>NW_013550580.1:12568-507374 GCF_000709125.1 Exophiala aquamarina CBS 119918
AGCCCACAGTACTTAGGTACGAGCCCAGCGAGCCCACAGCACTTAGGCTGAGCCTAGCGAGCCCACAGGAATTAAGGTTTGCCCTACAAGCTCATGATAAGCATCTATTGCAGCCCAGCGCTGCGAGCCCACGGTAGCCCAGGGCTTACTGGGCTACCCGGTCCAAAACATAGATAAAGATTAATAATATAAATTTAACTTAGCTAAGGCTATATCTAGATATATCGCGCTAAATTAGGCCTAAAATAACTATATCTAGTCCGACTAGTTAAAGTATCGACTCTTAGTAGACGTATATATTAATTATAAAATAATTAGTCTTTCTCTCTTTAAGTACTATATTTCGATTAATACTAAGGCGCGTTAATATCGCTATTTTCTTACGCTACTTAACTAGTAAAGGTCTTAATATACTACTATATATAGCTAAGGTATAGTCGTATAGTTTATAATAATACGAAAAGGAATAAGTATAAGAAGAAGTAAAGGAAACTTCGAAATAGTAAGTCTAACGCGACTAGAGAAATATAAACGCTATACTAATTACTCTATAAATAGAGCTAGAAGTAGGTAATATAGAGACTAAGCTAGAGACCGAAGTAGAAATCGACTAAAGTAAGAGAATACTTTATCGACGTCGTATAAGAAGGAAGCCTTAACGACGCGCTATAGCGATAAGTATCTATCGATACGTTACGTATTAAATCGAAGCTATAGAGTAATTAAAAATATTCTAGCTAACTTTAACGAAGTTTAGAAAAAACGAATAGATATCGACGATTAGCTAACTAGTAATAAATTAGAAGACTCCCTAATATCGACGAAACGATAGACTAGGGCGCGTTAGCCTTCTAGGAGACTAGTATCGTTATCGGTCGACCTACCGATAGAAGTAGTATAGGATAATAAAGACGAATACGAATAGTATAACTAGTAGTATAACGAGGAGCTTAAGGAAGAATTTAAAGATAAAGACTTTACTCTAAGGCTAATACTACCGCCTAACGTACTATAAGTTATAATAATAAGTATAAGTACTCCTCGATAATAGTTTAGTTTAGTAATCGCTACGCTATATAGCGTTAATTTATAAAGATTATATTAAGACTAAGCGATACCCTATTAACGCCTAGTTACGTAATTAAGCTTATATAAGCTAGGATCACGTAGTATCTATTTAGTAAGGCTATACTTAAGCCTTACGGAAGATTCTATAAAACGCCATTCTATTCTATAGGATTAGAAATTACTTAACTTAATTTCTAAGCATCCTAGGAGTTAACTCGTATTTACGAATACTCGGCAATTACTCTCGTACTTACGAGATATTATAACGAAGCCTACGCCTATATAAAACAGGCCTATACTCCTTTACTTAGATAGATCTCAAGTCACTTAATAAGATAGAAAGCGACTATAGATTCTACTCTTTCTTTCTACGGTCTTCGGCTACTTCCACTATAGATCCTAAAACTTGTCCCTCGGATAGACTATAAGGATAGTCTAAGTAAGTCTATAGTCTAGACTAGCATTATATATATACGCTCCTTACCCTAGATAGGATCGTTCGTAGTTAACTTCGTTAGTAATCCTATATCTACGTTTTAGGATATAGTCCGACGATTATATATTCCCTTTGTTATCTTGGTCAACACTCTAGTACCTACTCTATCAAGGAACCCTACCTTGGTTAGAACTACTTGCAGCTCGGATCATAATACTAAACCCTAATTAAGAGGGCTTAAAAGTATACTAGAAGCTAAAAGAAGTTCTAGCTTAATGCGTAGAGGAGATTAGTATTAAGAGCTTATAGAATAATACGTTATACTAAAGGAGCCTATAGTGGAAATTATGTGCTGTATAAGCCTATAGTAATTAAGGTTTACCGTGCAAGCTCACGATAAGCATCTATTATAGCCCAGCGCTGCGAGTCCACAGCAGCCCAGGGCTTACCGGGCCACCCGGGCCAAAATATAGATGAAGAATAGAGCACCTCAAAGAGCGAGTATAAAATAGGACGAATAAGACCCCGAGGAGAGGGGCCTATGTACGTTCTAAGTAGACTCCCCAGCATAGGAAGCCTTAGTAGCTTTAAGAGATATCTATGAAACTTATTCTCATCTCATTTCCCTCCTCGCCTGAAAGGTATAATCAGGGCCTTCGCGAACACTAAGAGTATTTACGATTTCTAGGGTCGTTGCGACCAAGCTAGCATTGGTCGAATATCGTGGAGGAGGCGGGATGGCCTATGAAGCGACGATTAGTGGAAATCAGGTGAGGTGGGTGGCCTGGCTTACAACATCGCTTCTGATGTGAAGTGGACGAGAGATGAAATCTGCAACCGCTGGACTTATGTTCGCAAGAAGAGCAGAAAAGAGCGAGAGGATAAGGGTAGAAGAAGTTGGGGTTAGCAGTAGTTTGAGGCTTTGGTGCAGGGGGTGGTAGTGAATGTTGGATCTACAGTACGGACGGAGTGTGGAGATGGGACTTGACAGCGAGGCTAGCTTCAAATTGGGTGAAGATCGGGTAAACTTCATGGTGCCTCGTAATCGACACGTGTCTAGCTGCTTAGTTGGTCGTAGGCGGCGCCACCGTTCCTCCCGGGCCTTTACTAGGCTAGTCAGGCTCCCAATACTGTCCAAGCCCAGTGGTCGACTGATGCGGGGAGCCATTGCGGCCATACAACATGCCCTATCACCCGCATCACGGTACTATTCTCGTTTGCTGTCTGTCTCTGCCGCTTGAACAGTAAATAGGCACAAATGCTCCAACTGCCTGCTGAGCCAACCAAGATAGGAGCCTGGTCATACGGCAGACTTTCGATGTCTCAGAGATGTTGTGCGAGCTCGACCCGCTGAGAGAGATGCCCGTACTCGGGAGGCTAACGGTCGAACTCCCCACCGCGTCACGGACGAGAAAGGTAATCCGTCGACAACCTTACGGCCACACAAGCAATTGTGAAGCCATGATCTCAACGACGATACTGCACATCGAAGACCAGTCAAGCTGTGAAGATATGCCTCAGGCGACACTAATCTTCCGCGCAATATAGTAGAATCACGGAGATAGCAGAGTTAGGTAGTTGCTAGAACCGAGACTGTGGGAAGTAATGCCGCTTTGCGGAGCTCAGCAGCACGCCCAGTCAAATGCTCACAAACAGAAATGATGAAACGAGCAGCGGTACTGCTGCACTAAGAGGCATGCGAAGAGCGGATCTTAGGTCCAGGATGACTAGCAAATCTAAGTTTCCTCAAGAATGGCTCCATATATCACTGACAAGGCTCAATTAACCCGTTCTGACCGTTCTGACCATCAGACCACATCGATTGTCAAATCTATACCCGTCCTTTGTTCTCCTTCTTTAATGCCATATTTCTCGCTGCGCGTTGAAACAACGGTAAAGACACTTCCATAATGCCTTTGCTATCCGCAAACTCGAGGATCCTCTGAATCTTGTCTCCCGCTTCGTTCAGGACAAGCACGAAGACATACTCTCCGCGAAACTTCCAGTCAGTCTTGGGTTCGTCGTTGTCCTTGGCCTCCTCCAGAAAGATCGCTTCACTGAATGCCCAGATTGTTACCGAGGCCACCTCCTGGCTTTGACCGCTAGGTCTCGCTTCCCACTTCGTTCCCTCAAAAATTTCCAACGGCGTCACGGGGAATGAGGCGAGACTATCTTTCAAAGTTGAGAAATGCGCGGTCCATTGCTCATTGGTCATCTCTGGATCGGTAACAAAACTCAATGAGGCCGCTGGCGCTATTGTGTGGCGACACTCTGGTGTACGCAGCGCGACGAGGGTGTCCACGTCGAGTTTCTCAAACGCCTGGCAGAAGGCAAGGGCGATGCTGCGCGGTGTTGTGGCAGTAGGAGCAGAAGCCATGGAGGTGGTATGCATGTATGACAAGGGAAGGGATGATGAATGGGGCTAGTGTCATTAAAGTGAAAGGATCGAACGAAGATAAATTACCACATTTCTATCAGGTGTCAATACCTCTACTGATCAATGGCTCAAGTTATGTTGGCGGATGACGTGGATCATGTACTATAAGTACCACTCAGCATGCCTAGTCCTAGTACTAGCAGCCAGACGCACCCGATCACAGGATTCAAAGAGTCCTTCAAGACACTCTTAAGATCAGAATGGTCTTCATTGGATGATCATAGCCAATTCGAGTTAGCATAAAGCCAATCATAGGCAGTACAAACATCATGGGGAACATTGCCTGGAAAAATTCCACCGATTTCACTTTTGCTGTCTCTCGGACGAGAAGCGGGCGAGACCAAAATCACTACAGATACCGGACGATAGCAGAGCGCTGACTAAACAAGGGGTAGCATTTCGGGATAAAAATCGATTTCGGTTCCGTTGATCTACAAGTGACTGAACGGGGGAGGTCTCTAGTCCTTGATAGGCATATCTTCGCAAAGCAAGGACCTCTTAGCATGGTAGTTCGAGCATAAGCGTAATGCTTAGGTGTAAGCGACCTCAAATTAAGAGCCACGAGGTCTTATTCTCGGACTGATTTTACCCCGATTATGCTCGACAAAATGTAGTTGGTGGACAAAGCCTTACAGTGCTTGATACATTGACCTGTAGATACATTGTGTACACACCCTATCGTAAGAACAACCTTTGAACCTCAATCTGCCAGGGTAGTGTGAGTTCATCACTCGTAGCATAAGGAAGTATTCACTAACTGAACAAAGAGGAAGAAGAAAGAGGAATCTATTAGCATGCCCGGGGAAAACACCGAGGCTTGTCCTCCTTATCACGCTGCCTTAGCTTAATTTTTCACGCAACCTAGTTGGTTGGTAGTGTCAAACGTCAACTGCTGATGAATCTACACTTTAGACCCTGCACTTACGGTCGTCTTTTCTTCGTCGCCGGACATCATGGCAGCTGCTCAAGGCGCTGTATCATGGCCTCGCTAAGCCGTCTTTGTTGCTATTTGAACCTAGTGCATTTTCTGGCTTCTGTGGCCTACATTTCTCTATTAGCTTTCTCAATCACCCTAGCAATGTTCCTCGTCCAGCCTTCCTCGTAGTTGTCCTTAGGCAAATTCCTAACTGAATCAATTATGACTGCCGCTTTTACGTCGGATCCATCTAAGTATCATCTTTGTTTGAGGAGTCTATCCCTTTCGTATTACAGTCTTTTGCGGTCTGAGGTCCAGCACACATGCTGTTAGATCCCAACAAATACACTTTAGCGGCACCTGACTGGAGAGAGCTTAAGTGTAATGGATCCCTCGTCGGATGCATTCCTACGAGGAGATGTACACATAGGCACGGGATCGTTTTATTACCGTTCTGCTTAGTAAAGTATGTTAGACATGTTCGAATAGACCTACTATCTCCTTTGTCACCTCTAATGGACTTCAGCTATATATAGGTATAAAATTGTTTAGATAAATAGGTAAGGTCGGGTTTGCTGGCACGGAAGATCCATGACGTCTTTTTGAAAGGACTGCCCTCGACAGAATCTTCGCACTTTTGAGCCCAGTCCGCCTCAGCCTTTTTACGAACTTCAACTATCCCTTTGTATTCGCTGTGCTTCCGCAGTGACTCGATCTTTGATTTAGGGCCTCGATCAGCTCAACTTGAGCTTCGATCGCTGATGGGTTATTCGTGAAGGGCGATTGTGGTCCAGGGAGCATAAACATATTGGGAAAGCTAGACACTGAGACTCCACCAAAGCTTGTAATATTCTGCGACCAGTGTTCTCGAATACTGTGTCCCTGTCTTCCTTCAATGAAGCCGAGTATAGTTACCGTGAAGTGCATCAACGCCAGTTGCGAAAACGATAGCATCCAACGCGTGCGTGCTATTACTACCTTCTCCTCGAGTCCGAACCCCGTCCGGTGTAATTTCGACGATTAGGTTTCCCTTTAGATCAACTAGGTAAACGTTTCGCGATTGAATTGTCCATAGTAGTTGATAGCACAGGTTGGTCGACGTGCATAATAGTCTGTACGCTTAGGATTCGCGCCTTTTAGGGGTCGACAATGCCGAATGAACTCAGTTTCAAAACTGTTAGCTTCCAGATTTGTAGTGATATCGGTAAAACCACCCATCATGAAGCGAATGGCGGTTCTTGATTGCCACAGTTCTTCAAAAACTAGTCCTCTTTCCTCGGGGACGCTTCGGCGAAGGTTCGAGTCGGTTCTACAAAGCCAAAGGCCGACGCAGAGTCACGAACGCTTCGCCACATCTGTTTGTAAATAGACTTGAACATCTCTAGCTCTTCAGGTGTAAAATCGCGAAGTCCTGCGGGCGCGACATATTGTGGATGGCGAATGAAACATGTCAGGGAATCCACTTCAGGTGCAATTATGTTAATGATCTGTATCCCGGTCGAACCGTTGCCAATTATGCCAACTCGCTTTTCCTTGGTGTCGATATCATCCTCCCACTTAGAACTGTGTATTAATCTACCCTTGAATGTCGCAAGCCATGGATTTCAGAAGTATTGTCTGTGAGAGAAGTCCCATAGCACTAAGGAAGTATCGCAAGATAAATCTCTGTTCCATGTTTGTCGTGGTTGACCTCATTGTAATTTCCCATTTGTTTATAGTTTCGAGGAAAATTGCAGACACCATTTCGGTGTTGAAGGTCACCAACTGGATCAGGCGGTGTCGCTCCGCTACGCTTCGAAGGTAATTCAGAATTTCGGGCTGAAAAGCATAGATTCGTGATAACTCGTGACTCTTGTAACTTTCCTCATCCCATGAAAATCGATACAAATGGCTGTGCATGTCACTCATTGCGCCAGGATATTTATTCCAGTATCAAGTTCCTTCAACGTCGTCGGCATTATCGACACAGGCCAACTTGAGGCCGAGTTGTCGGAGTATATAACAGGCATAGATACCTCCGAAACCACTGCCCACCACTAAGGCATCTAGCTCGCTTATAGCCATGGTGAACTATTCTAGAGAAGGTTTTCAGAGCAAGCATGAGAACCTACTTGACAAAAGAGACAACTTATATCACAGGTTGTTTGATACTGACAAGAGCTACCAATGCTATGAGACACTTAACTCTGGAACAAGCGAACATGCATGCTACAAGTATAGTAATGGGCCACATCCACCATTGAGAGTTTCCTTGTGGAAGTATGAGTACTTAGGCTAGTCTGGCGATTGACGAAGCCTGTATACGGTATCATCGACATGCAACGAAAAGCCGCTAGCCCCTACAATCGGTTCCTGTTTGGGCGGCGAAACAACCTCGTCCCAAGGCACAATGAAACTCAGGCAATTGCTTCATCGAGCACGGCTGGTCCGTCCTCTTCTACCGCCGCTACTGCTGCCAGAAGCTCCTATGTAAGCTCTTCAACGCTTGAGACCTTGGCTCCAAAGGCGTAATGTCCGGTTGCTGCGACTGAAATGCCCGCGTAGTCCGGCGATGGATCGAAGCTGATATTGAGCTCCTAGTTGTCGACCTTGATGCCTTCAGCGTCAGGATGCATCAGAATAATTGAATGATGCGGAGCATTCCAGCCTGAATTGTTCCAAGGCAACAGTCAACATGGGTAAGTATAGCGACAAGAGATCCAATAGAGGGAACTCGGGACGCTGAAGAGGTAGGATCCGTCACCAACGATCTGGCAGGCTAATCTGCCTTTGGCTGCTTTTGTGTGGGTATCCAATGCACGTCAATATCCACCAGGAGGATGGAATCGGCGTCCCGGGTTTTTGGACCGGATGCGTGTCGAGCAACAAGAACCTCTGGATGGTCAGCTGGAAAAGACATCTCGCAGCACCATGCATCAGTGACTCGGATTGTTGAGGGGCTGTCACAGATCTCAACCAAGGACTGCACACTTTTAGGATTTCTCCCCGTTGATCCAACGATAATGAGGGCTTCTCCCGCATGGTAAATTGTGAACTGCCTGTGCTAGTGCCTGCGTGCCCACGTCCACATGCACAAGCACACACAGAGGTTTGCCCGTCAGACGAGCGAAATTATCGGCTATAGAAAGCGCGACCACCTTGGAAGTAAGTTGGCAAGATATATATTGTCTATCGTAACGCTATACCCTACCTCATTGAGACAGGTATTCGCTTTCGGAAAGCTATCTCGTCTCTCGTTGGCCCCTGACCATCGCCTCCATGAGGGCTGGATGGTCAGATCCGAGATTGGCGAATATATGTGCGATTCCGGCCTAGAGCGATTCTCAACCAGGCGATCGTGCCAAATGTAGCCAGCGGGCACCGACGAGTCTTACGTCCTGTATTGCTTCAAAAAAAGCTGACGACTTGGTGTATGTATTGATCGGTGTCAGGTCCAGTTTGTTGTCGAAGCATGCGATTTGTTCTCGCGAGGTGTTATTTGCAAGCATCATGAATGCCTGAGCAGCTGAAAAAGGTGGGACATTGTTGGCCGGGAGGTCGATTCTGTCGTTGACAAACGGGAGCAACTATGGCTAAAAGACGATCGGTCTCAGCATTCCTTGATGTGAACTTGCTTTTCTTTGCTATGCATGGGGTCCTTAGAGTGAGTGGGGTATCTACGGCCTTGACAGGTGAATCATAGGCTACGTACTTGTATGTCCATGTGGTGCTCTCACGTGTGAAGGCCAGGCTGGCATGTTGGTTTCACATCAGACTCGCTTTGCTTTTGTGCGCCAGCAGAGAAAGCTCTCGGTATTCGAATGCTATCACCTTTCTCCCTGTTCAAAGATCAAGGCGGGACAGGTGACAGGCTAGCTCGCCGGTTTATGGCTTGCATGTCTCCATCGGGTGACACAGGGTGAAAAAGTTATGGCTTCCCGTTGCGCACTAGACTCCGCTCCCACCATCCTTGAACATTATTGAAAATTTCATTGGTCCTTTGACGTCTGCTGCGGTATGTAAGTGATCTGGAGATCTCGAAGTATACATGGTCGTGGCAAGCCTCCACCTCGACTTTGTTCGTCGAGTTCCTCTCCTTTCCAGGTGTCTGAAAGATTGTCCCTGAAATACGCACTGCTCATTATCCACTCACGGTAAGTGCTTCCGTCAGTTCTCGTTCAGTTGACGGTCTCAATGCAAACAGTGTCTATCTACCATCGATACCCAGGAAAGAAGGCTTCTCACATGTTCTTCGACGGATACGGGGTTTACCTAAAACAATAACCCTGGGGATGGCCAGTAATTAGACTATTAGGATATGAATGGAACATAAAATCTTAATTTCAGCTCTGTGGCATGCTTGGCATACCACTTACATTCGGTTACGGTTCATCAGTACTTAATAATTAGCGGCCATGCCCAGGTCTTACAGTAGTTAGTCAACAAGTTTCGCCGCCGCATCCCCTTCCCACTAGTACCATAGCCCAGCCTGGTCACATGATGTAGCCTCGTTATCCATCGGCTAACCTGCCCTGCCTTTTTGGGTCAAGGCAGAAGGTGCCTGTCCTTGGCGACCCTTCAAGTGATCTACGAGTATCTACTGTATGGGACTCAGGCACCTTGCGACTACGGAGGACCTCTTCGAGTATTGACTCGGAGCTTATTGGCGCCGCTCGGACTTTGAGCGGCGCAGCCTCCGAGGCCCTCCTTACAAACTTGGTACATCGTACTGAGGGACACTGTACTCCGTGTGACCATTGTTACTCCGGCTTATTGCTCAAGTGCGTGGTGCGAGGATCCGTACCCATATTTGGTTCCACGTCAATCATAATAACGGACCTGAGTGTCGTGGATTCGTGGCACATTCCAGCGGTATCCACGCCTCTGCCCTAATCCGCAATGAATAATTTATTGACCCCCTTTGGAGAGTTGTGGCTACCTTGTCCCCCTCGCTAACGCCTGGCTTCTTACGCCGCACTTGACCATGTGTCGGGACTGGTTGAAATTGCAGCCCCCCCATCCTCGTCGCCTCTCTCGGCGTCTACACCTCCGTTGGTTGTGATCCCCTTCCCCTTGCCTCATCTTATGCTCTCCGCTAACCAGCCAAGGGCGGTCTCGTCAGGCGCTTTTCAGTAACTAGAAGTAACGTGTCTGAATCTCATTTCCAGCTTTGTTCGCAGCCCCCTGCTCCCCTTTCCTCGCCGAAATGACCTACTAACTCGATAATCCGTTAGTCCACACCCAAAAGTCCGTGTCGGGTCTATTGACAAGATTCTCGACGTACCTCTACCCTTACGTATTCCAGCCGCCCTTTCTCCTTGCTCACTCTCGTCCCTGCTCAACTGTACTGGATCCTTACCGGCCATAATGCCTTCCTAAGTCACACAAACTCTGCATTATCACAACATGAGCAGGCTGAGAACATATGCTCGACTATCATCTGGTACCCATTACCCTTAGAAGTTGATCCTTGGCAGCTGGGAGGACTTGGAGACCGCCTCCAGCCATTGAAGAGGAGGAGGAGGAGGCGAGCAGAATGCAGCGATTTCAGTTTGGGATCCGGCAGTCTGCCGAAAGTGTCGATGACAACCGCAGTCGTTATGTACCCAGCTCTGTATACAGTGCAGGTGGTCCTGGGCCAGCTGAGGATTCGCCTGCACTCGGCCAACCGCAGACATTCATGTCAGGGGGCTTACGCGGGCCTTTTGAGGAACAGACACCTCGCTTTGCACCGGTGAGTCAACTAAGCCTGACTGCGTGAACTTCAACTGATCACAGACAGCCGAGTTTTCCCCCTCAGAAAGGACCTCGCAATTCGACTCTACTCAATATTAATGATCCGGTAGCGATGCATCTATTGACCGAGACTGCGATCAGTGATAGCAGAGAATATGAAGTCCTGTCATTTGACGAAGTGGAACAATTGAAAAGGGAGAGGATATACTTGCGAGGCAAAATTGACACCACAAAGAGGAAGCTGGGTCTAGAGAGTAAATTACGTGACGCAGCACAATCTCTCAACCGACTCTATTCTACTCGTGAGAAGGGCGAGAGTCCTAACTCCCCCACCAAAAAGCGCAGAAGCTTCTTAGGTGCGAGGGGCTCGCCGAACGAATCAGTAGCTCGCGCTGACGATGAATTGACCGCGAGCAATAAAAAGGTGGAGGAACTCACCCTGGCAGTGAAACAGTTGGAAAAAAAGTACGAAACCACTGAGCGACGCATCCTAGAACATACCGCTGGCATATTACAAATGACACACAGGGGGCTAAAGAAGAACATCAGACGGACAGAACTGCCAAGGAGCCCAGAGAGCATGACTAGCCAGCCAATTGGTCGCGGTTCCGGTATGACAGATGGTATTGACGATTTCGATGAGCGAAGTCTCTATCAGGTTCCTGATTATGTTACCGAGTTTGGACCTGCCCCTGGTCCTGTGAGTAAAGGAAGGCCACCTAGTCGGGATGCCCAACCCATTGACGACTTCGCCAATCGCTTACAAGAACTCAATTCTCGGCTGCATACCATGATCACACAAGCCGGTCCACACGAACATTTTGACCCTCCTCCTCAACCGACCGATGAACACGTCCTCGGACGGGTGGGTGCACAAATCCAAGCTTACCTAGGCTACATGTCGCAAGGCTTGGATGCTATGCAAGCGGCTCAAGCTCGTGCAACTGCGGCAGTCGAGAAATCTTTGTTTGATTCTGAAGATCAGGTTGAAGATGTTAATATTCGTTTGCAAGACATGCTCGAGAGGACAAATTCTGTTAGTCACAGTCCTTTACTGCCTCAAGAAGAGCCTCGTGGAAAGGACTTGCAGTCTCAACTGGCATTCTCGTCTGTTGTCCTGGAGCGCTTGAACTCCCGAGTGGAGACCCTTATTGAGCAGAAAGACATCTTGACCAGACAAATTCAGCAACAGCGTGAGCTGAACAGCAAATCTGATGCTCAGCGAGATGCTCACATCCATGAGATCACCGAGGAGTTGGAACAGTTGAAGAAGCTTCGTGCAGTTCACGAGGAAGAATCCCAACATTCTCGCGACCAAATCAATCTCCTTATGGAACAGTTAGATAACGCCAAACAGGAAAATATTCTTCTTGAGCAACAACGAGGAGTCAATGATGGCAAAGCTGTCGAAGCAGAGCGTTCAGCGCGAAAAGAGATGGAAGACAGGCATCAATTGAACCTGAAGACCAAACAAGACGAGTTCGCTGCATTACTATCAGAGTTCAATCAGCTCCGCGCTGGCACAGAATCAAGTTCACGACAAGGGTTGTTGCAAGTACAAGAACTGGAGGCGGCCAAGGCTCAAGCCGAAGCCGAGCTGGCAAAGGCAAAGGAGGAAGTGAAAGTCCTCGAGTCAGAAGTCGCCAGAGCACAAACCGACCTGACCGTGGTCAAAGCAGAATTGGATGGGGCATACGGTACGCGTGCTCAACGGGCAGCTGATGTCTCCCTGAACCCAGCCGTTCAGAAAGAAATCGATGATCTGAACGCCCGCAATGCAGATCTGGAAAGCCAATTAGAGTTTTTGACCACGCAGCACCAGACCAAGGGCGCCGGTAGTGCAGAATTGCAGAATAAAGTCAACGCACTGCAGCAAGAATTGAAGGACACGATCGAAGAATACGAAGTCATGACAAAGCAAAGTATTGACGATGAGAAAGAACGTGACCATCTCGAAGAAAACGTCGACACGCTTCAGCAACGATGCGAGACGCTTGAGATGCAGCTAAATGAGGAGAAGTTGAAATGGCTTGGTGTCAAGGCGGGCTCTCCCACTGAAGTCATGTCGACCATGGTCCTGAAGAATGAGTTCAAAAAGATGATGCGTGAGACTCGTGCAGAAAACATCAAGACGATCAGGGTAAGTGATGACCTCGAGGGCATCATTAGAGGTGGTTCTAACAGATTCATAGGCGGAGCAGGAAGAACGACGAAGATTAGAGGGCATCATTAAGGGCCTAAAACGGGATCTGCAACAAAGTACTTCACGCAAGGCCATACCAGCAGTCCAAAACGGTGGATTAGAAACGCGCTGAGACGCCATGACCCTTACGACTCAATTAACGACCTACGAAATCGTGGAGTGAGGCCTATATGGTCGAGAATGCTCCATGATGGCAGTGATAATGCTAATCTGTATTGCATAGCGAGTTCGGAATCTGTACCACCACCATTACCCCTGGAACTTGGACAAAGGGAAAGGATTCGTTATTTTAAGAGCACATTTATTGGAAGTTCCGTGCGACTAGAAAGGTATACGGGACAGGAGCGATGGTTAATCGGTTGGGTTACATGGATATAGGCAGCATCTTGACTGGAACGTGAACGGCAATCAATAGTCCTTGTTGGAGTCGAGGATTTTGATCCGTCGACGGAGCCTTCTTCCTTTCTGTCTCTTGTGTCTTTCTCCCACGCTCTTGCCATGCTCAGGATGTGAATCGAACAGATGTTTCTAACAACTTCAGAATTTCGCTCCTCATCAAACAGCATAAGCTTCACATTCTTTTCCAACCCCTATGATACCAGTCCTCCTGGTCAAACACTCATGCAGCCGCCGAAGAAAATGGTCACAAACTCCTGTCCCTGTCTCACCCACTAATCGCACCAGCCAACGAGACTTTACCCATCATGGAAGGCTACTCCCTGCCTGAGAGCTATTCGCTTGCTTCCGAGAAAACCATTCGCAAGACGAGATCCTTCCAATCGCTAAGAGACGAGTGGTTGAGCTCTGACGATACTCTTGGGTCAGAAAACTATGCAGATTCGATCTACAATGCGGAACGGGTGCTTTCGCAAGAAAGTCTTTCTGAGCACCCCAGGAGCTGCACCACGGCAGCCTCAGAGAGTGACCCGAGTCCTCAAAAGTTGCTTTCTCCCTCTTTATCGCCTCGAACGCCCCACAGTCAATGGCCAGCACCCCAGTTGAGTACGATCATCGAACAGAACAGCATTCAAACCCTTCGGCCCTCACAATCTGCACCTCGGCTACGCCCCAGCCCCAAGAAATGTCCAACTGTCGTTCATTCCAAGGAGTCAATCCACTCCCTCTATGCCAGTCTTCGCCCCAAAGGGAGCAGGGGGATTGCAGTGAGGACCACATTGTACCAGAATCGTTCCTTCTCGGTCAATGATCTAGATCACATGCTCAGAGATACTGTGACAGTGTCTGCCGATCCCCAATCATCATCAACTTCCGATGGGGCAATCGATCGTACTCAACTCCCTCAATACCCCGTTCAACCACCTCGAACTCCACCATACAGAGCTCCAACACCTCCCGGTCTGCCATCCTTCGGCTCCCAGGAAGCACAGGCGTTCAGATTGACCCCTCCTCCACCCAGGTCATTCTGGTCACGTATCTGGAGGCAGCAGTCGAATGAAGTCAATAGTGATCAAACGCAGGCTACCACCCCAGTGGCATCACCTGCAGCGGCGTCCCTTCCCTTGTCACCTCAAATAGCACCCACGCCCTCATCTATGGAGCTTTTCAAGCGCACATTAGCCATGATTGGGATGTCTCGAGTTGTCACTGCCCCGTCCAATATTCCTGCGAACCCTAGAGCCTTTCTGCCGCCGGGAATCTATATCTCCGCGACGCCCGGATCACTCACCCAGGCCGAAGATGGTACCTTTATGAGGGGGAGATTTTATTCCAGGGCCAGTGGGCATGGAGTCGGCAGCAGAACTCTAGAGTCGCACCCTCTTATCAGAAGAGCGCAAAGTGATCGTTTGAGCGAAATCGAAGAACAAGTCAGAGCCATTGATAAAGCACACCAAAGGGCGGAAAGAGAAGCACTTGAGCTTCAATCAATATCATGCCATTCCCCAGGTCCAGCACGGATGACAACAGAGTCGCCGAGACAGTCTGATACTGGCGCAACAAGCATTCCGACTGTGATGACTGAGCCTGTGCCTGCTCAAAGCAGTGTTGAAAGGGGCGCCGCGTTACCCAGCATAATTGAAGCAGACAGGGAGCGGGGCATGTTGCGTACGGGCATCGAGGAGCCAAAAGAGAGGAGAGTAGACTGGGGGAGAATATGTTATGCCATGAGTTGTTGCCAGAGTTTCTGGTTCTGGTGTTGCTGTGGTTGCGACCACGACCCTGATCCTGATCCTGGTGATCGCGACCATGTGATAGGCGGGCGCACTCTCTCCGGACAAACACATTTATACCAGCATTGAGTACTTTTTTATGGTATACCTTAGTTTCAACCCTACCCAGGTACGTCATTGGATGAGTCATATTCTACCGAGCCCACGTATGGGAGCATTCCTTTTTGTTCAGCGTCCTACGTGATCAACTCACATCAATCAGAGGGATCCGGATGTGGATGGCGGCTGCCAGTAGCGGAATGTCTTCCAACCAATTAAATGTAGAGCTTTTGGGCCATTATTCCAGTCAAGTTGTGTACGAGTACATCACAATGCTACATAAGCCTACAATTCGCTCTGAACGCTAGACAAGAAAAAACATCCCCTACCCGAGTAATGTTTGGTCCCAGTGGCACGAGGGTATAGCCTTGGTACTGGGACATGCAATATAGTAGAAATGCAGTTGCAACGAGAAACAGGCATTTCGAGGTCGGAATCTCGACACGAGTACTTTCCATCTCCATCTCCATCTCTGGACCTGAGCGTGGCCCTGAGCCTCGCTGCTTCAATCTGAGATGCTCCTGCACGTGACTGAGCATGGTGGTAGTCGGCCTGAGCAACGGATCAGTCGCGCCCACAATCTGGGCCACGGGGCCCTGTTCCCGGCACCGCCTATAATTGCCAATTTATCGCCTCTGCCCTAGCCTACAGTGCCCATAACTCAAATTGACGTAATGGTCACAAAAGTTCCCTTTCTCTATAATTGGCTATTCTAGCTCGACAGAGCTTAGGTCTTAAAAGGGTCTGCTGGCGGATGACAAAAGGTTGAAGTGACAGAGGGAGCTGGGACCCCAATTGTTGGATATATAAGTATACAGAGAATGTCCGCTATGTTCGCAAACACGCTGAACAACGTTGGCGGGAGGAGAGGCGGTCCAGCCTCAGCCCACAAAGATAGATAACAGTGCAAACCCTCAAGCTCGATCAATCTGATAGAGCTTCCCGAGGCCGGCGAAACCAGGGTCTCCGTAGTCAGCCTCTCAAGCCGGCTTCTGCGATCTAATAAGGTACCTGTAAAGGCTGGAACGATGCGCACATTAAACGTTGGTTTGCGAACTTGCTGTAGAGGGAAGAGGATTAACGAAGGAGTGGTGCGGGAATGCTCGTGTATAGGTGAGTATAGAAATTTTATTGGAGAATAAGGGCTGTGATGCTTATAATGGTAGGAGTGAAGATGACTTTAATTCTTGCTCCATGATAACTGTCTCATACTTTATAGTGCTCAACTATAAAACTTACGGGAATATCTATATCTGTCTACGTGGACCAATGGCTTTGGACATCACATCACAGTAAAAACACGGCAAGCGAACTGCAAGCATTATTCAACCCATGTCCATTTAGTCGTGCCCCTAGTTACGCATACATGCTGAAAGACCCATGGACAACGAATCATGCAGTCCAGTCACGTGATACCAAGACTGCACCCCTCTTGGCTCTTCTGCGGCAAGCTTATCACATTTCGCCGCAAATCCAATAGATGCCCACTGTCACCGGGCGCCGCTGCGGCCTGGAGGATGCAAAGGACAAAAGTAGGGCAACGGCACTGACGGGCCTAGTTAGCATCATATTGATAAGATAGCTGTCCGAGTTCAGTACGACATTGCATGGCATTGACAGAAGCGTATATGTCGTCAACGAAAATATCCGGCCGTAAAGAGGAAAGACCGACATGGCACTACATTGTTTGCGCGCAACTGTAGTTCTCATGTTATTAAACTTACATCTTTCGTGATCTCGTCCACAACAGAACCATGAGCATCGATCTTTTGCTAGTTAGCCTGGCGAATACCCTATCTGCGGGTTACATACCGTCCAAAATGGACCCTTACTTTGAAGATGCTTTTCAATTTTCAAGTTTTCCTGAGAGAATGTTCGTAAACGTTTCTTCATGGAGTCGTCATTATCGCCAATCCGGCTAGATGACTCCGAGCGTCGGTTTAAGCGATATAGCGGAACTTCTTCTAAGCATTTCAGAAGTATAGTAAAGAATCTTCCTCGGATCTATAATTAACAGTAAGTAGGAGTTTAATGTTGTATCGAAACTAACAACCTTTTCCTCAAAAGCATGGGCCTGGTCTAAGCTCCTCGGAAATCCATCCAAAATAACAATGCATTTTATTTCCATTTGGGATTCCTCAATTCGCTTTTGTATTAGGCCTACTGAAAAATCGGCCGGAATGATGACTGAGTTTCTGATGCTGTCCTTGATAAAGCCGGCGAACCCAGACGAGGTTGATATGTTTCTTCACGAAGGAGATCGCCTACTGAAATGTGCACAGAAGATGTGTCCTGAGTAATTCGAGCATATTGCGTTCCCTTCCCTACGCCAGGGCTGTCAGTTTTGAAGGAGGAAAGACTTAGAAAAGTAGTGATATACCTAGGATAAACAAAAAGTTTAGATCCTATGTCACTTTGGAAGACCGTAGTGTGTCCCTCTCTTGCTTTAAACACTTAGCCCAGATAACTGCCCCTAAAGATACTCCCAACTTCGAAGGGTCTCTGAGAATAAGCGACTATCACACTTCCTTGCAATATTTTTTAATCTTAAGCGAACTACTGTGGCTTTAGCGGCATCTAAGTTTTAGATTTAACTTTTCATGTTCTCGCCGTTTAAAGGTAGAGGACACTGGCCTTGCGCTCATTCATCGCTATTCTGTCTCGAATTTTTTATAAAGTTGTAGACAAGTCAGATTTTAAGCCTTACATAAGAGCTTTTGCTATCCAGGCATTATCTTACAAGATGCTGTACTTAGGAACGGCTAAGTCTCACAAAACTATTTTGCTCATCGTAGCGCAAAACATCGTTCACCTTCGCTCAGGGTGAACTACGTGTAGTAGGATAACAGGTTGTCAGTAATCTATGTACAGTAAGCGTAATGGATATATCACTAAAGAATTGACTCGGCGGCCCTCGTCATGCGATCACGTGCTGCAACCTATATTATATAATAGTATATGGTCCCTGCTTGGTCCCCCCGGGTGGACCCGGCGCCCGCTTCGCCGTAGATTAGGTTCCCCTTGGTCGGTACCTCCACGACCCACTATGCCCTTTGACATCTAGTAAGACCACGATAACACAACACCGCAGCACTTATCCTTATGACAGTTCTGCGTCCGATATCTATATATCACTAAGTTCTGAAACAGAACGAAGGGCGATCTTAGAGATTATCAGACTGATATTCCACAAAAGTCCAGGATTGTTCGTTTGTTGTCGTTAACTATAGACAAAAGCTAGTCGCTCCTATGAGGCAACCCATCCAAGCAGTAGCACAGAAGCGATTGTGGGACCCCCCACCGGAAGTAAGGCTTATAATTGATCGTTTTGTTTTCGCTTATGACAACCCTATACCTCTTTCCAAATGCTTGGTCTTGGACTGCTCTTTACTACGAACCTACCGCATCTTTAGGCGGGAAGGGATCTCATTATTTTTTTGAAAGGAATCGCTTCATCCTACAAACTACTACTTCTCGGGCGATAAAACGCTTACCCAAGAGATTTCAAGGATATAAAGATATGATTCGATACATAGCCGTAGATTTTCGGCTTAAAAGTTAGAGCCATATCGATATTATCTAGAATCTCATGAGGGCTTAGAGAGAGTTGGTCCCGACACTTTAAGTAGTTTTAGGAAATTTTCAATTTCTCTATATGCTCTCTTTTCAATTGACACTTCCATCTAACTACCTCCAACATCAAACCCAGATGGAAGAAACGTTCTATGCGAGTTTTCGGGCAGGTTGTATAGAAGTAACCCGAGAGATGCACGAGCAGTATCGTATATTTAGGACTGTTGAAGGGTACTATCTAGATGATAAATCTCTCATAATAACACTCTATCCATCGTAAATAAATTTTAATAACGTTTAAGACCCTATTATAATGGATCCCTAAACCTACTCGAAAGCAAAGCTCGAAAAAGTAATCTCGAAATACTACTCTCCTTTTCGGCCCTAGTTTTGATTTATAGGAGGTCCCATAAATGGTCCCTACTATGTCCTTTACTATTTATAGCTTGATTTATATTGAGCCCGAAAGTTTCCGTCTCAAGGTAGTTGTCTTAAAGCTCTCTCGAACATATTCTAACTAAGTTACTCACTTTGTCAGTCTAAGATGAGAACTTCTTTAGTGATCGCAGTTGGCTTCACGATTACGGCATTCGTTATTTCAGTGTTTTGTCTCTTTGCAGGCTCAAGCAAATCATTCCTTCAGAATGTGGATTTAATGATAGTAGGAGCAAAATTGGATTTTCTAAAGCAATCCATCTACTGATAGAATCTAGTTGAACATATCACGAATCGGCCACACCAACCTATTTAATACTTCCGATGGCGATGGGAGTATCTTAGGCGATCTCGCTAACGACATCCAGGGGGACATCAATAACCTCATTAGCGATGTAGGGTCTAATATTGCTAACGCCCTAGATTTACCTGATTTCTTCCTAATATATCTCACGGGATACTGCAAAGGTATGTATAGACCTAATGCAACTATATTGGACCCAACGAACGAGATTATCGGCTGCTCCAACCACACAGCACTATTTCACTTTAAACCGACTGCGATCACTGATTCCTATTTTCCAAATAGTACTACACTGGAAGATCTTCATTAGCCGACTGGGATCGAGGATACAGAGCGTGCACTCAACGTGGCTGGCATGGCAATGAGTATGTTTTATATCATCGGTATCATATCTGAAAGTGTAGCAAATTTTCGCTTCCTTCTGGACGATATGTTTTAATGTGCGTTTTCCCGGATGCTTTACTCTAGGGGCTCTTTCGGTAAGCTTCAATCCGTGCTGTTCTCTCTTCTCCGTTCTAATATCACTGTCCTCTAGCTTACATTTGTGGCAACCAGTGTTTGATCCGTTATTTCAACTATAATCATCACGAAAGCCGTCGACGTTATTAGTAAATTTGGGGACAGCATCGGCATTGGAGCAGATAAAGGACCTATGTTCTTCGGCATGACATGGGCGGCAGTGGCTGCCATACTCCTTGCAACTATATTATCGATTATCTAGAGAATTGCTAATCGGACAGGTGAACTAACTAATTCTCTGATATACACATCTCTGAATATCACCGACACTGTTAAGGGGACGTCTTGGGTACCACAAGATATAAATGGAGTTGCTTTCGCAGTAATCGAAGCGAGGGGCCGGAAAGGAGGCCCCTGACGGCCCGCTTTAATATAGCTATATTCTACCCACTTTATAGCTCTCGTCATTAGTGTTCAAGTAGTAATTCTGAATCGTATCATAATAACCGAAAATGCTGTCTCTCGAGACTCGTGTTTTCTAAGACTATGCAAATAACATCTTCGAATACCTTATGCACAAAGAAACCGAGATGCTTCTAGACTTAAACTATATGAATAAACAACGTGGCCTTGACTAGGAGATACGAATATAACTAGTGGCGTGGTTGGTCGAGGTTCGAAACTACCTCGGCCTCTATTATGAAGTTTTATATCTAACCGTTAATATTATCGACCGCTCCCTGTCCTTAATGGAAGTAACTCCTGACCGGCTAATGCTTCTTGGAGCTGCATTACTAATCATATCGCTCAAATATGAACAACAGGACTTAGACTATTCGATGTAGGATATTATTAAAGTTTTCGATCTTGAACCTAAAAAGGTGCGTTAAACGGAGCGTATTGTCCTTCGACGGTTAGACTATAACCTTAGTTAGCCAGGGCCAAGTTGCTTCCTATAGAGGATCAATAAATTTAACAATAGACAGACATAATTAACCGTCTTAGCCTATTACGCCCTGGAAGTAATTTAAGAGATGAACGATTTATAAGCAGCCTCCCTAGTTTTGCAGCTACTATTGCATATTGTTTCGCAAGTGAGGTATTAGGGCAATCGATATGGGTAAGTTCTCACGAGCTCTACGACTTTAAGGGTTCAGTTCTAATGAGACGCCAGGCGCGCCAACACGCCGATCTATTAGGCTATTCCAGAGGGGAACTAGAACCGTACACCCAAATAATAAGAGAGCCATGCTAGGACCCTAAGAAGCATCACCCGGAACCCTTTAAGAGATTTAGTCAAAGAGATAGAGCGTTGTTTAAGAAAGTCGAAATGAGATTTCAGGCTATAAGGCTTTAACTACTGAAGGAATGAGATAGATAAGCTAGCTAGATACCTTCGATCAAGTTTAACCTTTAGGACAAGGTGTATCTATGGGTGGGGGGGCACCGGTAAAAAGGCTTATTTACAGAAGCTTCCATAGGAAGTGTAAGGTATTAGAGACGTATTGCGTGGATCGACTCACCTAAGACTCGTTTAGGGTCCCTCCCCTCGTGGCCCTGTTTTCGTCCCGGTGGAATAATCGCTATTGGACGTGCCCTGAACTGGGACAACTACTTGAAATATAAGTGAAGATACCGTACTTGTATTGTCTGTTCGGCAACGCAATTCTAGAACCTCACCATACGAACTTTAATCTCCTCGCGACGCTTCCTAAGGGCTACAAGACCTCACACTCCGAGAAAGCCCATCCGAAGTCGTCTAAAGGTCTACCTTAGTCGTTTATACGATCGAGTATTCTGGTTAGACTCTAGTCCAGAATTAAATCCTCACGTTCCTTTCCACCAAGACTCCCCACCCTACTACGATTGTGACGACGGGTCTCTTAGATTCCTACCGGACATCTATAACGACTCTCGTTCAGATAGCGAATCATTAACACTACTATTCGATGACGCCGCATACGAAGCCAGTGTATCAAACGAGACGGAGTCTGAGATGAAGCCACTACTAGGATGAATCCTTCGAGGGGCAATGTGAAAATGTTTTTCTGTGAAATCGGCGATTATACAATTAGCCTCTGAATAAATCTACTTGTCCTCTGGTCTCTGGTTGAGTTATGATTCGTGGTACTTTAAGCCCGATTGGGAACTGTCACGCTGGCTTATCATACTAGCTTCCTGCCAAACATATTAGTATGTAAAATGACCACTGCGGGAGGCCACAGCTAACTTCATCATAAGAGAACAAATTAGGAATTAAAGTAGCGCCGTCGTAGGTCCGTCTCAGGCTAAAAGAGTCTGATTTTGTTCGAGGATTTGGACTGTACAATTGTACGGGCCAATCGATACAGGCAAGTCAGCGTAGTTGAGATTTCTGTCTTCTATGGTCACCGTTCTGGTGTACATAGAAAATCACTAGGCAAATGACCTCCTGGAGCCTATTTTCCATAATTCCAAAGTATTCCAAAGGCTGTGGCACTGACTCATTGATCGTCATCACAAGGTTGCCTGCCAGCTTGTTTCATCGATAGTCATTTAGGCGTCAACAGATTTATATAGGTGGAAATTCATTCTATTCGGCTCAGAGAGATCCAAAGAAGAGTGTGATTTGTCTTTAGCGCCTGGCAAGGTCGACCGAGTTGTTGCCACTATAGACACGGGTGAAGACAAAGTTCAGAGCAGGCTAACTGCGCTCTTTTCCAAAAATATAAGTGATTACTCTGCTGGCGCCTATAGAGAATTATGTGAAGGAGTGGATAAGACGTTTAAGGCTGTTCCGTTAACCCTGATCTTAGTAGATACTTCGGATTCTATCGTCTCGGTATAGAAAAGTAATATTAGTACTCGAAGAGATACTATCTAATAATGTATATAGCTATAATGTCCTGAAATTAGATTCTATGCAAAATTGAGTAGCTTGAAAACGATAATACCCGGCTTTTCCATGAGCTATATTAGTGGAAAGATAAAGCGACATCTGAATCCAAACATAGACAACTTGCGGAAGAAGAAGCCTGTCGCCAAAATAACTTTATTTAGTAGCTTCAAAGTCGGATTTGCGACAATTCTAATACAGTAAATCGCCTCACAGGCTGCGTTAGGAGCTGTTTTCAGGGGCTGGACAAAGTGCTCCCCACTCTAGAGGAGCTGAGTCAGAATTAACTGTGAAGTTGCCGTAGCTAGATAGGTTTGAAGCACGAGTTGAGCGAAAGCACTAGACATCACCTGTAACACCATGCCGTTGTATTCAATTCGTAACAACGCATGTCAGGTTAGTGGCGATTTCCGATTAGCATCAATCCCTATATCGCCTTGGATCTCGAAAAGACCAGCCTATAAGGCAATCAAACAGCCAAATGAACAGTATATTGTGATACAAGCAGCATTGGTGGGGCCTGACGACATGGGATGCTGGACAAACGCAGTCTTCTCATTCCGCAGTTCATGTTCCAATTTCGCATCCATCCACACTATGCGTTAAAAGTATCATATAGCTCCGGCTGTTTGACGAGTAGTGGCTGCAATGCCTTTGTCCAGTTCGTTTCGTTTAGGTTGTCGAACTAGAGGTGTGAGAACCGAGACATTAAGAGAATTAAGACTTGTCTAGTAACAACAGTCCGGTTCGGATATTCAAAGACTTTGGGAGGCGAAAGATCTACTCGTATGTCGTCCATTGGTACCAATTCGGTCGGTAATTTGGGAACAGATGTCCTATTTCCTCAAAACACGTCCTCTTTCAGTTCAATTCCACTCCCGTCACTTATGGACACAAAGCCGTCGTACTTCTGGAGATTTATGCTTAGGATTTGATCAGGTTCCGCGGAGCGGCTATCCTATTATCATATCAGCGTGAGAATGTAGGGAAGACGAAACCAGGTAATTACGTTTGCACCTAGACCCAGTCCTTCAAGCTTTTGGATAAGGCCGGGACTAGCGACATCATCTTCATCTGTCCACTGGTACGTAATTCTAACACCTTTGGTCGTGAATTTCATCACTCGCCCGTGTAATGCACATTTCCTCAGATTGGCCATGCCGAAGCCAGAAAGTCGACGGCCTGCGAGAAAGTTGGCAGCAACCAGAAAGGTAGTATCAAACAGATACTCTCGCATTATTCTCTCCAGGGGTTCTTTGTCTTTGTCTGTTCGGGCAAAATACATTGGATGGAAGCTGTTGATCTTCACTATTTTATGGCCACTCTGTAGAACAGATAAATAGAGATCCCCGCTTGATTCCACAGATGAACAGTAATCAGTGGCAAACCTGTTTACCAAATGGGACGTCTGGCATTGACAGATCAGAACAAGGTCTGGACGCAGCAAAGTCAAGATTTCTTCAGTTGCCGTGTAAGCTTGTTCATCATCGGCGATGCGTTCTTCCTCTTCTTGCTGCAATACGGCCTGATATCGAGCACAACAGTATTGTCCAGATTGCGTCGTCCATTGAATGCAAGACGAAGAGAGCGATCAACATATTGCAGAGCAGTAGAACTTTCAAGCATCTCTTGGTACGAAACGTCTTCGGCGCTATCGCCTGGTTAGAGAAGCAGAACCACAAGGTCCCTGCAACCGGTTGCCAGTCTTTTTGCATTTTGTCGCGCATGTGGAGTGGCATGTAGCCTAGCCGCAAGGTCGCCGAGAGGCGCAAGGTGTTTCCGAGTTATTGTGCAATCATGCTTGCCATTTCCGCACCGAAGGCTCGATAAAGCTGGGCGGATAGCCTTTAGGTCGGTGAAATTAAACGATACGTTTGACATCTTAAATGCTGCAACGAATCGAAATAACCGGCTTTTATAGATATTTTCGGCTCTGACTCTCATTGCGCGAGAGTACTGCGCCTGCAATAAAGAGTTGGCTGGCATGCGCCCCCCTGGCCACCAAGAGGAGGTAAGTTCAGGGCGCGCGCACCCCGCGTCAGGACTAGAGTGGCGCCGCCCTGTGCTCACCCAGTAGCACCACGCTAGCATGCTACGCGGTACCTATCTGCTTACTGGGAGATGGGGGAACGCTTTCTCCTTAACGACGTGAGTAATCTCTGTTATAGACCGTGTGTCTAGCCGCCATCTAGCAGAGAACTCGCAGCCTATAGCTTGGTCATACCGGTATACAGCTAAGGCCAACTAACAGTTTTTCTCTTTTTTTTTGTTCATCAGGGCCTATCACTAGACAAATGTTTGGTAGAAGACGATTGATGATACCAAAATCGCCAACTGAAGCACCGCCGTTCCCTGGTTACCGATCGCAAAGATCCCCATTGTGGGTGCACTGTTTGGCGTTGAGGTTGCGCCGCTCTGGCCGGCAGATGCTGAGGGCGTGGAGGATGGCGCGCCTGTCGAATTCGCCTGGGCCGAAACAGCTGCAACCTTTTCGAGGAGAGGGTATATATAGCTATGATCCTTGAGCGGCTCAGTGGGTCCATACCAGCGCAGTGCCACAGTGAAATTTCCCGGTTCCTGTGGCGAGGGTAACCAATTTGAAGTCCAATTCTGGGGTGGGGCGTCCGCTTGGATGAGAATCTGGAATGGGGCGTCTTCAATCGCGGTGACAGGGGCACTAAATGCCTGACCACCCGAACTGTAGACCAATGTGCCATTCGGATAGCTTAGCTCGTTGCGATCGCTGATGAGGTATCTGTCGATTGGATTGTCGACCAAGTAACCGTCTTGTGAGTACATTGTGACACTCCAAAACCCGTCTTGCCGCACGGGTGGTCTTCCTGAAAACTTCAGAAGGAAAGCTTCACCGGATTCAAGTCGAGGAGTAAAGCCGAGAAATGGGTAGAGGGCTTCCCGCGGCATGAGGGGAAGATAACCAGAGTTGGAAATCCAAGCCAGTCCCTCCACAGTGTCGACGAAATGGTATTCGTCCGGAGAGTTTACCAAAGTCCAATTGTTTCCCATATCAAGTGTCCTGCCTGGCTGACGAAGATATCCGGACATAGCTGCTTGCACTATCTCGTAGTCACGAGTAAGATTAACGCAGTCTGGCCTGGAGTAGTTGCCATCGTTGACTCCAGCCAAGGAGAGCTGATCTTGTGTCGATGCAACTAGAGTCTCTGGACTACCATTGGGAAAAGCTTGAGAGAAACGGCCAGCCAACTGCATCAAGTGCTCCGCAGGTCCCGAAGATGAATTAGCAAACATAGCAAGTGTAAGTGGCGGGCCAGACGCCGAGCCCTGTCGAGGGACTGGTGTTGATAGCAAATGGGCCTCAATTTCTTGGACCACCGCTACGTCTGTCGTTGAATTTCTCAGCATCACGCGACAGACGATGGTACCAAAAGTGCTGGGGGCGTAGATAGTATCCTGGTAATTTGGATTGCTAGTTTGATTGTCGCTTGAAACAGCCGAGGAGTTCAACGTCAGTAGATAATTCCCCGGTGAACTTTGAGAGAGCGATCCCAAGGTATAATAGTTGTCTCCGAAGCTGTTTCATTCATTAGATTCTTGAGATCCGACTCGGACTTGCGACTTCGGTTAATTCTCACATATCGTAGAATGAAATGGAATAGTAGCGTCGGTCATCCACAGCAGGGACTGTCACCTGCAGATCGTCCTGGGATATGTCGTAGGTGATTGACGCAAGCAGGGCGTCAACGGAAGGCCGTCTCACGACGGTTCGCTGAGGGGAGCTTATCCCAGTAGGCGTGCGAACAACGTTCACCGTTGGAGTGGGATTATTCTGAGGCCCATGCCAGTATTTTTCGAATGCAAGCAATGGTACAGCCCACTGAGAATGCTTCAGCAAAATCGAGGCACCGAAAGTCTTCCACAGTTTCGTGTGCGATACTCACTTCAATTGCAAATACAGTAGCATTATCGGCAGAGCAGACGTCCTGTGCTGACGTCAAACTTGCCCAAGGAAGCAAGAATATTGCCGCGGTGGGAAGAAACCACATGATGATGCCTAGGTGCGAAATACTTTCAGAGAATTGTGTCTGAAATATGACGAACGTTCGTTTGGCGGGCGACGGTGACTGTTACATAAACTGTGCCCTTCCGGCCTCGGCTTCAGAAGAGCTTGGTAGCGAAATTAATGGCTGCGTCTCCCCTCGCGCAGCCCCCTTTTCTGAGTGAGGGAGGAGGAGATCCCGGTCGTAGGTTGACTCACCAAGATATGTTTCTTGGGGAAACCATGCCATGGCTCTCCATTCGCTCCTGGTACGTGAACATCGTGCAGTCCTCAGAACCAGTCTTGTATTTAGATAGCCGGCCGTTTCCCACAACCGTACATCTTGGAGAAACTTGCACTAGTAGTTATCGCATATTGGTTCAGCCTCGGTGGAGAACGGCAGAGCCATTTTGTACCGCTTCGGCGGGTCATACTAACGAAGTCCGGGGAGGGTTTTGCGGAGTTGACATGCGAGAATGCTCTTCTGTACCTCTTCAAAGCTCCTACCAGCGCTGGCCGGTCGTGCCGTCCCTCTTTTGACTGGCCTGAGGGCAACGCAAGCGCTTCTCAGCAATCAGCTCGGACCTTTTCCTCGCACACTCCATTGTTTTCTTCGTTGCCATCTAGTCGGCGGTGATCGCTTCGTTGCCGAGTTCCGTGCCAAGCGCCTTGATGGAAGTACTACTCCGCAATTCGATTATACTTCGACTTTCCCCCACTAGGAAAAAGAGTGTCGATACCTTGGGACAACATCGGAGACCTCCGCCGGACTTAGCAATATATTTTCATTAATCCACCGGGGTTCTGACAGGAAAATCGCCCTTCAATACTAGGTCGAATTCTCCCTGGGTGAGGGCAGGTGAGCGGGGAGTGAGCGGGATTTAAAGCGGCGCCGGCCGGGTGAGGCGCGAGGTAAGTTCGGCGTCGAAGGAACTCCTCTTGACACGCCAAGAAAGACCCCTCACTTTGTACGTCACCAGGAGCGCCGGCCACTGTGTCGGTAATAACCTCCACAAGAACCGAAACCAGAATAAAGTCAACAAGGGAAGCGACACGTGCAAGTCGGGACTCTTTAACGAAACCTCCCTAGTTTAACGCCGATGTCGTCTCTCACCTGGCGCGTAGAATACGCCAGGCGTACGAGTCTCGGAGGAAGGATGCGCCGGCATGAGGCGCGAGAGGTGATGCTGAGTCTATAGGAGAAGAAAAGTACTATCATTGCTTGCTTCAAAAGCAAAGACTATAAGTCAACGTGTTGTTCCCTGACATAGAAAAGCTGCTTCATCGTAGAGCAAGCCTCGACTTGATCTCAAATTCGGGTTCTTCGAGTGCGGTACGGTGTCAAGCAGTTTCTTGACATTTCAGGGATGTTGTCGCTTGTTGGCGCCAAAGTGACTAGCGCAGGCAACCTCATGACGACGAGCAATGAGTCAGTGCCACAGCCTCTGGAATGCTTTGGAATTATGGAAAATAGGCTCCAGGAGGTCATTTGCCTAGTGATTTCCTATGTAAACCAGAACGGTGACCATAGAGTAGAAGACAGAAATCTCAACTACGCTGACTTGCCTGTATCGATTGGCCCGTACAGTTGTACAGTCCAAATCCTCCAACACTGGCGCTCTAGCTCGAGAAGCCCTTCGACACACTTACAGGGGCCATCGAGTTATGAACGTCTTTAGGAATGGTAAGGTGAGTCTCCCTCTACCATTACGACATAAATTTTCGAATCTTATTCCGGACCGTCTTGACCGTTGCCCGTTTCTTGTTCTTATCCTAGGTCTTTTCCTTGTCTAGCCTGCCAGGCGTCGCGCGTCCGACCATTTCGGCAAAGTATTTCATAACTTCTATGCTGCGAGGATCGGACCCCTAATATTTCCTTTCGTACCTAGTCCTTATCAGTTTTCTCTCAGACTCGAGGAGGGCTTCCTAGTTGGCCTACGCTTTCTAAACCCTCATCATCGCCTCGTACCGCGGTTTACTACTCTTAGCAAAGTTCTACATAAACAGGCTTCCCGTCGATCCCCGACCTGTCCCCGGAGAGCCCATCCTCCAATGCCGCCACTATCTGCTCGTCTAGGTTCAGACCCTTCCAACTTCTTTTCTCGTTCTTGATGCTCATAGTTAATGGCTCCCGAGTGTTCCAAGGACCTATATCTATGCCAAGAAGGGAAAGCGGAAATCGTACTAGGGCCCGGTCAGAGGACGGGAAAAGAGCTAACAAAGATCAAGTCTCTCGACAAAAAGGAGAGGGAAGACACGGAGAGAAGGGGAGAATAGACGACAAAGGAGACAGAAACCCAACGAGACATTGGAAGGGGCAGGGGGACTAGTTCTGGGAACCCTCCCTCGCGCCAGGGACACAAGCGCACGTCGTGCCAGGCCCATCACGCTCATGAAGACCGACTCGTTCTCGCAGGGTCGAGGAGGTAACGTGCCGTGGTGCGTCTCCAGGGAACCCTCCCCTAGGGACCTCGTTTTGGGGACCTCGTTAAAACTTGACGGTATGGAGGAGGGACGACCTTTGAGCCACCGCCCCGACGTGGTCAGCAAGGTGAGCTGGCCCAGCCGGGCCTGAGCCGACGTTGAGCCGGACGCGAGCAGCCTGAGCAAAAGCGGCGCGAGGTCACGTGAAATGGAAGGGGGACGGGTGTCGAGATTCCGGTCATGAAATGCCTGTTTCCTGCCCAATTTCCTGTACTGGTTCGCCATCATCATTGCACCAATTCATCCCGGCCCAGCATATTCGCCATAGGATCGTCGGCGGTTCGGCGGTTGCGCTTGTACGACTCGAGGTCTTCCTCTGAGATGCCGGATTGTATTTCTTGGATAGTGCGTTTTTTGGCCGTCGACGTTGCTGTTGTCGGTGCGGTGTTGTCTTCCATAGATTGTGATGTTGGTGCTGGGGATATGCTTGAAATGGCGGTGGTGTCGAGTTGCTGGGTATGTTTGCGCTCCACAAGGTCTTCGCCTTGCTGCTCGAGGGTGAGCTTGCCTTTGCTTTCGGAGTTTTCCTGGTTGTCCTGCTGACCGCCGTTTTCCAGGAGTGCCTGGCCCGTCCGCAGGCCCTCGGTGTCCTCGAAGGCCTTCTTGCCCGCGTCGCCGGTGCAGTAGCTGTTCTTCACCGTGCTGTGGCAGCAGGCGTAGCCCCAGGTGAAGTTGCGCCACCAGCTGCCCCACACGCTGGTGTGGTTGTTCGTCAGGACGTCCTCGGCGTACTTGGACCGCGCTTTATGTACCGGTTGGCCCTTGATGTGTCCATGGGAGTCGTACTCGACGTAGCGCTCGGAGGCGAGCACGGCGTTGGATTTGGCTAGTTTGTTTTCTTGTAGGTGTTCGAACCCGCCGTATTTGTCTAGAAGTGCCTTGCGCGCCGCGGCTTTCTTCTCCGCTGCTTCGATGGTGAGTTTCTTGTGTAGGATTTCGCCTTCGGTCGGGTTGGCTTGGAGATGAAGCTTCTTGGTGGTAGGATTGGACTTTTCTTGGGTTTCCCACGCGTACTGCTGCGCGCGGACGAAGGCTGCACTGTCATTGGTGGATGGGCGGATGAAGTTCTCTTCTGCAACGGAGGTGTCGCCGTCGGTCGAAAGAGCTTGCGTCGACGTGTCCATCGATCGCGTCTTCGGGTCATATCGGGCGCTGTCGAGGTCGAGATTGATCAGATATTTGGCAGTGTCTTCTCGGAGGCGGAGTTGCCGCGTCGAGGTTGGTTGTGACCGTCCCATGTCTGTTTCCTCGCCATACCGGGCGTCCGAGTCCCCATTAGATGTTGCTTCACCACTTGTGTGGGTACCGTCTTTTGATTTGTTCGTGGCCGCAGCACGCTTCAATGCCTCGAGTTCTTCATATTCCTGGACCACAGCACCATATTCTCGATTATCGTAGCCGTTCCAGCGATCTCGTTTGGCGTCCCAGCCAAGTTTCACATCTTCGACAATCTCATCAGCTTGAATGTCCTTGCCCGTCCATTTGGCTCCCAGTTTGCGAGGCCGACTGAGACACTCTTTCGTCTTATGAGTCATGGCACCGCAATTCTCGCAGGCACCTTTCCGGAATTTGGTCGCCGCAGGACCGAGTTTCTTGCCCCGATCATACCATTTTGCCTTGTCGAGGGTGTCTTTTGATTCAGTCTGTAGACGCTGATGTTCGAGATAGTCGGCATCACTGGTTGTTTCGGCCCAGAAGGGTCGCTTGGAGATAAAGGATGGAATGTATTCGTTACGGGACTGATCCGGCCCAGGAGGTTTGTTGGACGACATTTTTTAGGTGAGAGGGAGTCAGAGGCGGAGAGGAGAGGAGACCACGCGGTTATAATGTCGGCGACAGGGGTGCGAGACAGTTTATTGTGTTGGAAGATGGAGCAAGAGCGAAATGAAAGTGAGTGCTGGCGGAGACAGAAATTCAGAGATGGAGTAAGTGGCCGAGATCGACGCAGCCTTACGTCACGTCACATGTCTGATTTCTCAGCCTCGTGAGGGCTGCTTTCCAGACATTCACCCTCAACAACAACAAACTATAACAATGCAACCTCATGTTGCTGAAGAGATGGATTTTGGACAGCACTTACTCGTCGAATCGATCCCGCGTGACATATCCATGGCATCTGCTCTCCCACAAACTGAGACAGAGGTCATTTTAAAATGAAGCGACGCCACTTCTCCTGCGATGAAGACGCGTCTGTCCCGTTCCTCCTATGATCCCCATGGATCCCTTTCGAGTTCGTCTCAATTGCCTCGACTACTACCAGGCCAGTCCCATTGATGAGTTCGATCCTCCGCTTCCTCTGGGGAGCACACACGACAATGCCAAAGAAAGGCCAAGGATCTCCGTTATTCGCGTGTTTGGCGCAACCGAGACTGGCCAGAAGGTGCTGATGCACGTTCATGGGGCTCTTCAATACACATATATTGAGTACAGTGGCAGCCTGGTTCCACAAGATGTCGAGGCCGCAATCCGAACCCTACAACTGTCAATAGACCATGCGCTGGCCGTGAGTTATCGCAAGAATCTATATGAAGGCAAACACCGTTATGTTGCACATATTTCGCTTGTTAAGGGCGTGCCCTTCTATGGATTTCATGTTGGCTACAGGTTTTATCTCAAGATCTATCTGCTCAATCCGTTGCATATGACCAGATTAGCCGATCTTCTCCGGGAAGGTGCCGTGATGAAGCGAGTCCTGCAACCATACGAAAGCCATATGCAGTATCTTGCCCAGTGGATGTGCGACTACAATCTATATGGGTGTGGCTACATTGAATGTGCAAAGGTCAAGTTTCGGGGACCTGTACCTCAGTATCTCGACCTGACTAATATCATGCATCAATGGCATGACAGATCAATCTCCCCGGAAGACATCTCAGATGAGATATCACTTCCCAAACAGAGTCACTGCGCCCTGGAGGTAGATATCCATGTCAAAGATATTACAAATCGCAGAGGTATTGAGCCTCGGTACATTCACCACGATTTCATTGAGCGCGTTAATCCACTTCCCATTGAAGCCAAATTGGTACAGAGCATGGCAGGCTTGTGGAAGGACGAAACCCGAAGAAGGAAAAATAAGATGGGATTGAGAGATCCCAATAGCACCCCATTTCCCGCCGAAGTTCTAATATCAATGTCTGCTGATCCCAGGAATACATCTGATGGTGGTTGGATTCATGAAGAAGAGTTCCGCCAAAAGGTTACCCAGCTCGCCAAGGCGGAGTTTGAGCAGAGTGACAAGCTTGAGCTCAAGTTTGAGACCTATGTCAAACCGATATCACTTGAGGCTACTGTCGTGACAGCCCTGGAAAGTGTGGAAGATCTCTATCCAGGAAATTTGGTGACCGTGCAGCCTGGCGGTGCAGACTACAGTACAGAAATCGTAGCCCATATTGCCGAAAGCGAAAGTCTAGCAGTTGTTGACGTATCACGCATGGAAGACATCACCAATGGCTTCGATCGAAGCTCGGAAGAAAGCCAACCTTCAAATGCGCCTGCTGCTATCGGTTCTGGCGAGTCCGAAAGCAATTTCGAGCAAAAGGGTCGAGATGGAGAAGTTACAACCCCAATCAGCTCGTCAGAATATGCAGATTACGGTATTCGACTTGCCGGTGATTCCATCCATTTCGCGGAGGATACTTTTGATATCCCCAATGAATATGTCCAGCACACAATCACAGACACGAATGGGTCGAAACGGACACGACTTTCCAAGATACTCGATTTCAAGCCCAGGAAAAAGCGTAAGCAGCTGGTCGATGAGGACGACCTCTTACCGGAAATGACCTTCTCTGGGTCCGAAGATGATCTAGACTTCGCCAATGACGCCGACGATCCGCTTCGAGCTGCAGAACCGTCAAAATTTGAAGCGCATCTTACGCAAGGAAATAGTGTTGCAACAAAGATTCGACAGAATGATGATAAGCCAATTAAGCATAAAGAACAGGCAGATGAAAGCGCTCTTCCACCTGCTTCATCACAACAGTCCTCGCTTCCTTTTCCATCGGTCAAAAACTCCAATGACCCCAATACAATCTTACGTCTTAGTCAGAGAAGCACAGCCTCTCAGAAGCTCTCACAATCTTCCCTTGACAAGATGGAAACATCGCCCCCCACAACTTCAGCGCAAAGCCCAATCTCGATCTCACAACGGACTCCTCTCCCATCTGCGACAGAGAGAAGTCGGACTTCAGCCTTGCCAAAGGAACTTCTGCCCAAAGGTTTCAAGGGCACCACGCCTCATCCTTCATTATATACCTATCAGACCCGACCACCAAGCTTTAAGCATGTTGAAACAACCATGTGGAAGGAAGGTTTGCCAGATGTTATTTACCAAGAAGCTTATTATAGCAATGAAGAAGACGTTCCCGAACTCGCCCGAGAATATGCCGGGCGAGAATTCAAACTCGAGAGTGTTACTGTGCCATATTTGCCAGATTTCGACTCATCGGGATCCTCTTTAGCAACATTTGGCAGAAAGTCAACGATACTCATTGACCAAAGTACTGAACAGACGAGAGACAACCAAAGGAGGAAGCGGTGTACCATGTCTGAATGGAGCATTGCCCAACCACCTCCGCGAAAGATTGATGTGGAAGCCTGGCTTGAACAGGAACGAAGCCGTAGCAGGCTTCCGGACTCTGGTCCAGTCAGGACAACTACACAAACGAAAAGACTTTCTCAGATTGATGGACCAACCCAGAAAAACAAGCATAGTTTCAAGTATTCTCAGAAACAATCTAGCACCAGTGTACAGCATGAAACCCAATATATGAGTGTGATGGCCCTAGAAGTTCATGTGAACACACGAGGGTCTCTTGCTCCCAACCCAGATGAAGACGCTATTGCTTGCATCTTCTGGTCCCTTCATACTGATGAAGAAGATTTTGAAGGCAATGGTGGCAAAGAGGATCTACACATGGGGATTCTGGCCGTGGCGGAGGAACCGCATACAGCTAAACGTATAGGTCGAAACGTTCACTTTGATGTTGAAGAAGAACCAACCGAGCTTGATGTCCTTACGAGATTGGTAGATATTGTTCGCCATTATGACCCTGATATCCTCACTGGCTATGAAGTGCACAACAACTCCTGGGGCTTCCTCATCGAACGCGCACGAACCAAATACGATCTCAACCTCTGCGATGAAATTTCGAGAATGAAATCTCAATCTCATGGCAGGTTCGGGAAGGATGATGATAAATGGGGATTCAACCACACATCCACAATCCGGGTGACGGGCCGACACACGATCAACATCTGGCGTGCCATGCGTGGAGAGCTTAATTTGCTCCAGTATACCATGGAGAATGTGGTCTATCATCTCCTTCATCAGCGGATACCGCATTACGCGTTTCGTGATCTAACGAGATGGTACAAGAGCAAGAATCCTCGTGATTTAGCGAAGGTCATCGAATACTACCACACTCGAGTGCAGCTCGATCTCGAGATTCTCGAGGCCAATGAGCTTGTTCCGAGGACTAGTGAACAAGCGCGTTTGTTGGGTGTGGATTGGTTCTCTGTGATTTCCCGAGGGTCACAGTTCAAGGTGGAATCGCTGATGTTTAGAATCGCCAAACCAGAAAATTTCATTCTCGTGTCTCCTAGTCGAAGGCAAGTTGGCGGTCAAAATGCCCTGGAATGTTTGCCCCTGGTCATGGAGCCCCAAAGTGACTTTTACACAAGTCCGTTGTTGGTCCTCGACTTTCAGTCCCTCTATCCTAGCTGCATGATTGCTTACAATTACTGTTATTCGACTTTCTTGGGTCGAGTTGTCAACTGGCGGGGGACGAACAAGATGGGATTTACAAACTACCGTCGGGAACAAAGACTAATTGAACTCTTGAAAGACTACATCAACATCGCTCCGAATGGTATTATGTACGCGAAGACCGAAATCAGAAAGTCTCTACTTGCGAAAATGCTCTGCGAAATTCTGGAGACAAGAGTTATGGTTAAGAGTGGGATGAAAGTCGACAAGGAAGACAAAGTGTTGCAGAGGCTTCTAAATAACAGGCAACTTGCCCTCAAACTCATTGCAAACGTCACATATGGCTACACATCTGCTTCTTTCTCGGGGAGAATGCCATGCTCCGAAATTGCGGACAGCATTGTTCAGACAGGGAGGGAAACTTTGGAGAAGGCAATCGCGCTCATTCACTCTGTAGAAAAATGGGGTGCTGAAGTTGTGTATGGAGATACAGACAGCCTGTTCGTTTATCTGAAGGGCCGTACACGAGAGCAAGCCTTCGACATTGGAGAAGACATTGCGGCCACCATTACCAAGATGAACCCTCGACCCATCAAGCTGAAATTCGAGAAGGTTTATCATCCTTGTGTTCTTCTTGCGAAGAAACGTTATGTTGGCTTCAAGTACGAGAGTCGCAATCAAACAGTGCCTGACTTCGATGCGAAGGGAATTGAAACAGTCCGTCGCGATGGAACTCCGGCGGAACAAAAGATCGAGGAGACAGCACTCAAGATCCTCTTCCGTACATCCAACTTGAGCCAGGTCAAAAGCTTTTTCCAGGACCAATGCGCCAAAATTATGCAAGGCCGGGTGTCTATCCAGGATTTCTGTTTTGCACGAGAGGTCAAACTAGGGACTTACAGTGATAAGGGCCCTCCTCCTCCTGGTGCACTCATCAGTGCTCGAAGAATGCTAGAAGATCCACGGCTCGAACCACAATACGGCGAACGGGTACCTTATGTGGTGGTGACGGGTGGGCCTGGGGCTCGGCTTATTGACCGTTGCGTGGCACCGGAAGTATTACTCAACGATGCTCAGTCTGAACTCGATGCCGAGTACTACATCTCGAAGAACTTGATCCCTCCCTTGGAACGAATTTTCAATCTTGTTGGAGCGAATGTTCGGCAATGGTACGACGAGATGCCCAAGTATCAGCGCATTCGAAGGATTGAGGCAGGAGCTGCCACAGACGGGACGGGAACTGGTCTATCCAAGAAGACCTTGGAATCGTATATGAAATCATCGACCTGCCTGGTGTGTCGCGAGGCGTTGGACACGGAGTCTCCACTTTGCCATAGCTGTCTTCAGCAGGCGCCTCGCAGCATTGTGGAACTGAGGTCAAGACTGATAAAGGCTGAACGCAAAGCGGCCCAGATGGCAAAGATGTGTCGATCATGTTCTGGCCTAGGATGGAACGAGGAAATTCGGTGCGACAGCAAGGATTGTCCTGTATTTTATTCTCGCACTCGACAGAGAGCCGCTGTTGCGAATGAGCAGGCTTATGTATTGCCTGTGCTGAGGAGTTTAGAACAGCAAGAGGCTGAGGATTTGGCGTGGTAAGGATTGGTTTCCTTTCATGCGCACTGAGTGATGATGCATTGAGTGACGATGCATTGAGTGATGATGGCATGGGCAAGGCATCTTCTGGCCGGACTTTGGGTGGTTCGCTGTTTATGATACCCGACCAACTCGTCTTAGATGGGACGGGGCGAGACGAGTGTGTTTGCAATGATGATGATCATTTTCTTGGACTGTTCAAGATAACTTTGCAGTGATCGTTTATACAAAAATAGTCGAGCACGACACATTTTTTTTTTTTTTTGACGAACCGATGTTGCGGTTAGTGAGCCTGGCCGCCCTTGCGTAGGCGAGGATCACCCTCCTGTTAGATATCTATAATAAGCTCTTATAGAATATAGAATTAGCGCTGAGTAGCCCCAGGCTCCCTAGGCTCCTAGGGTAACTTACTAGGTTGCGCTGGGCTCAAAGCGATTGGATAGCGAGTCTGGCGCACCTAGCTCAACTACACTAAGCGGCAAGAAGTCTAGGGAGCAGAAGAGTGCTCCATACCGAGACCTACGTTACAGGGTGCTGACTCGAGGCTACGGGAAGCCATATGGATCAATCCGAGCTAGATATCACAAGGGTAAAGTTCTCGGCCGAGGACTGTTGACTAAGGAGCACACGAGTCCCAAGAATTCGGTATTCCCCGACAATGCGAAGCTGGGCTGGGTTGTGTACACGCGGACAGCGACAGTGATCCCCATGCCCATCGACACTCCACCTCCCGTCACCGCGCGCCCAGACATTCTAGTCCTCCGTCACATCCCTCTTCAATACCGTGGTCGTCTGCCACACAGGCGACACCACGCCGCCTTCGTCATACCGCTCGTACCAGTCGAGCACGACATAGCCCAAGAACTCTCGCTCACGCTGGCCCTCGATGGTAACCCACTTTTTGATCTGACTGACTGGCACCTCCACATTAGACAACCGGAACGAAAGGTCGGCAGCACGCTGGTCGTCCATCCGAATGACCGGGTGCTCGGCCGCGCTGCGCGGCACCAGCCGTACCTGCAGCGCGTCGGGCGTCCGGTTTACGAACGGCACGAACCGCTGGTTGCTCAGCATGCGCGCGCCGCCGCTCCAGTCAGGCCGCACCAGAGCGTCGGTCTTGCGACCGGTGTTGAGGGCCCGGTGGGGAATGTCGATCTGGACCTCACGCAGCAGCTGGTTATTCCCTACGATTTTGCGCGGGTCTTTGCGAACGACGAAGATTAGATCTGGGGATCGTTAGTGGGAACGAGTGGACGTGGGCGGATCGCGTACCTAGCAAGTATTTATTTAGGGTCGGGATGTAGTCGTTCGGCGCATATCCCGTCACATTGCTCGGTGGTTTCGATATCCCCTTGTAGTAGGCATACACCTGAAGGGTAAAGCAAGGGCTCGCCACCGCCCGGGCCGCGAGACCCTGCACGAGACCGTCGTCCGAAGCAGCCACGGCCTTTCGCATGACGATAGGAGGGCCTCTGCTTGGCGCGTCCGCCGGGACCGGGACAAGAGCCTGCCGCGACGCTGGCTGCTTTGGGGGGCGCGCACGATCTTCAATCGGCTTCTTGCGGACCGCCGCCCTGAGCGAAGCGATTCCCATAACTTTGGCCTGTTCCGATTGTGTCCAGATCTGCCGGACGCGAGGCGTCCTGTTAGTGCTCTCATCATCCGTCTTTGGGTGGATAGCGAAGTAATACGCCGGGTCGTTCAGCACCATCGCCAACTCAGCCGAGGTTGCAACCCAATCACGGTACTTCCGGGAGGTTTCGGGGTCGCTGTCCTCTCCATCGACGTACTTGGCCAGTTGCTCATTGACATATTTGGCCAAGGCGGTGGCATTGATGGCCCGTGTCTGGAGGTTCACGAAGTCATTGGGGTTTTCGTCAAAATCAGCCTCTTCCTTCCACTCGCCGGCTGGAGGGTTGTCAGTGTACAGCTGTCTGAGCAGAAAGCCAAACTGTTTGTTTACGTCGTCCCACGCATAGCCAAAGGAAAACCGTTGCTGGTGAGGCGGCTGCGCAAGCGCGATGCCCGAATTGTCGGGGTGATCCGCATCGTAGAGATGGAGCTCCTCCGGCGGCCTGTCGAGCAGGCAGATGAGGGTAATGTCATCCGGACGAAGCCATTGACAAACGGGGGCTCGTGGATCCGCTTCGTCCTCGTTGTTCCATTTCACCTAGGAGATGAGTTAACATAGATGGTGGAAGAGGGAGTCTTAATGTCTTACCGTAATTCGCAAATCAGGCATGCACTTGACAATCTGGCTGCGCAAAACGAATCCGTAATGCGGGGTCTGTGGTTTCAACCCATTCGTGCCAGGGACCTCGGTGCTCAAGTATGTGTTGTAGAATTCCTTAATCTTCGCTTTGACAAGGTCGTCATCCCGAGACAGGTGGTTCCCCACGCTTAACGCGCCATCGATCAGACAGTCCATCCATGCGTCATCAATGTAGAAGAACCGCAGAGATTCGTCGGGGATGTAGGACGGGTCCGGGAACAAGTAGTGGGCGGGGATGTCTCCCAGATACAACTTGTCGGTGATCCATCTATGGATCGTGGACCAGTCAGTGTTGTTTTCGCCGTACACGTTGAACTCGTTGTAGATTTCGGGTCCCGCCGAGCCCGCGTCTGCCACCGCGTCTGCGACAGTCACCTCCATGGCGGCCATAATGAGTGGATCGTCGAGCCGGGACACCACGCGGCGTCTTAGCGGTGCTATCACTCTTCGGGGTTCGGAAACGTCATCGTCGAGTAGGGAGTCGATATTCCCGACGTTGTCTCGCATGCCCCGGATCAGAGACACCTTACTCGGAACCCTATTTACAGCCGACCGGGCAGTCGATTCCGCCGCGCCTTGGACGAAGCTGCGGAATCTCGTCAAGGCGCTGCTGAAATTGGTGTCGGAGATTGCCAGAATCTTCCCGAGCTGCCACGCCGACGAGTAGGAGAGATCCATAAAGCCCGTCTCGCGATCCAGGATTTGGTAGCTCTTCGATGTCGTCGATCCGGTAGGCCAGTCCGGGCAAGGGACCTGTGGAACCGGCAGGGGAACTAGCGGGCCGCGATTAAAGGCGGCCGTCACTTCGCCCGTCTCGGCACGCCATCTCGAGATTGTATAGCCTTTGTCGAAGCGCCTGGATAGCGCTTTCCTGGCGTTGTTTTGGACGGCCGAAAGAGTTTCCACGTCCGCTTCCATGGCGGTGATCATGCGTTGTGGCGGCTTCAGCAACTGCATGTACCTGGGCGTTCCATCTTCGATGTTCTGAACGATGGCCCTCATCGAATCGACAAAGTTGACCGGGTCGGGGGGCAGAGCGGTGTACGTCCAGGAGAAAAGAGAAATAATGCCGATTCGTTCATCCCCCCGTGGATCGGCGTCTGCCCAGTCGGCAAAGTCCATGGCGAACGACCGGTCGGCGTGTTCTAGGGAGATCAAGTGGCAGATCTGGGTCTTGGGAAGGTCTGGGGGATCAAATTCCAGGGGCCCCGTGCGACCCGAGATGACAATCGAGAAGAGACCGTTCTCCTCCACACCGGCGTTGGGGAAGCCCACGGTGTTGATGTTGCGCACATGGGCGAGGTATTTGTTGCCCTCGAGATCTTTGCACAAGCTGCGAAACAAGTCTTTCCGGGGGAAAATGGCCTGGGTCGGTTGCTTGGACATCCGTCCGGACTTGATTGCATCGAGGCTGTCCTGGTCGTCCCCGAACGCTTCCTCGAACCGGATACGGTTCCCCTGCGGCAGGGCAAAATAGTCGGCCGCGGTCATGGAGAAGGCCCCGTTGGACGGTTGATTCTCTGCGACAAACCCCTTGATTCCCAAGTCCGTTCCTTCTTCGGGCCCGAGCTGGAGCTCCTCGGGGTCGAACACGAGCAGCTTGACCCACGGAACTAGGTTGCGGTAGACGTATTTGTCCGGGTCGGTGGTGACGTGGCCGTCCGAGTCAAGATAGTTTTCCCCCGTCTCGTCGACGTCGAGGTCTCTGGGCCCTTGGAGCGACGGCGGATCCTGGTCCAGATTCTGGAGATTGCCCGCGTCCCTCTCCCACGGGAAGTGCGGGTCGTTGATCACGATGTGCGGCAACACTCGACTCTCGTCTTGGTTGCCCTCGGGCGGATAGTGGCTGTTGACCAGCTTGTTGTCCAGGGAAAATTGGGGCGCCATGACCTCGAACTGCTGTGGGAGATAGGCAGTTTTGCCTTTCTCATGGTTGGTCACCCGGCGGATCTGTGGCTGGCCCAGCCTCGCGGGCCCCTGGATGAGCTGCTCCGCGTAGATGGAGTAGGTGCCCGCGGACAAACCTGGTCGGTAGTATGAGAATAGCTGCATCTTGCCCGGGGCGATTGGCGGGCGCGGCGTCTCATCACCGTTGGTCTTGAGGACAGCCTTTTCGAGATTGCGTTGGGTGAGAAACCGCGGGCCCTTGGGGTTTCCCCGCGTACCCTTGACGACGACCATAGTGCGTGGTTTGAAGCTCGCGCCGGCGCTGGTGTGGGAAGTCCCAGTGGCTCTTTTGATGGGCTCTCACGAGGCTCTGTCGCGGGCGAGGGCGAACAGGGTCGTGAAGTTCAGGTGATGGAGGTGTTGGCGGGACGGCGAGGAGCTCGCTGGGAGCGCGGTGGCAGAGGAGGTGGCCCGGCATGGTGTATTCAAACACGATCTGGGAACTGGGCTCTGGGCGGTGCTGCTTGCAACTCACAGCGCAGAGCAGGACAGGGAAGCGATGTGAAGCTGCGATGGGTGGGTATGGAGGTTCGTGGTCGTTCGCCGTTCACCGTTTGCCATACCGTAAGACTGGTATCGACCTAGTACAGGAAGAAAGTCTACATTACTTGTACAGTAACAGATACGCCGTACAGAGGACTCTTCAGCAAGAGTACAATGGTCATGGTGGGTGGGTTGATCGGTAGCAATGGCAGTTGTGGGCGTGAGGTTACCTACATTGACCAGCCCGTTAGTGACACTGGGCACTGAGGCTGGCGCAGGTGTGTCTTTACAATGCATTTTGCCATACGCCCACACAGACCGTACTCATACAGAGTACAGTAACCGTACAGTGTATGTGTCAGATAGCCCGCCGTCTGAGCTCAACGGTCTGATGATGCAGGGAAGGTGCAGGGCTGCGGGAGATCGTCTCTCGGCGCTACTATGGTTCTCGTATATGCATGCAGGCTCGTGTTTTTTCAGCTGGGCGTGCGGCTGGCTTTTTAGCCACCGTTCAGTCTGCGGTTTTAGCTCCGACAGGGTAGCATGCTGGTTACGATCCAGGGGTCTAAAAGCAAAAGCGACAGTCTTGGCTGCCCGTGCTCAGTTGACTTCCCGTTCGGAGTTTTCCATGCCCTGAAGCCCGTTCTGAGACTAGGTCGTAAAACTACACAGGCCCTGGTGATTAGTGCAAAGCATATAACTGGTCGCAACTACTAATAAAGGGCTTGGCATTCATGAACAGTTCTGCAGATAACTCTGTCATTATTATCGTGTAGCTTGAGCGCAATCTCTTTATCTACTGTGTGCACCTTACAAGATTGGCAGTGGAGCGCATGGATTGGAAGGAAACGAAGAGCGTGCTTAGGGCGGAGAACAGAGTAGACAGCACTTGTACACAGTAGATCTTCCGAAAGGCGACAAGTCCCTCACTGCAATGGCATGAATGGCAACTGGGTGGCAACTAAATATAACGCCTTTACATAATCCTCGTATTTTAAATATAACGCCCTTATATCATCCTCGTATTTCTACCATGCCAAGGCCCGCCGTTGCTTGTACCAATTTTGGCCGCGCACCAGAGAGTGGCAGCTGCAAGTCGGTGGCTTGTCACCAGGATTTGTGTGGCAGGCAGGACGTGGCATGTCTGTCATTAACTTACGCGCCAAGGATTCTGTCATATATTCTAAAATGACAGCGTTTTGTCACTTATAGGTCCTACTTAGGTGTAGTTATATGCTATACTAAGATAGCTATATTAAAGTACTTTGCTAGTAAATTGTAGTAGAAAACGACCTATAAAGCGCCAAGCCCCTAGTATCTAGCGCTATCCTAAGCTTCTAAAGTTATTAGAGTGGTGTTATGACGTCCGTCATATATTCCTTGTCTGTTATTTCTTGCCTTATGTCTATCATTTCAGTCAAGTAACGGACATACTCGATCCCTACTTGTCACTCGATCCTCCTTCACTTCTGCGTTGTTCGGTTCTCGGTGTCCGTACTCTATCTCTATCTCTACTCCATCCCAGTCCCGGGCCTAGTCCTAGTCCTAGTCCCATGCACTTGGATAAGTATTCTCCATATCTTGGCGGAGATGATATTATTTTCCTCTCACTCGCCAAGCACCACTAGGCGTCGACATGGCTCCCCAACTTTCCACAACCTGGCTTGAATCACTCTAGACGAGGTCACCTACGCGCTGTACGGTGCCACGGCATAGTCTGATGTGTGAATGGGTGATGGGAGCTATACTATGAGCTACTGGTATGTTGTGAGCTCCGAGCTGTGAGCGGTGTGAAACCTCGGGGGAGATGAGAGAGGCAGCTGCTTGCTTGGCTTCAGCTCGTCGGCCGCCCCCCTGGCACCATGACATGAAACGCGCTCCCCTACGCTGCCCTTCCCTTTTCGTGTCGTTTTGCATTTGTTGATCATGAATGTTTGCTTGACCTATGCGTACTAGTAACCGGACGTCTCTCTGTCTTTATTGCCTCAGCTTTGCGTATCAGGTGTCACCGCGCTGACGTCTCTGCTTTCTACTCTCTCTGTACTCCATACTCGCTGTTGTTTCTCTCTTTCTACCTCTATCACATACACGCACGTACACATCCTCGCTCTCTTTCTGTGTCTCTTATCGCCCTCCTCGCGGAAGCATCTCACCTCTCTCTTCTGCTCCTCTACCCTTAATTGTGTACAAGTATTGTGTCGCAAGACCTACCCTCCGCCCACCCAGCAGAGCAAAACAAAGCAAAGCAACCATGCGGCCCCTCCGCGCTCTCTCCGCAACTCTCCCGCTCGCCTTCGCCACCCTCTCACTAGCCTTCATCATCACGGCATTCGTATCTCGCGAGTGGGCCAAGCAGGACTTCTTCTCGCCCAACCTCCAGATCACCGACTGGGACCCCGACAATCCGCTGTACACGCTCTACCGCAGCCCGTTCACAGTGTGCACGGTCGAGGAGATCCCCGGGACCTCCGGGGACGGCCTGGACTCGACCTTCGACGTCAGCTGCGAGCGCTACCGGGCGTATGGGCGGGGCAAGACGTCGTGCGAACTGCCCAGCGACACGGGCACCACGTCTGGTCCGACCAACGGCGACGCCCGCATGTGCGAGCAGGTCCACTACGCGGGCAACCTAATCATCGCGGCGCTAGCCTTCTCGTGCCTGGCCTTCGTGCTGTGCGTCGTGCTATTCCTGTTCAGCTTCATCACATATGGCCACCGCCCGGCTCCTGTGTCGGGCGCCAACGGCGGCGCCACCACTACCGCCAGCGAGACCAAAGGCCGTCGAGGGCGCCGCGCCGCATACGCCACCCTGCGCAGTTGCTTCCTCTGCGCCGCCGCCGTCAGCGCCATGGCCACCTTCCTCGCTCAGTGTTTCGGGATTCTCGGCCTCGTGCAGTCACAGCCTGACAATGGACTGTACGCTAGCTTTCTCAACGGGAACTCCGTCCTAGATGGCGACTTGTCCCACGCGCCCTGGGTGCAAGGCTGGGCTCTCAGTGTCTATGCTACGCTGGGATGGCTGTGTGCCGCCTTGGCCGCGGGGACGGCAGCGGGCTGGTATCGCTCCTGAGACCGAGCCCCGCGCCAGCCTGGCCCCGGGGGCATGGCAGGGAACGGGGAAGGATGAAAGGGGAAGCGGTCAAGGGAGGAGAGGAGAGGCTGGATTGCGTTGTACGAATTTGAATTTGCGGCTTCAGCTCGGCGTGTGAGGCGGAAAAGGAAAATCCAGTTCTCGAACCTATATATATGCATATACTCCGTACCGAGTACAGATAGGTAGGAACTGATTGACCATATATATAAATAATCATGATTCGAAGAGAAGGCGAAATAGAAAGGAAAATAGAGGTGTCTCACTACTCATGTCACCCTCACCGATCTCGATTTGATACGTGGTATTGTAGACTATAGAGAGCGTCCTCGCTTTCCCCCTCTTCGGTTACGTTAAACAGCCACCACCCTCGGCAACTCCAGATAATAGTTCGCAAACCCGTCCCTGACTTCTCCACCCCCGACCGTCGTCCCCTTCACCAACCGCTCTGGGAACTTGACGTCCGGCAGCTCCCACGGCGTGTACTCGTCCGTGTTGACGTGCGCCAGCGTCTCCGGTGACGGCTTGTCCCACGCGAGAGCACTCATGCACGCTGTGAGCATCGCCCGCGCGAGCCCTGCCTCTTCCACAGGTTCGCCCTCCTCCGATGGTCGATCCCACAGGGCCGCCGTCGCTGCCCACGCTTCCTGCATGGCGGGCCACGTTGCTGGCACGCCTGCGGCATCCCGTGGCGCTGGGAGAAATACATCCTGCTCAGCCTCGTGGTCGGGCAGGTCTTTGTGCGCGACATTGAACTTGGACATGTCCGTGGCGTTGAAAGGCGGGATCTTCGACACCGCCAGCACCGGCGGCGGCGCCTCGAACTGGACCCCCATACGAAGCGGCATGCTGCCCTTCTCGCGGGACAGCGCGTCAATGCTCTGGCCTGGGTCGAGCCACATCTGCTTTGGCATCTGCTGGATCACAAAGGACGCGGTCCACCCGGTCGTGACGCGCTCCGGGGTGTCGGCGTCGCGGATGCCGACGTAGAGCGGCGCCTTGATCGCGCGCGACACGCCCATGGGGCGCGCTGACAACAACTCTATCTCGTCAAGGCCTTCCACAGCTTCCATGTCCCCGGACCCCTCCTGAGTGGGCAGGTCGTGTGCGTAGCCGACATCGTCGATCCACTCGTCCTCGCCGCTCTCGGGCGTCTCGATGCGTGCAGCCGAGAGCGCGAACACCGACGACACGCGGAACTTGAAGCTGCCGCCCTTGACGAACCATTTGGCCCCCGCGCCCGTGCTGGTCGGCTCGGTGACAGGCACGGGATTGCCATTCGCGTCTTTCTGCGTGTCTTCCGTTGGCATGACAAAGTTGCCGTCCTCGAGGCTGAACTTGAGTTCCAGCACAAGACCCTCCGGCGGCTCCGTTCGGCCGTTGGCTGCGTCGGGCGGCCCGGCTTTGGCGCACACATCGTAGAATTGGGCGAGCGTGAGCGGAGCCGGGAGGCTTGGGCGCTTGCCAAACTCGATGTCGAAGGAGAAGAACCAGAAATCAACACTGCGACGGTTAGCCAGGGCACGCCTTCTTTCTCGTTCCGCAGACACCTACTGAGCAATGCCTCCAAATTCGGGCCCTTCGATGTGGAGCTCGGCTCCTATCGAGATTGAGATGTGGATCGTGACGAAGAGGAGTCGAACGCGACATTCCACGCCGACTTCAACGTGCATGTCCACCCAGTAGTGCACTGGTTCGAATTGCACCATCGCTGGAACATGTTAGCTTGTGTGTTTCGACGAGTCGCGCTGTGGCTTCTCACCGTCGAATGCGGCATCCAGATACGCAAACACAGGACCCACGTGGAGTTCGCAGTGGATGAATGCCCCCGCCATCACGGCTTTGGGTGTGAGAGCAAAGTATCCCTTCCCTTCGATGCTGATGATCCCAATCGAAAAGTCGAGACCCAGCCGCTCCGGCCGGGGATAATGACTCGGCACAGAGAATTTCCGGTGGTATCCGCCCAGCGAGAACACCCAGTCGCCAGCGTGCGGACTCCGGCCAAAGAACGTGTACAAGGCAAATCCGCCGCGGAGCCGAGCCATGGGGACGAGTAGGAAGGACGACGGCGCCAGAGCGGCCTGCACCTTGAAGCAGTCTTCGACGAAATTCAGCTCTGCGTTCATGAGAATCTCGACGTAGAACAGTCTGAAGGCGGCGTTCGCGTTGAGACTCGGTGGTAGGGTGCAGATAACGTCGCCAAAGATGCTGAAAATGACTCCGTTGGCCCGGAAGGAGACGAGAGCAACTGCCGTACAGTTAACAATGTTGAACGAACTGATAGTCAGTCCAAAGGCGAGCCAGTAACTGTTGTTCTTGAGCTGTATCCACGGGTTGTCGCCTCCTCGCATGTTTTCCAGGATTTCCATGGGGTTCTGGTGTGTCAGCAGAAGTCAGGGAGAAGCACCAAAGGGTTCTTACATTTCCAGTTCCACTTGTTCCGTTGTCACTGATCAAAGGAAATCGGTGAAGTTCGCGGACCGAAGGAGACCGGATGAGCGAATTGTACCCGAATCCAATTCGGACACCACGCAGGATCGCAAATTGAAAGTCGATCAGTGGACCGTCGAGTTTGGCATAGATGAAGACGGATTTGTACTTTTCGCTGCCCTCCTCGACCTCGGCATATTCGCCGACGGCAACAAACGCGTAGGGGGGGATCGTCAAGCCCACGCCGCCGCGGTAAGACTTGATGTGCTGGCCATTGACTTCTCTCTCGTCCATTTCGAAGATGCCGGCAATGAGGATCGGTGGCTTGTCGAAGGAGGCAGCCATGCCGCGGAGCTGCACCTGCGGATCGAGCTTCACTATGTCGAGCTGGTTGAGGCTGACTGCACTCAGATTCAGCCCGACGCCAAAGCCAAGGAGGGAGAACTCGAGTGGGCCCAATACCACCGTGGCGTCAAGAGTTATCCAGAGACGATCACCCTTATATTGGAAGGTGACACCGCTGATGCTAAGGAATTGCGTTGTCTTGCTCAGAGCGCCCTTTGACGGTTTGGATTCTTCGTCCGACGCGGCAAGGCTGGCCGCTGGTGTGGAATCACCGGCTCGCAGTGTCCGGGCGACGGTGGTCGAGCCCTGGTTCTTCGTCGGCTTGAATACGTGGTCCAGGATGGCCTGCCCATCGTTGACCACAACGAAATGGTGTCCTTCGGCGAACACGACGGGATCCTTGTTAGACGTCGGGTCGACGGAGGATTTTGTAGTAGCCTTGAACATCAATTCGTTCCCTTCTCCAAGGTTCTGGTTCAGCGCCTCGACCTCCGTTCGCACAAGTCCGGCGGTCTGGGACCACATGTACTGGAGTTCGTCGAACGGCTGTGGCAATTCCTTGACTACTGGCAAGTCGCTAAGCAATGGTATCTTCTCGACGGCCACCCTGAGCAATCTCTTGGTCGCATTGCTCGTCCCAATTTTCGACGACACCTGGGCAAAAGTGAATTCTAGGGTGGCAATGTTCACATTGAAGACAAACACAACCCGCTGCACCCCTCCATAGCCGGATTTTTGAACCCGGAGGCTCATCAGCTCCGCCCCGGCGTCGTCGCTCTTCACTTGGATGTCGCCAACAAAACTGGGAAGTTCTGCCGCTGCCCCTTCGACAATCGACTCGGCAATCTCTGCCAACGTCGTTTCGGGCTGTGGAGTATCCAAGATCGCCTCGAAGAGCCAGAACGTGGATTCATTGGCCGCTGCTCGCACAACCGGGCCCAATTTCTTTTCGCTGCCCGTCAAGAGCTTTCTAGCGGAGGGGGCACCCTCGGTGATCTTTTGATACTGGTATAGCAGAGAGAGTTGCAATTCTCCCATTTCGATAAGTCCTTCAAACGTGAATGCGGAAGCCTTCTGCTTTGGGCCCGACTTTTCGAACGAGTAGGCAAGATCGACAGATACGATCTTCAGCTTTCCCACGACGTCCAGGACTTCGCTCTGCAAATTTGGATCAAACCACGGGGCAATCGATCCAACTTGGATGTTGTCCGCATGGCCCCCAAGCTCCCACAAGCCGCTGGCGTAGCGGAAGCGGAGGTCGATTCGGCCAGTGCCAAACCGGTCGTCCGGGGGATTGAGTTGAAATTGGGTGAACATCTCCATCTCTAGGGTTGATCCAGATTTTGCAAAGTAGAGCGAGATCGTCGTCCACTCAAAGGGGAACGGAACCTCGTCCGCGCCGGCCGGCGGGTCCTCGAGGGCGCCGTCGGAGTTCAGGGTGGCAGACATGAGCAACTTGTACGGAGATCCCTTGGTGTACTCGAAGGAAGCTTCGGTCAAATTGGTGGGAAAGGAGTTTGGCAGCGACTCGAATTGGGGAATGCTGCGGAAGTCGAATCGATCGGTCAAGTCAGGGTAGAAATCGGTCGGGACGTCCCATATCTCATCAAACTCGACGTCCAGCGATGGCTCATTAAACGTCCCTTTGAAGATGAGGCGGCCGGTAAACGTCCCGATCGCGCCGTTGTACGTCAAGGCCATTGTGAGGGTGTCCCATTCCGCGCTTATCTTGAGTTTGACCAGGAAAGCTATGCTCCATTCGAACGCAGAGTCGGTTTTCGTCACCGTCAGGTTCCACAGCCGAGGCGTTATGGAGAAGCCCTGGTCGTCCGTGGTAGGATCGGCGTCATCTGCAGACGGTGGTTGCTTAATGAGACTCGCGATCTTCTCGAACATGGACCTGGTGTCGCTTGGATCCTCAGAAACGGAAAACTCGAACTCGCCAACATACGTTATGCGGAAGTTGAGCAACAGCCCAAATACAGGGAATTGGAAAAGGAACTCGTAGAGAGTAGAAGGATCTTCCCAGACTGTCTGTCCATTGTCACCCTCGGTCTTGGAGATGACGGTTCTGCTCTTGATGCGAATTTTCAATTTTCCCAGCCCGCTGAAGTTCAACTCGCTGAGCTTCAGACCGAATAACTCGTTCAGCTTGTCGACTATATTATTTCCGATATCCACCACTTGGTTGAGATTTATCTTGAACGCCAGCCCAACAGTGATCTACGGCAGGTTAGCGTGGGCTTGCAACAAATCACTTGAGGCCAATTGGTAGTCTCCAGCTAACGATTTTTGAAGACGAAGATAATGAAGGAGAAATTGCTTACCGCCAGAGCGGTTTCCTGTTTCGGGATTATCCACAGGCCATTCCGATTTTCATGTTCGATCTCAGCGGAAACTCCAGCCGCATCGCGGAGTTCTTGGATCATGAGGCGAAGGGGCTCCATTATGTCCACAGGCGCTTCTGTCTCGTCCTGATCGGGTAGAATGGGCGAGATACTCCAGGTATCTGGATTAACACCAAAGGTGTTGAGAATGTCTTGAAGGGCATGGGATGAGGAAACCGCCTGGTCGAGGCCCAATAACTCGAAAGGTTCGTCTCCGGAAGGGGCATTGCCGCGGAATTCTTGTTGAACCTTTTCTGACGAAAAAGCGAGTCCGCCCAGTTTGTTCAACACGCACGTCGAGTTGTTGTCGCCTTCGGTTGGTAAGCCAGTTGGTGCGAAAAGCTGGCTGTTTTCGAAGAAGTCGGTCCACTCAGAAAGATCAACATCATTATCCGCCATGATGAAGAATGCTGGGAGGTGTCAACCAACACCCTACTCTACACCAGCTCGTAGACGTGGGTTTGAGGACTGGTGACGCTCGGCCAGTTCATAGGAAGCTCGAGCTCGGAAGGGATGGTCAAAGGCGACGACGATATCGACGCCCCGCGTTTATTCCAACACGGGAGTCTAAGGTGAAGTGAGCGGGCGTCGGGCCGGGCTGCGTCCCTTCCTGGTGACCGAACAAGCTATCTGCTCCGGTCAATACAATGGCCAACGACAGGCCCGTCCAATATCACACGATGGGTCAACTACCCGTGTATGCCCATGCCAGAGTCTGACCAGTCACAGGGGAGGGACATGGAGCTTCAGCTCGAGCTCGAGCTACAGCTAAGAACGGTCACTTCTTTCACCAACCACCGACTCGGATATCGTCAATGCCAGACGGTGCGGCTGAAGCCTGATACATCGTGCCATCTCTGTCATCCCTGTCTCAAGGCTTGCTGTTAGGCATTGGCGCAGACCGAATCCCTATTGATGTCTAGCGTAGGTCAAAGGGATTCTTAGTTGTTCTACTCGTAGTAGCCATCTACGAGTACGAGGTGTAAGCGCTAAGGACTTGCCAAGCAATGCCAAGATGTGGTGCGGCATTACGTAGCACCAAGCCTTGTTGCTCCTCCGCCAGCTGAACTGCAGCCAGAAAGCACGCGTGCCGGGCAGAGAGATTCTTGGTCACTTGTTCACTTTGCCCAGGGAGCTAGAGAGAGGTGCTGCAGAAGAGCTGAGAACGAACCTTGTTGTCAACTTTTTGATCATGCAACCATTTGCACTGTTGTGAGACGTTGGGCCCCTTGGCGCGTCTCTTCGCCGGTTTGATTTGGTCTGAAATGAAATGACCGGCTTACCAGAGCTGAGTAAGGCCGTCATGATGGCAGTTGTCAATACCTGCGGTATTTCTGTGAGGATTAAGTTGATAATGTAAGGACCGAGTACAAATTGATAGAATGTAACTTCGATACTCACCGTATTTAGAAAGGAAAATTATTTCCTTACCTCGGTTATGACGAACATGGTATTGACAATACTAGTATTGTTAGCCTGGCAGTATTTCATGTAATATTAAATTTTAGGCGCGGCTTGACATTACAATCTATTAGATTACCAGGTATCTCCTGGCCAGTCCAAGGCGGACTAGATAATAGCCCAGAATGTCACAAGCCATCAACCACCAGCAACACCAATTCCGCCTGAATATTTGGATGGAATCACGATGCTCAATTATCTCGGTGCCTTGACAGAAACTACGATTTGAGCTGTAGATGTTTTCGGATTCTACAGAGTTCTCTGCCTGATGAGCCGTCTGCATTTGCTGAGGAATTGTGCAGAGGAAACGAGATTGGTGCAGAAGACGTAACCTTCGCTCCCAAGACTGCTCTGTTCTTCATCCTCTCAACATGTCGGCGGAGATCGAGAATGTCGCCCTTCCCGTCGACCTCACTGCTTTTGTCCTGACACCTGACCTCTGCAACTCCGACAAGGTTTCCAGGATCGGTCCCATTACACAGCCAAACTATGTCGGCCTTCGACTTGATGAGGCATTGATGAGGCATGACTTGGTGGACCACGTCGACTTCCATCTGACCCAACCGGCGGACAAGAACCCCCGACTCACAGACATTGGAGCGAATCCACCCCAACTTCGACGCAATCGAGTCGGGGTCTACCTCCACTGGAGCCTCCCGCGATGCTATCGTAGCGGGAAAATGTCCGGCGACAACGTGCCGGACTCGCCCCCCGACGAGGAGCAGCCGGATAGCAGCAGCCCGTCCTTTCCAATAGTCCCCAATCGATGGTTAATCGTGCGGAGATTGGCAAGTCAGGAGAGCGACGACGGGACCGTCCTCCCAGAGTTTCAAACCTGGATCATTGAGAGTAACCGTAAACGCAAAGTCCAAGACATTCCGGACAATGTCGATCTCGAAGTAGACACTACTCCCTTCATTGCGGATGACCCAAGCGCGGATCAAAACAGAATTTTGGAAGCCCAGGCTGAAGTATTTGTCGGACAGAGGCACCAGTATTCCGGCTGGGGGAGCGGTAACTCGCCCTGGAACGAGCAAGAGACATCTGCCCAAAGCCCCAACTTTATTGATTTGACCGTACTGGGGTCATCAAACCCTCTCTTCCCAGGTAAGAACCAGAGAAAGGTCATGTGCAGTTCTAATCGGTCCCAGACTATGTCCCCCACAATGCAGGTGCGTTCTCTCTGGTGGACTCATTTGCGTATCTATTGGGAGATGGGAAGACCAAGAACTTGGTTTCGGCGGAGGCAGACTACTTCGTCGTTGGCTGGCATTCGTTGTCTGAGAATGATCCGTTGGCAACTCGGCCAGAAAACCTGCCGCTCAGTGTTAGCTTAAACAATCTCAAGCTGGGCCTGGATCTGGACAAGCTGAGAGATGTGTCCGAGGAAGAAAAGGCACACATCCAAGAAATCCTCGCGAGTGATTTGCCCACGAGAGCCCTGTTGCACGGCTCACTGTACTCGGTCAAATACAGTATGGATCCTGCCAAGTATGCGACCAAAAGCATGGCCGAAGAGGCCGCGGCTAAATTCACCAAAGATTTCACGATGGAGCCATTATCGGCTGGAGTGACGCCACTGGACGGCATCATCACGTTCCTGCGCGCCCACGAAAAGGAGCACATTGACATCATCATCGGTGACGGAGCGGGCGAAGCTGCAAGCTACATACTCAACATCGCGGATCTTCTGTACGCCGCCGACGATTCCTACAACGAGCGCGTCAAGGCGCAAGACCTGAACCTGTACGAAGGCCATTTTGCGGGCTCCACCGTTTCTGGATATCAATGGGACTTTGCGGAGAAGACAAAGCCTGGAGAGCCTCCGAAGGAGGCAGATGACGACCAAGTGACAGATCTGATGGCGCTCAACGAAAAACAAGGCATTCTTGATGCCGTTGAGCGGAAACTGAAGCAGCGAAGGTGGGACCTGTTCTCGGAATGGTGGAAATACGTCAGCGACAAGAGCAACATCAACGAGGCCACGGAAGCGGAATTCAAGCAGCGCGTCCAGGCCCTGCAAGCCGAGATTTCGGGGCCAGAGCATGGGCTCGAAACCCTCCTGGCAAGCCTGCGGGCCAGCATCGTCGAACTGTCTGGTGGCTCGACCGGCGAGAACAACGAAAGCCTTTACAAGCGGACGAAGCTGCCGTCTTTCTATACTCGCAAGGAGCCCACGATATGCGTTGCTGGCGTGGATCCTGGATGGCCGGCAGATTTTATGGACCTTCTTCAGGTGCGGTTGGATAGCCAGTTCAAATCCGATGAAGCGAATGTTCGAGGGCGGATTTTTGGGAATTCCGCAAATCCTCTGCCCGCTGCAATTCAATCGACGGCGGAAAAGATTCTGGGGGTGTGTCTCAGCAAGATCAAGTCGACCACTAACCCGGACCCCATCTACGAGAAAGGGTTCCAAGACTGGGGAAACACGAACCCGTTTTCGCCGCTGTTTGTGGAATGGGAGGCGATATACTACCACATCGACCGATCAAAGTGGACCGTGGATGTTCGGCCCAGCCCTGTAGGACTCCCGCATTCGCTCGTACGCTATGGCGTGAATGAGCTTCTGGCGGGCAACGACGAGAATCAGCGCGATTTCAGATACATCAGCGGCAGGGTGATGATCCTCCCCCAGCCCATCTTTTCCTTGCAGGCCGCCGTGGCGAGTGTTCTGGACAGCAACGACCCGGAAATGGACCTGACGGAAGAAGAAATCCAAGTGATTCAAGACCAAATTAAGAAATTCAAGTTCATCTCATGTCCTCTAACGGGCATTGTCCACCATCTTCTCACGAGATCCTTGGGCACGCATGTCAAGCCAACCATGACGCGGCAAGGCAGGACCACGACGGGTTTGCACGAGGCCGTGAGTGTATCTCATCCCATCGGCTTCGACAGCGTTCAAAAGATCGGACTAATCAACACTGAGAGGTACGTCTCCCAGGCAGAGAGCGTTCTGTGTTAGTAATTGAGCATTAGTGATCTGACCCCGTACGGCAACTTGTTGAACTTTGCGACAGAAACATACCCCCAGGCCCCCTTCAAGGGAGTCAGACATGGCCAACTCATGCTCACGAAGGTAATACCACAGCCACACCTGTCAAAGAGTTTCGCTAACGCTCGCAGCTCAATATCGTCGACAAGTTTGGACAGGCGGTCGCGTTGCCACCCCCGAAGCCCAAACTTCGCATTCCCGAGCTCCCACCGCCGTCTGTCCACCCGTGCCTGAGCGACTTCCTGATGCCGGACATCCTCGACGGGGCTCTCAATACGGTATATCCGGAGCCCGTTCAATCGGATGGCGACTGGCCACTGAGCCGATTCATGCAGATTCCACCGGCCATCAATCAAGACGCGCGCATCAACGCAATGTTCCTGACCCCGACCGAGAGCTTCCCTCACTGGCGGGAGACCAATCTCGACGCCCAGGAATCGCCAATCTTCGGCTGGATCGTCATCAACTACCAAAACCTAGGTCTCCAGTTCTTCCGCCCCGACGGCCGCTTCTATCTTGAAGTCCGCATAGGCGGACCAGAAGGCACAAACGTTGGCAGCAAGTGGCTCCCGTTCGACCCCCCGTCCACAGTCGACACGGGGAGTCCCCAGCTCGACGAACTCATCTCACGGATGCGAGACACCGAATTCCTCCTTTCCTTCTCGTACATGATCAACTCGGCCATCAAAACCATGCCGTACCCACCTTCCGATTACTCCGAATATGCCAACTCCATTGTCGGCAAGCCTCTCGCCCTCGTCAACGTGGGCTGGTCCCTCGAGCTCGCCATCCCCCCGCTCACAGCCCAAAACACACTCGGCAACCGCCCCACTGACGAAGCAGCCGACCTCCTTTCCTACAACTTCCCCATTAAAATCGGTGACGCCGACCGCCCCTTCGACGGCGTCCTCGGTTACTTCCGCTCCAACAACATCACTCAGGACCACACGCCCGGCGTCGACCCCGGCCGCACAGACTGGTCCAAGCTCTACACCTACTTCCCGGATCCGGCGGCGCCCGCCGACACCGTTTTCGACATCACTGCCGACCGCTTCCCCACCCTCTCCCCCACTTACGTCGACCCGGTCACACGCGGCGACGGGTCATTCCACGCTCTGAACTCCAACGAAACCATCTCCAGCACCCCCTTCCCGAACTACATGGCCGCGCGCACCGCCCAATCCCGCATTGCAACCCTCCTGATCGACCCTTACATCCCCGTCCACACCTACTCCCCGATCCTCCCTGTCAAAGCCCTCCAGCTGCCGCCTTGGTCCATCCAGCGTGCCATGACGCGCATGACTGCCTTCTTCCGCCTCGGCCCGCTTCTGCTCTCCCGCGACGTGCCCCACACGTACGACGCCGGTCGGCCGCTCGACGTCGATTCATTGGCGACACAACTGCCCGACGATGTGCCGCCCGTGCGCATACCCGTGTCGGGGAAGAAGGGGCTCTGGCGGTGGCTGCAGCCGTATGACATCGAGCAAGCGGGAGGGGTAGTTGCGACGGATGCAGCCATGGTGTCGCGCTTCAACGCGCTGAACGTTGAGGAGGAGGATACGCGTATCAGGAAAGATGCGGCCCCATACACGTTCGTTGAGGGGTATTTGCAGCTGGCGCGGCCATTGCTGAATGGAGAGGTGAGAGGGATTGTGTAATAGATGATGGAAGTAAATGGGGATGAAGAGGAAGCGTAGGTAGAAGCGGGTTTAGCGATGGTTTAAGTCAAGGACTTTGATATGAAGGTTAGGTAACGGTGAGCACTCTGCTGAGATTAATGACAAATGTATCTCTCAGCTTAGGCATGGGAATTGTGTTTTGACCAGGGTATCCTATGCATCTTGACGGTGGCAGTGTGTAGCTACTTCAGAAAACATGTGATTACGTAATAAAGGACGAATTCAGTTGCTACATAGGAATTGAATAAACTCTTTGCCTCTATACGGTAAGATGCCGCACTCAATATCGATAATCGATTCTCTACCATCTTTGAATAGCCGGAGGATTGTTCATCTTCTCAACAAGCATGCAAAAGCTACAGAACGGACGGATATCCCATGCGGCTTCTCGATCTCGTGCCCATTAATAGGCCTCAAACAGTTGCACTGGTGGATACAAACTCGTTTCTCGACTCTCGGCCACGATATACAACGCTTAGTCATTGTTGGGGCTCTCCGACTTCAAGAGGACCTACAAAGACCACAAAAGCGACAGAGACTATTCGTAGATGAGGAATTCCTGTGACGCAATCGAAGCAGACCTATCAGGATGCAATTCAAATTAATTACCCGGAAACTAGGCATTCGCTATATCTGGTTAGACTCCATTTGTATTGGGAGAAAGAAGCCTCCATCAGGGCTACTATTTATCAAAATAGCTTTCTCACCATTGCAGCCACTTCTACTTCCGATGGCAATGGCGGCTGCTTTGTGCATGTGAAAACACCGCTGTGCGCATAGGCATAGTGTCAAGCAAAGAGTGGGTTGACAAGAACGTTGATTCACACTCCTTTCGAGTGATAATAAGACCAAAACCAGCATACCACTCAATGATATGGAATGCCGCACTGAATCAACGCGGTTGGACCATACAAGAGATTGCTCTATCCTCACGCACCGTTCATTTCACCGAAGGACAGTGGTTCTGGCAGTCTCGCGAGAGGTTCGACTCAGAAGACGGAACCATGGGAGAAGATTTCTATAGAATTCTCGGTCATTTCGGGACCCATCACAGTGCTGAAGTCTACAGATCCGACTGAAGCAGGTAAGTCGGTAGAAGAGGCTTACAAGGGCAGCAGGGCGTCTCAGCAATATCAGAACGACAGGCTAGGAGAGGAATCCCTTGATTATCTTGAGGGCGTCTGTTTTTTACTACTATTCGACCACTCTTGCTTAGACGTGAGTTGGATGAATACTACCTCGACTTGATCAAGGTACGAGATGACCCTCCGACCTATCTTCGACTAGGGGCGGGGAGAGTTGTCACAAAATATCCCGAGATTCCTCTTCTCCGTGATGCATCTTTGCGAACGATTCATCGTGCTGGAAAAACGACAACTCTCCGCGATACGCTCCCACACCTGGTCTCTGTAACTGGTAAGTCATTAATACTCGCGATGTGTTGAAAGGAAACTTACGCAAACTGGGCATACAATTCATCATCTACACTGGTGTTGGGTCGCGCCCCTCCTGATCGGTGCAGTATCGGCGTACTTTGAGACTCAAAACGTCCGAACAGCTGTATGGCATTGGGCGTGCAATTGGCGTGCCCTGTGCCTCCACATCCCAGCTATGGAAGATGCCTACCCCCGGGCCGCCATTTCCGAGAAGAAGTACTTATTTACCATACAATTAAGCAAGCTTTCGACAACAAGGGCCTGGGCCAATTGTCTGGGTAAGCCATTTCATGTCAAGTGGCTGGGAAACATACATAGAGCTATGCAAGAGTGAAAACAGCCCTATCGACATTAGGCCTACTTCATCAAGATCTGACGAGGAAAGAGGGGGCTTACACGTATCCAACGATCCAGACTGGAACCGCTCTCCCCTTCCACCACCCAAAATAATGCTGCATATCGGAGGTCAAAAGATCAGGGGTCGACAACCCGATGCTGTGAGGCGGTTCTTGAGCAAAGAAGAGAGTGAAAGGGGAAGGGTGAGTGCAATTTGGGAGGTGGCTTTTCAATACCGTCTCCTCAACCCAGCGGTCTTCGTTCACTCGCCGCTTGTAGTTGTCTGATTGTCGAAGTGAGATGTATGAGGGAAATGAAGAAGTATATAACACCTGATGATTACCTTCAACACACTGTCCATAATCGTATGGACACAAGTATACTTTTGTCCTACCCGGATAGTGGTGCAAATGGGTTGACAGTTGCACTACTAGGGCGCTGGCTCTTCTGGCTGTGCTGGAGCAGGTTTCCCCTGGTATTCCCGTTGGCTGACTGATGAGGAAATCAAGTCCGCTGGGACTTGGTCCCACGTGAGACCCTCGCAAATGGTCGCAAATCTGTAAGTTGTCCCGCAGCGTATGTATATATGCTGATCCTTGCAGAAAACCCGTCGTGGTGAATCGGCCGGCTCTCTTTCCTTTCCGTAACCTTCAGCGTATTGTCTCGGAAAAACATTAACTACAGCCTGTGCCTGCTACCTCGAATGTTGGTTAGTGCGTCTTGACGTAAGAAGGTACGCGAAGAAGTTGGCCTGTCTACCGAAAATGTCCCGAAGCATCACCTGAAAAATTCGAGTCGCAGTCTTTGCTGTCAAAGTTTGGCTTCAGCTGAGACTTGAGGGATCCACCAGGCCTCGTATCTGGATCGATAGACTCTCGAGGCATCCAGCCTCCAGCCAGCCATTCACCACAAATGTCGGCGGTGTGATATCCAACTGCAGGTGATAGCAGCTGTTACCCGAAGCTCGAGCCATCCAATTGGAGCTCTGGTGCCCTTTTCATCTTGACACGCTGTGCTATGGACACTTTATCGCGCCCACGTGAACACGACACACAACTTTCTCGTTCTGACCAACAAATAGCGTAGTTTGACATTTCACTCCCCGCAAGCAGTGGCTGCCCAGACGTGAGATGGATCTTGAAGCCCGATGTCCTTCAACCAACGACCATCATGGACAGCACGACAGAACTATCAGGACACCGGCGATTCCAACATGTCTGTCTATCAATGCCGAAGATGTCGAAACCTTCACTTGCGCATGCATTGGCGTCGCTTTGTGCTCAGGCTGGGGCCTGACTGAACTTCGAGGTCCCCGCCGAGGCGGTCTACTAGAAGAAGACAAACCACCCCTTTAAAAGATCATTGCCCCATCTGCTTTATATTAATGTCCATTTTCAAGAGACTTGGTGAAGCAAAGCTTACGAAAAGATACGAAGTCCTACACCTGCTACCACTAGCCATGGCTGACGCATTGGACGATATCATGATCGCGCTGGGCTCGATCCCAGCGTTCAATACTTCCGAGTTCTCGGACCGCTTGAAGGGCGCCCTATTGACCACTCCGCGAATGCAACCATTAAAGTCGTACTTTAATAATCCACACGAGTCCCAAGTGAATTGCGTGTTTGGGGGTATCGACTGTGCGGATATCATTCAAATGCTCGGCGTTTCGACAGCGGCCGCGGTCCTAGCCAGATATCCAGACGATAAAAACTTTCATTCTTTGGTGAATGGTGTATGTTACATTACCACCAATCAAATGTCTCTGTGATGTGGCTGGAAAGTTAACTTCGGTATCAGGAAACTGCAATCCGAATTCCTGATTCGAGAATCCAATCTCTTATGACATGTCTTTTCACACAACATGTTAACGAAGGCCTTGAACGCAATAATAAGCCGAAGCTCGATGCCCTAAGAGGCGATGCGAGCTTTGTTACCGAATTCTCGCGGCGTGTGAAATCTCCCGGATTCGACCCCTTCATCGGACGGACAGACTTGCACTATGCACTTACCGTGTTGTTTGTCTATGAATACTTTGCCAAAGGACCGGGCTTTATTATGCCTAACGACCCACAAGATTTGGTGGCGAAGGAGGTCTTGCACGCCTGGCGAGAGACTCAGGCCGAAAAGTGGGGTGACGAGCAATCGTTAGAAGAGTATGCGAGAGCATTCAGCTTCATAACTAGCTCGATTTTCTCTCCAACCGACCTCGCACATACTCCTCTCCAAGAATACGCGTCGAAGTTGCAGGATGCAGGGCTTCTTTTCCCTGAACATCACAACTGGGCAGGCAGGTCGGTTACTGCCGTTCCGGATGCGGCGATAAGAGCCAAAAGAGGTAAAATCTTCGAGCAGATGAACCTCGACGGCTTCCAGTCTCTCAGCCATGACCTCTTGACAATCTGGAACGCTGGAATAGACGATGTTGCACTGTCGGCATTCTGGCTTGGCGCAATCCGTGGAGCTGAGTTTGACACTCTAGATCAGGACGAGGATAACGGTAGTGACCCTTTTCATGTACATCGGACGACGATATACGGGTACAAGCTTGTGGATTGGGCAAACATCAACCAAGACATGTCTAATCTTGTGAATCAAGGTGTCAGCTTGGACAACCAAAGTCATTCCTTCGTCTGGAAAAAGCACGAACCCTCGGGTCATCGGTCTTGCTTCCTTCCTGGAACGAAAGTTCTCACGTCGACAGGCTCCCTTAATATCGAAGAATTATACGAAGGCAGCAGGGTATTGACCAGGGTATCTCCACCACAGTGGGGCGTCGTCTCATCTGAGGTTGTGAGGCTACCCCCGCCGAATGTAGTTTATGGAATTAACGGTCAGGATGGCTTTTTCACTGCAGGACATGTTTTCTTTACCTCGACAGGCCTGCGGGCCATCGATCCCCATATTGCTCGAGCGGAAAACCCCTGGCTAGACGTCGCGACTCTACGCGTCGGACATCACCTGCTGCAGACAGTGGATGGAGAGTCTTACAAGCACATCTTGATCTCTTCAATTGAGCAGCACAAGACAAACGCCGACTATGTCTACGGAGTTCACCTACGTGAGGGTCTCAGGAGCTATCATGCAAACGGGTTTCTGGTGGGTCTCAACTATCCTGAAATCACAGCTGCATCGATTGCGGAACAATTACGAATAATTCCACAACCCGAAAGGCTCCGGATGCTCACACAATTCAAAGAGCTCACGCCAATTTTGCATCGCTTTGGAGGACAAACGGTGATTGAACTTCTAGAGAGAGAGGCACATCAGTCTTGTTTCCAGTATGGAGGCAAACCCACCTCAACGTATCGGTTCTTGGTTAGAGACTTGACGATGCCATATATTGCCCACGACAAAGATACAAGAGCGAATCTGTTCTGCCTAGAACTCTATTCAGGTGTGGTACACGTCGATGGCGCCCTCTGCAAGCATGCTTCCTTTGATGGTGATTCGATTTACTGGTCCCGCAAGATCGACAATGATCAATGGGAACACGTGTGGTGTCGTTTCGCTAACGGCGGACTTCGTGGAAGGGGCCGGCTTGTACGGACTACTGAGTCATATCTATCTGTGGATCAAGTTAGAGACAGTGTTCAACGATTTGAGCTGGTTCCTGGTGTCGTCCCGAAGGCTCGCCTTCGAGCCACACACAACCGGAGCCGAGCTACCCTCTCGGCTACCGATTCTGAGTCCAACCTGTGGAAGTTTAGTCTTTTCTATGATCCTGCGCCGTACGACACGAATGCGTCGGTCGAAACCTGGAAGCCGACTGTTGCATTTGGTTCATCGACATGCACTCTCGTTGATAATGCGGTTGAATATACAACCTTCGGATTTGATCAGTACAAGCTGATCCGAAATGCACTCGTTGAACATTCCAAGTCTCAGGTCAAAGATGACAAGACGAAGCAGTTTTTTGATGAAAGCTCTGAGTTGTTTGAGGTCGTCATCACTTCAGATATCAACCAGCAGCAAGTCTTCGAGATTGAGGCGCTTCATTCCAACCAAATCCTTCAAGCTTCTGATCAATATATCAAGTGGATCATTGATAATCCTGACTGGCGGAAGATGCAAAAAGAGGTTCCTATCAAAGACCTTACGTTCACCAACATCGGTATGCCCTCATCGTTCAGGCTGCCATTGCTTGTGCAAAAGTTCCGATTGAAGGTTGGGCCCTTCGGCGACAAGCCAACCGGGATCATTACCGAGTTTGATCCCTTCTGTCGTGAGATGAGCGGAACAGCGCACTGGGTGGCGGGTACTGCTGATTATGCCAGTGCCACTACTCTTGCTGCAGCGGTGTCGCATGCGACAAACCTGGCGGGTGCTGCGAGCCGCCTGGATGTGCACGTGGAACCCCACCCTCTGGCGCTCTCACTGACTGTAGATGTGCTTGACGACGATAATGACAAAGTCACCGCCATTGCCTCGCTGTCATACAACCAAAAAGGAGTGAATGAAATGGTGCAGACAATGATTGGGAACATCATGGCCTATCACATGAACGAGGATGATCGAAAAGTTTTTGTTGGCGAAAAGCCGGATACTCTCCCGCGTGAGTACGCTGCCGGGCTCGACTCGACTACGGCAGCGTGGATGCGAGACACCTACGCGCCAGCATATATTTGCCAGATTTTGGCACAATCAGATGAGTCAATTCGTGATTCACTCAAATTCACAGCCCAGGAGAGAAAAAATATCAAGTACTTCTGGAATGGAAAGGGTCCAAGTTGCCTTTCCAGAGCCACAATCTTCAAAAACCTCGAGCGATCCGTCACTCGATATGTCATTCGCACCAAGTACGATAAAGTCGGGGCTGCGTACGACACGAACGACGCCAGTGTTGGGATAAAGTTCTCCAACCTTCTATTAAAGAAATATCAGTCACCAGCTGCTCTTGGGCTGTTTGGAAAAACCAAGACCTTAGATGTGAGCTGGAATCTCCACACTCCTGTAGAAGGGACCAAAATGCTGACTGAGATTGTAGGGTTGCTCTTTATTGACCAAGATTGCTGCTAGTAAGTTTTTCGATTTCTACATGCGAACAGAATCTCTGACAATAGTCACAGTCATGGATGCCTTAGATGGTGGAAACGCGGTAGATCGAAGTCGTGATATATTTGACGGTACCACCAAAGAAAAGGCCACCGTCCACGACACCAATTCCAACGCACTGGTCTGGTCCGTCATGTCATATCAGAAGTTCAAGGGCTGGGATAATCCTTACTGGGGTAACCCTAATCTCTCTAGTGATCTTGCAGCCGCCACGATACAAGAACAATGGCTGGAAGACGCAATGGCCGAAGTTGTCGAAAAGTTGCTGGACCACTCAGCAGACCTCCAGAACAGCGTGCTAGGACAGATGTCCAATGAGATTCAAGAGTGGGGAAAACAGCTTCCAGGTTGGGACCAGATGGCAATGAAGGACCGATGCCTGCTGGTAGTCGGCCAAATTGGGCCTAAGCTGAGGAATTTCATCATGGGCCTGGCAAAGACCTGGGGCTGGGTTAAGAAAGGTGGTGTATGGGTCATCGACACAGGAAGAGCCATGTGGACCAGGGGCGCTGAGAATCTCATAGAAGTCGCGGAGGATGAAGCTCAAAAGGATCAGCCGGCAACTGGAACCCCACTGAGTGTGCCCTTGATCAAGGGTCTTCTCTTTACGGTTGGCGCCGTCGTTCTCACGGCCCAGATTTGGCTTCTCAGCGATCAGTTCCAATCGGCGAGCGCTGCCAGAAGGGGCCTTCTGATCATGGGGGTCTTCGCTGCTTTCAACACCATGGCCCAGTTCGGGCTGGACCTGACCGAGGCCATCTTGAAATACCGCGGTGTCCAATTCTCCGACGAAGCGTTCCGGGTTCTCTCAGGCCGATGGGACAATTTTATCCAGAGATGGGGAAGGAACAACGGCGAACTCACTCAGTACAACGAGCAAACTGGCTATTCCCCGCCGAGTAATCCAGAGGCCGAGGTTCGTTTCGTTGCAAACGCGGAGCACGACGAATACGGGAGTCCCAAGGCTGAAAACGAAGATTTGGTACCAACGAAGCAGCAGCAGTTCGAAGCGGACCTGGCCGAACTGGGGGGTGAATGGGAAGCAATCAACGGGTATCAGCGGGCATTTGCAGTCGCAAGGTTTAGTCTACAAGTGTTAGGATACCTCGTCGCGATTGGGATCGCTATTTTCATGACCTGGCAGCTTGCTAAGGAATGGGACAGTCTGGATACAGGGAGCAAGATCTTCCAGGCGCTCCAGGTTGCTCTCGCGCTGATCGAGGCAATTGGCGCAGCGGTTATCTTGTTTGTAAGTATCCCCGAGACTGGAGCTGGAGTTTCATTTTCTGTCAAATGGGTCAGCTAACTCCACTTTTCTGCAGGTTGGCGCAGCTGCAGTCGTCGGATTTGCGGTGGTTTCTGTATTTGCAGTGGGCACAGCATTTGCCGCGTCCGCTGCAGGGGCTTTTTTCGCCATGGCGAGCGTTTTTGCATCGGTGACCATCGTCCTCGCTGTGTAAGTGCCCATCCTCTTTTCGTCTGCGTTGCTTCCCCGACTCGATTATGATGTGTATATAATGTTCGCTGGGTGTTCGTCGTTAACGTCAGCGTCTCAGTGTGGCCGTCTTGGTGATGGTGGCCATGTTCATTTACCTCTTCACCCGCGATCCTCCCCTGAACGGTGCCGAGCAATTCATTCGGGACCGAGGTCAACCGTTCGCCAACCGTGCGGGACTTACAGCGCCAGTAGCGCCATGCTCCTTCAGCGTCAGTCCGTCAAGCTTCACGTCGAGCGAAACGAAGATCCAGGAAGTCAGAATGTCGTTCACGAATCCAACTGCGAGCGAAGTGGAAATCGACGAACTGAGAGTTGACCTGTCAACTGCCAAAAGCAAGACGGACAAAGACAATTATTCGGCCCTATTCCATGACGGGGAACGCTTCACCGTGGATGGCAGCAAAATGGAAGTTGGGATAGTCAAGCTTGAGTCCAACAAGGGGAGCGAGACTAAGGCCCTGTTCAGTGTTGTCAATCACGAGAGCGACATCGATGTCGACAGCGAAACCTACAACGTCAGCTTTCGCATCGCGGGTCCCAAGGTGCATGATCCCGAGATAGGAAGCGTCCCTGGACCGTTCAAAATGCAGCCAAGTGAGGTCCTTACCGTCACAGCGTATGGCACGGTCTACGCTAAGAGCAAACTCGGCGGCAAAGACGTCCAGACGTCCGTCGACTGGAAACAGACTCTGAAGGGTGAGCCCATCTTCGACACCTTCATGATTGACCGCACCGCTGCGACATAGTTGCATGGTTTCTAGTTTCGGTTGGAAGCCCAGGGCTGGGGTTTGGGGGGGTGGATGTGTCGGTATCTGACCAGGTCGACGTAGTGTGCTGCCTGTAATTCAATATTCTAATCAATACATAATATCATCTTGGTGACAACAGATGAATAATACACTATGAATATGTATAGATCGGGACAGAATTTCGACAGATGGTGAAAACACTGAAGAAAATTAGAAAATTATTATTGTCGCCTTTGCTCTTGCAGAAGCATTCCTCAAGAACGCATTTAATTATTAACGAAAATGGTGAGTTAGTTATAGATGGCCTGAACCGGCAGGATTTTCCCAATGTATTCACTATCGACCAGCCTGGATGACAACCACGAAGTTGTGACGGGAACGAAACATGGGTGTGCCTCAAGCGCCCTGTAATATATTACGATCCTTGTGTCCCGATGCAGTTATCGCGGGCTTACGCGCCTTGTAGCAAAGTGTTGGAGGATTTGGACTGTGCAATTGTACGGGCGAGTCAGCGTGGATGAGATTTCTGTCTTCTTCTACTCTATGGTCACCGTTCTAGTTTATATAGAAAATTACTAGGCAAATGACCTCCCGGAGCCTATTTTCCATGATTCTAAAGCATTCCAGAGGCTGTAGCACTTACGCATTGCTCGTCGTCATGAGGTTGCCTGCGCTAGTCACTTGGGCGGCAATACAGTGTGCCTTTACTTAGTTACCTCTAACTGGGCGCTCCTTAAACAATTGCATCTCACTATAACCCTAAAGCAATGATTAATGTACATCCAGCCAGTCCATTGGGCCTTTGACGTCATTTAGATCTATTGACCCCGACGCAGCATACGCCATTAGGCAACTACCTAACATACTATTCTCGATCCTAGCGGCAAACATCGAGCACCAATCGATATGGGTCTACCAAGAGCTATGCAGATGTCCATCCTTGCCATGACATTGAACCAGATGGCCATACCTGCGGAATTTGGCCCGCCTGACCAGTTCGTTGTTTATAGTACATGGGAACAGTCCACTTTGAGGATTTTGAGGGCGACCCGCTGCTGAGGTCTACCATTCTTTCTTAGTTAGACATAGTTCAGTTAGCATTTGGCCTAGGGGAAAATGAACCAAATTAGGCACCACAAGCCTCAAGCCTTACCGAAAGTTACAAAAATGAACATGTCATTTAATTAATTCCGTCATTTAAATTAGTGCCGTCGGTACTTTTGGTACACACCTCCGTACTCCGTACTTTATCCTAGCAAACACTACAATGCAAAAACAGGCCAAGAAGTCACAACAAACTTTATGAAGTTACACGTAGATAAGTGAAAATGTAGGAACGCATGGGGAGATTCAACACTAACACGATCACGAATGTGTATGGATCTATGACGGGGAAGTCATATGTTGCGCTCACGCTAGTGATGGTGACACTGACATGGCTATCGGTGACGACTTCCTTCATCGTGGGCATGGTCGGTGATCACAGGATTGGCATTAAGATCCTAAAGTATACTGCTTTCACAACATCATCAACTGGAACAGCGACCTTCTAAACATCCCCATCCCCACCCCATCCCCATGATAGATTGATTGTAAGAGCTGTACTGACTTGTTATAAAAGCACGCAGGACTACAAGAAGCTAATTGAACGGGTCCAACAGATTTTGTGTGAGCGCCTGATAGAGCTTCTAGATAAAGCCTTAATGGTAGGTGAAGAAGCCATTGCGGGTCTGGGGAGAGCCCTTGTATTAACGACCATTCTCCATTCTGCAAAGACCAGCGGATATATCTGAGAAAGTGTGCCATCAATCCCGAATCCTTGAACAAATCCCCATCGCCGAGTCCGAATGTTCGGTGATGCTGCGATCTACAGGATCTCCGTGACGGGAATTCTGTCAACTTCTGGATGCTACAGTGCGTGGAGTAAAGTTCTGACGCGCGTGCGATGCGTAAATCGCGACGCGTTCACCTGACAACTTTCTTACTTTTTTTTTTTTAAACAGCGATGCCTCCTCAACAACAACCTCTACAGTCTATTGACCCTAATCAAGGGTCGGCAAAGGAGTTAAGTCTGTAGAAACGAGCCTAAATCGAGGGTGCAAGACAACTCGGCAACTCCTAGTAGAGTATCGCGAGTACTCTTAATAATATTCTAGTATAAATAGCTCGTACTACGATTAAATTAGTACTACTTGACGGTCAGTCTCCGAGGCTAGAATTCAGTCACACAGACACGAGATTGTGGCCAACACTTCACGAATCTCGTAACTGCATGTGTGGTGTGATAGGTATGGCTTGGCGGACCGAGACATGGTTGCACATGTTGCTTCCCCACAGCATGGGAGCTTGCAAGGTACGCGCGGGTAGCGCATAGACGTGCCAGCATCGACGAGAAACGTAATATGGTCAGAGACTCGAATTTTCTGCATGGTGAGAATACAGGGAGTTTCACTTTGATGCCGCACGTTTCTCACACCACTGTTCATGTATGCAAGGCCGACCTTGCCTCTCAGCCATGAGGCGCCGCGAGGGCGTTTTCCGGACCAGCTGGGCAATGTCATTAATGGTCAACGTCACGGAAGCATACCGTGATGCAACCCGCTAAGAAAGTCTGTGCAACAGCCTTTTCAGGCCTCACGCACACCCCGGGCCAATATCTCTAGAAATTCGCCAGAAGCGGGCTCTTACTAGCCGGACTAGGGTTCCACCGTATTGCACAGAGACGGATGCGTCACGACGCCTCAGATCGACCTTGCGTTCCTGACAAGGGTGCGAAGGGCAAAATATAGGAACCTTGGCAGGGGTGAGCATTCCAATGAGCAGCCATACCTGGTCCGTAAAGATATTAGAGCTGTTCCGAATGGCGAACCAAGTGTACGACAAGTGCGCAACGGACGTATCTTGAGCATAGTAGAGTAGCTGACAGAACTAATATTGAAAAGGTGCAAAGGAAGCTGACGCGGGCTGAACTATCCCTAACCAAGACGCGGATAGGCTTGGCTGGAGTACCTTGGTCACTAAACTCTGCACACTTCATATTCCTCCGTTATAACAATGCGCCTCTCGTCGTCACTAAGTTTTCTGTCTTTAATGGGGCTACTAGGACCACCTATGATAGACGATGTTGTTCCGGTTCGAAAAGTAGTCGATTGAGATCTGTTTAGCGGAGCGGGGTCTTGTGCCCCTATCGAGTGCATCGAATATGAGTAAGACTGGTCACCCTGAAAGTCATTCTCATGTGAGGTCGCAATCTTGCGGATTAAGCTTGCCATGCTTAGCTCGATGTTCAACTTAACGGTGTAGGCGACCGGATGAAATGACATAAAGACAAGCTGGTTGTGGAAGAACATCATGCCGATGATCATACACTATACATGTGGTTAGCAAGGCAAGAAATAAGTTGGTAGATATTAAACAGGATGGAAGACGGGGAAGATCGAATGGACGGTAGGGGCGAGACTCACGTCCATTAAGATCGAAACCACCATCAGTCTCATATTGAACAAAACGAGACTTCGGTACTTTGTGAGTCCGATGTTCCGCACAAGGCGTGCATTGACCGTGTGTAGAAAGTACAGGTTCAGGCCAGCATCGATGAAGAGAATGATAAATTTAGTCGCTTTGTCCCAGTACTTGTTGATCACCACAAAACTGATTTCTGTTAGTTCTTAATTCTTGGCTCTAGATGATAGTCGGACGACGAGCGGGAAGGCACTCACATCTTGCTAGGCGGTGGGGTGAGGTGCGCCGGGATGAAAATCGAAAAGACACCAATGTTCACCAAGGTAATAATGGCGGCGACACTCCACTTGACCCGAGAAGCAGTGATCTGGTCTGAAACGACAACGCTGAGGCGATTGATGATGAGTTGCAATATGCAATGGATCTTTCAGTAATTAGAATGAACGTGTTGACTCCGTCAAAAGAGGGATAAACTTACTTCAAAGGCCCAAAAGAATACTGTCGAAATCGATGCGTTAGTTAGTCGTGCCATTAAGGGAATAATTGGCAGCAAGGGCAGTACCTACGGACAAAAAAATATGTTGGAATGCTTTAATCGTCAGCGGTACGCTCTGTCACAGATATAATCTTCCACATGCGAACTGACCTTGGTGAAAGGTAATGGTTCATGAACAACCAAACCAGGATCGTGATTGCCAGATTGGAAACGAGCTCACCCCAGACCATGAAGATAAACACCGATCGCCATGGGTTAATGAGCCTTCGGGTCTGTTTGATAGCCTCCCAAGCTGTAAGGAACCCGAATCCCAATGAAAAGCCCGCAGCCGCGTTGGCGAGTTGATAATCACCCAGAGTAGAGGACATGGCTTGAAAAACAATTGCTGTAAAAGAGTCGCTCGAGAGGGATCGGACGTAATCTCATTTATGGCCACGGCACCGAGGACTCCTCCTCGCCAGACTCCCCTGTATAATGGACACATTGGCACAGGAGGAATTCTTCCCTTGTGACGGACATGAAACATATTGTTGTCAGCCACGCAGGACAACGGAATTCACTCCCAACAAATGGATTGTCCGCAGGGCGCCCTCTCGAACTCCTTCAACCGAAGTCTTTGTCAAAATTGGCAAACTCGAGTCCGAAGGCGTCGCTTGCATATGACCTAACGATGGCCATAGTCGTAGCTTCAACTGTGACGGGCGGGAGTGGATATCGAGGCCTGGACGATTTGGACGAGGCTTGAGCGTTGAATTTGCAAATTGCACATGTGCACAAACCCGTCCAGGTTAGTCCACGTTAGTGGATATGCAGGTCGGGGCTGTAACCCGTTCTTGAGTGGAGCAGCAATATTCCCCGTTGAAGCCGCTACTTTAAATGGCGGGACCTTCGAGCCCTTTTCCTGGGGTAACTTACATAACCAAATTAGCGAATTGTGGAGGAACTAGAGTAACAGTTACATTCTAGCTTCGTGGTTAGGGGGTTGAACCCACCAGACAGGATACTTCTACCTTTGCGGCAGCGTTAGGAAAGCTCAGTGGGCGGAATGTTCCAGCCCATCCGCCTCCTTACTAGGATTGAGGAAAAGAAACTCTAATGCAGGGACATCCATCTAACGCCACCCAGGTTTGACGAGCGAACCGTTGCCCCGAAGCATCTTTAGTCCAGGAACAGGGTCACGTCTATCGTCATTAGTAAGTTGATCTACTCCGAGTTCTGCGCATCCAGAATTTCATGTACTGTCTAGAAAGGAACGTTGAAAGTAGTGTGGTCATAAGCGTGAATATGGCGGGACGAGGTGCACCAAATTTTCAAGTGAATTCCTGTGTCTTCTGACCAACATACGTACTGTTGGCGAGCGTAGGTCACCAGGTCGAAGCCTGGTACATCCCCAAGCTACATCGCCGTTGCCCTTGCTGCAACGTCTTGCTCTCTATATTATATCCCTCCTCTCTAATACTCACTTAGTAAGGAACTCTACCTTAGTTAGTACTACTTAGCGGTTCGGATTATAATAGTAGGCTAGTTTACGGATGGCGACTACCTTATATTTAGCCTAGTGTGTTGTGCGTCCAATCGCTGTACTCTATTATAAAGTGTCAGTTGGGTTAATTATGTTGCCTCAGTCCGTTGAAATAGGGAATGCAAGACCTGTTAGGCTACCTAATTAAAGGGGTATCATAGTAGTTTCTGAAACACTTTGAGCGCAAAGTGCAAGTTGGGTTGGTGTTTTTACATTTAATCGAGATTTCTACCATTCAGGTGATAGAAAATCGAATTTGGCCAGGGTATCGAAAAGGCCTTACCAGAGACTGAATGTACTATAGAAATTTATAGTCAAAATGCGTCTTGCATGCCAATACCTCTTGCAACAAAGACGACCCTGGATAAGAGCCAAACCCTTCCTCTATCATGACCTGTGGTTCTGGCTCGCGTAATCTAACCTGCAAGGTCTTTGGGAGTCGTTCTTGGGCTCTGACACTGTATCGATTTATTGAGATTAATCCCTCTTGACAATTAGCTCACATATCGACAGGAGCAAAGGGGATGCCGCAGATCAATAGAGATGTGATGTTGAGATTAGTCCAGACCAACCCGTTGGGTACTGGTGCATCCCTATCGAACCTGGTCAAAGGCTAGGTTGACGCTGGATGCATCCGCCAATTCTATGCGATCGGTGTCCTTTTGCGCGCATCACAAATGATGTTGACAAAATTGCCACTGTTTCTGCCTCTTGGTCAGAGTCAAAAGCACATTGGTCATTCCCACAACATTACCACCAAGGAACGTGGGACCAAGTCATCTCCGACGAAGCTCTGCCGTGAGCAAGCAATTTCTCCTCGTAAAATAATTGTCAATCAGGCATCCCATTATGTTGCAGCTTTGCGAACCTACGGTCTATCAACGCATGTCAACACTTCGCGCCCACCCCACACCATCTGTCCTCAGAGATCACAAGATCCGCTCATTAGCGTGTCTCGGAGCCTTCTGTCCGCTGGATTTGCCTTCATCCATTCTCAAGATTTCGGTGTCTATCGACTGACGCCTCACTCGACCATTCATTGCCAGCTCTCTAGTCAACCAACTACCAGCACACATGGCAGCGATAGTGACAAGTGGACATAGGACACTAAAGATGACCTTCACCTAAAGCGCGCCCATGACGGGATTCAATGCAGCGTTGTTGCTGTGGAAGACATGCAAGGCCGTGTAGATGCATCTGACTGTAGTGAATGGAGTCGAAGCCAGGATGCATCCGATCAATGCCGTGAGAGCCCTCGACCCGGCGGCAACGCGTCCAGACTGCCGTTGTAGAAATCTAGGAAGAGCGCATACTGAAGAAGAAATGCCCAAAGGATTGATTGGATGGTGCCACCAGCTTTGCAAAGGCCGTCGTCCATGTTGATGATTGAGCCGCTTTGTGGCCAATTCGACGCTGCCGATTATCAGGAGTACCATACCGAGGACAGATACAACATGGACTTGAATCTGAATGCACCACAACCAGCGTCGAACTTTCATTTCCTGCCGCCCACGTGATGTGATGTTGACCAGACATAAATGCACCTCGTGCAAGAAGCCACTCAGTCCCTGGAGCAGGGGCGATAGACCAGCAGACGAAAGCACAGTCGTCACCATAGCCGCATGAGTCGCATGCTGGTTGGGCGGAAGGAGCTCAATATATATCCGCGACGATACAGACGGCACGGTATGCATTGAGATAGTAGTAGCCAAGGCTGCCATGACAGCCATGCCAGCCATGCCACCAGCCTAGGTGTGCCGTGAGGGGCAGAAAAAGTAGATATGCCACGAGCTCTACTACGTATAGCTTGGAAGAATCTGAAAGAAACATTAGAGACGTAATCCTTGGGTAGAAGCTTTCCGGAAGACGGTGGAAGAAGACGATGAGGGAATTAAGTACTCTTGTAGCCATGAGCAGATAACCAGATTCTTGTACATGGAACTGCTATGTTATAAAGTTGTTGTTCGTATCGAGATATCAGAACAATCCTTCTGATACAAGGCCACAGAAGGTGCAAGCCTGCCCAGAAGTCGATCATTTCTGTGTGATACACAGCTAACCAAAAACGGTAGTCATTGTTTCGCGGCTCGGAGTGCTTTGAACTTACCAGGCTTACAAATGTTCCTTGTGAAAATACTGGGCCAAGATTGCGTGAACGTGGCGCCGATCATACACAAGTACTATATCGTACTCCGTATGTGAACAAGAGAAGGCTTCCTCATGGTCTGGTACGCTTGCCGATCACTATGTATAGCATATATGAACACCAGAAGGCTCGGTGATAGTGGGGCATTCCAACGCTCAATGCATCTGCCATTCAAAGTCAGTCGTTCATAGGTAGCAAATATCAGACCCTGGACTAGTAGTAAATTAGAAAGCATGTTCAAGCGTCGCCAGGAGCCAGGGATTGGCCCCATTTGTGCTGGAAATCGAGACGCTCAAAGGATTTCGTTGATATACTGGGAATCTGCTGCAAGAGGAGCCACCTAAGCTTAAGGGGCTACCGATGTGCACGGCTCCGCGCTGACGAGGCTGTCCGGAATTCAGGCACCCAAGCATGTCCTCATGTCCTCAAAGTTCCAATCCCATCATTCGTACTTCGTACATCCTGGCTGTATTTTGGATATTCATGGCTGCATCGTCCGTATCGGATCAATTCCGATTCGTGGAACAAGACCAAGCGGCACCCCCCATCCGTTGCAAGAGCGGCCACGAAAAGAGCCGCAATAGCTGCCAGAGATGCCGAACACATCGAGTCAAGGTGAAATATACCCAAATACACCTGTCAGATGCACATGGTTCGCCCTTCCATCTCATAATCTGCCCGCCTGCGAATCTCGGCTTGCAAAGCGTTGGGCTAAGTCCAGTGCGATCAAGTCAAACCAGTCTGTGGCAAGTGCGAGCACATTAGGTTTTCGCAGCGGCGGCCAGGACTCGACTCTGTACTCGTACGGCGGTACGCTCGACGACAGCAATCTGACTGATCGGGTCAATGACAGTGCGGGCATCGATTCCGCTGTCGAGAGCCACACACGGGCCTTCCTTGAGCTGCAATTGATGCACGCTTATGACACAATAACACGTCCATCGATATATATGGAAAACGACGACACTGCTGCCGACGTCTGCATCTCTGCTGTGCCACGACTTGCCTTTAGCAACGATGCACTCTTGAAATCCGTCTTCAGCTTCACGGCTCTACAGCTGGCGTAACCACATCCGGAGGATCATGCTGCCGCAGTCAGAGGCCACGCGAATGACGTGGCGAACCCGGCCGTCCACAATTATGATGCTGCTTGCCTAACTTCAGCACTCGTTCGACTGGATGCCATGGTAATGCTCCAGAATCGTCGTCTAGAACCTTACACGCCCCCGTGCACTGGCTCACATTACGAGAGGCGCAATGCAAGTCTTCGTTGTAGCTCATCAGCGGGATGATAAGGACAGGAAGCTCCCATCCATTCGACTCAGGAATAGGATTCCTTTTGTATTTGATTCCAAAGCGAAGTTCGGCTCTACCAACAAACAAGTATTCGTGCATCTTCTGGCTCCACTCGGCGACGATGGCCTGAGCCACCGAAGTTTGGAAATTCAACCCACCTACGAGGCCACAGGACGATTTGTCCATTACCAACGACCCGAAAGCTGCAGTGCAATGTGCGAGAGAGGGGGTTTTAAATGGGCAGGCTCTGACTTACTATCACGGAATGAGGACTGAGCTGGCCAGCGGGAGCACAGATCCGTCAGTGCAGGGATGCAGCTGTACATCAGCGTTTTCGCATGGTTGAGTCAGATCTGGGTTGCCGGTGCCCATGACGCAGGAGTCACCAGCGATTAATGTACTCGTAGAGGCGGGGCCGCGACTAGACAATAGGCGGCACATAGCGATGGTCCCATGGTGTGGTGTTGACAAAATGAATGCTATGTCTACGGAGGAGGAGTCGTTTGGTGGGTGGGTTGTGATTCTGAAGATGTGATCGACGTCATCTTCTACATATGTAACTCCTCCGGACTCCGCCCTCCGTCCCTGCGCCAGGCATCAAGCGCGGGGGAGCCAGAGCACCTAGGCAAGTCTTGCGAAATGGACAGCCTCCCTTGTCTGTGTTCGTGCCAGTTCTCAGTTCCAGTTAGCAGTGTCCAGATCTAACGTCGTACTCTATTTCTCACTCCCAACGAATACTCCGGACTCTATCTCAACTCGATCAAGACTCTCCCAGTCAGAGTTCCCACCCAGAACGCTCGCTGTACTCTTTTGTGCGGTCGCAGTTCTCATGCGCACCGTCAGCTTCATCCCAATGTTGTGCTAACAGATGGGTCCCTTCAGATGGTTCCTATTCGTCTACGTCCTCGGTGGCCTCACTTTCCTACCCTTACTAGTCATCCTTGTCCTCCTCCATGCCTATTACACTCTGCCCGAAGCGAAGGAAACTACCTCCAACGCTGAAGCTGCGAGCGACGATCCTGCTGAACTCGCCCGCCCTGGCGACGACAAGACCTCCTTCAAATCAGCAACCGATGACCTAGTGGAGAAGTTCCATCGCAAACATGACTCCGATGTGGCTGCGGGCTACTTTGCAGTCTGCCGCGAATATGTCCCTGGAGGTGTCAACGGCAAACCGCCCGAGCGATTGACACCTGCGGGAGAGACGGTGGCTCAAGAGTCCCCTAGCGTCTACCAGACCATGTATCGAAGCATATTTGATAGATCGCAAAAGCCTACCATAGAACCGAATAAAGACCCTGCTGGGAGGAGATCCAACAATGTCTTTTATGTGGTTTTGAGGTACGTTCACAATTCAAGTCTTTACTTTGCCCAGACATTGATTCTGGTGTAGGCATGGCCACCTCATGTTGTACGATGACATCCAACAATTGGAAGTTCGATATGTCATTTCTCTTGAGTACCACGATGTCGATGTCTACGCTGGTGGTGAAGAAGTCCCCGAAGGTGAACTCTGGATCAAACGCAACGCGGTTCGGCTGACTCGCAAGAAGACCCGAGCCGGTGATAAGGCCAGGTCATTGCCCTTCTTCCTTTTCAGTGAGAATCAGTCAGAAAAGGAAGACTTCTACTTCGCTCTGCTCAAGAATCTGGAGAAAAGCAACACAGAGGACGCCCCGACCCCACAAGAGTTCGACGTTCAGCACATCGTAACACTTGTCCAGAAGCTTCACTCATCAGAAGAACACTTGCAGACAAGATGGCTCAATGCTTTTATTGGGCGTATGTTTCTGGCCATGTATCGAACACCCGAGCTGGAACAGTTCATCCGGAATAAACTCACCAAGAAGATTGCCAGGGTCAAAAAGCCCAACTTCATCACAAAGCTCGCTCTAAGAAAGATCGATCTTGGAAATTCAGCTCCATTTATTACTAATCCACGACTCAAAGACTTGACTGTGAATGGAGACTGCACCGCCGAAGCGGATGTCAACTATACTGGCAATTTCAGAATCGAGATTGCGGCAACTGCACGAATAGAGCTTGGTTCACGATTCAAGCCACGTGAGGTTGATATGGTGCTGGCTGTTACCTGTAAAAGGCTAGAGGGGCATGTGTTGCTCAGGTTCAAACCGTCTCCAAGTAACCGCCTTTGGTTCACCTTTGAGAAGATGCCACAGGTAGATCTGGTCTTGGAACCAATCGTCAGTACACGACAGATAACCTACAATGTCATCCTCAGGGCCATCGAAAGCCGAATTCGAGAAGTGATCGCCGAAACCATTGTGCTACCTTTCTGGGATGACATGCCATTCCACGATACAAGTCATGAGCGGTTCAGAGGAGGTATCTGGAAGAAAGAACCACTGTCAGTCGGTTCGACCGATATCCCCAGTGAAGAACCCGAGGATGTTGCAGAGCCTGGGGTTTCCGGGTCATCGACTCCCGTTGATACGTCAAAAGACGAAAGAATCATGAGTATGCCGGTATTGGCTGACAGCAAAGGGCTTGCAAAGTCGAATTCAGGCAAAAAGCCCATCTCATCCTTCAATGACTTGTTTGGAATGAAGACAGCTGAAGCAGTCGATAAGTCCGATCCGCCCACACCGAGGCTCATGCGATCACCTTCATTTGCAAGCGCCGCTAGCCCTACTATCACCAGCAACCACGCGGACGGCAATGTGCCAACTCGAGGCAACGATCCGACACCAAGGAGTGAGAGTGTCGCATCATTGCTGAAAGGAATCTCCACAAAGTCCGGCTCGGGCAGCGCGTCTCCATCAGGATCGCAGACAGGATCACCGCCCACAGAATCGGCCATGACAAGTGCGATGAAGTCACGGACTGCAAGTGTTGGATCTAAAGGTTCTAATGGAAGTGGTGGGCAGCAATCAGAAGTTCCAACCATTTCGGACTCACCGATGGCTCGGACGCCGACTAGCATCAGCACCACATCTTTCAACCCCCCCGAAATCAGTGGTTTAAAACGAGAGGGCTCACGCTCCTCCCAGGAGAGCACTAAACCCAAAAGCCTTGCACAAGCTGCGAGATCACTAACATCAGCCGATAGAAAGCAAGCTCTTGCCTCAATCAATGCGGCCACCGCGGCAGCTCAGCGATGGTCTTGGGGAGTGCTTGCAAGAAATAAGCAACGCGAGGGACAAGCAGCAACCTCTGGAGAGAGAGGAAACTCCGAGACTGGAGCCGAGAGTCCTGTGTCGGCCACGAGAGAGCCGATGGGCCGTGGTCGGCCACTCCCGCCTCCAGGAATACCTTTGCCACCTCCAGAGAAAGCCATGAAGAGTAGTACATTCTCGATGCCGAAGCGCAAGGCGGTACCTCCACCTTTGTTGCCCCAACGGCCAAATAGCAACGGCGAGGGAGAGCCTTCTCCGGCTAGATCTTCACACAAGCCACCAGCGCTCCCCGAACGACGAAGAAGGCAGAGTTCAATGATGCATGAGAATGGAGCAGAAAATGAAGTGCTGGTTGTTGAGGCGCCGACCGAGTCCGCGCCGACGAGCCCATCAGCGGATGAACATCATGACGATTTCTTTGGGCATGGAGAGCCAGCACGGGCTAGAGATTCACCTTCCAAGCCACCGTTGCCAGCACGAGGGAGTAGCAGTCCTCCCGCCGTTGAAGATGACGAAGACAACCAACAATTAGAGAGGCAGGAAATTAGCATGTATAGTTAATATTTGCATGGGCCATGATTGATACCCAAGACGGCCTGATAGTTGGAACCTACTGGTAGACATGTGCCAATCCGTAGGCAGTAGCCCGGAGTCCATAGCAAATACTCGATCATAAGAGCGACTAATATACACTACTCTGTACACGATGGGGCATGAACAGCGGGATGCCCGGTAGGCGGAACGGTTCGGCTGACCAGGCCACAGACAATCACAATTAGGCAGAGGCTCAGTTCGCGGTAATGCGAATTGTCCAAGAAGATAAGGCCGTGGAGCAGGGGGCTGTCCCAGGAATATGGTGGTCCGTGGTCCGTGGTCAGTGGTCGGTGGCTGATGCTGATGCAGCCACTCGTCACCAATTTGCCTCTTTGGCTGCGCGTCGATTCTTACTGCCCGGGGTCGACGGGGACGGCTGGGCCGACAGCGCCAACTTTGGTTGCTGGTAACACACCTCCAACTCCTGTAAGCGGGTCAGGAGAATTCGTCTGCCTATTATGTCAGTGACAGTTTGACAGATCCACCAGCTCTACCCGTCTGCATACGTGCCTCCGTGCCTACGTGCATACGTGCCCCAGTCCGCAGTCCTTAAAGAAAGTGTAAATCAGACCCTCGCACACCCGTCACCCTGGCGTCCTTTGCTCGCTCACCCCACGATTCGGTGGGCAGGAGGAAAACATCGTCACGAGCAGATGCTGTATACGACAGCTTTGGACGAACCGAAGTCGACACCACCTCTCACCCTCACTCGTCCTCCAGCATGGCCTACGCTGGCCATAACGACGGCACCGGCCGGAATGTCAACATGTCCAAGTCTGAAACCGACCTCGCCATCAACATCCGCAAAGCCACCAGCATCGAAGAAACTGCCCCCAAGCGCAAGCACGTTCGAAGCTGTATCGTCTACACCTGGGACCACAAGTCCTCTCTCTCCTTCTGGGCCGGCCTGAAAATCCAGCCCATCCTCGCCGACGAAGTTCAATCCTTCAAGGCTTTGATAACCGTGCACAAGGTGCTTCAAGAGGGCCACCCTGTCACCGTGAAAGAGGCGCAACAAAATGTCAATTGGGTCGAGAGTGTGGCAAGAGGTGTCAATGGCGAAGGACTCAGAGGCTATGGCCCTCTCATCAGGGAATATGTCTTCTTTCTGCTTGCCAAACTGGCCTTCCACCGCCAGCACGTCGAGTTCAATGGCTTGTTCGAATACGAAGAATACATCAGCTTGAAGTCCATCAACGATCCCAATGAAGGCTACGAGACCATCTCTGATCTCATGACCTTGCAAGATCAGATTGACACTTTTCAGAAGTTGATCTTTTCCCACTTCCGTGGTGGCGCCAACAACGAGTGTCGGATAGCTGCGCTCGTCCCTCTGGTCCAAGAGAGCTATGGCATCTACAAATTCATCACCAGCATGCTACGAGCGATGCACACCACCACCGGCGATGACGATGCCCTCGAGCCATTGCGCACGCGATATGACGGTCAGCATTATCGACTTGTCAAGTTCTACTACGAATGCTCGAATCTTCGCTATCTCACCTCTCTGATCACCGTCCCGAAACTCCCTCAAGATGCTCCCAATCTGCTCGCCGAAGACGAAGAGAAACCTGCCCTGCCGAGACGTCCTGCCAAAGAGATCGAGAGGGCTCCCTCTCCTGTTGCCAAGAATGGAACACCAGATCCAAAAGACATGGAGGACTTCTGGTCAAAAGAAGCTCAAAGACAACAAGATGAATATGAGAATGAGCAAAGACGTCTACAGCAGCAATGGGAAGACCAACAGCGACAGCAGTTGCTGGCTCAACAGGAAGCCCAACGGGCGTTTGAAGATCAGCAGAGGATGCAGGCGGAGCAACAACGTCTCGCGCAGGAGCAACTTCTGCGAGATCAATACGCTGCTCAGACGCAAGGCCGTCTCGCGGAATTGGAACGAGAGAACCTCAATGCTCGCGCACAGTACGAAAGAGACCAACTGATGCTGCAGCAATACGATCAGAGAATGAAGGCGCTCGAGGAGCAGCTCCAACAGCTCAACAATAATTATCAGCTGCAAGCCCAGTCGAAGGACGATCAGATTTCCTCTCTACAAGAGCAGGTCAATACATGGCGATCCAAATATGAAGCTCTTGCCAAATTGTACTCGCAACTTCGCCAGGAACATCTGGATCTTCTGCAGACCACCAAGTCACTGAAATTGAAAGCTGCGTCAGCCCAAGAGGCGATCGAGCGAAGAGAACGCTTGGAACGCGAGATGAAGACGAAGAACCTGGAACTGGCAGACATGATCCGAGAACGAGATCGTGCTCTTCACGAAAAGGACCGCAGCCAGGGTGGCCACCGTGAAGAACTCGAGAAACTGAAGCGAGAATTGCGATTCGCGCTCGAGAGGGCGGAGGATGCCGAAAAGGCAAAGGGCTCGGAGTTGTCTTCCATGCTCGCCAAATACAATCGCGAGATGGCTGATCTCGAGGAAGCTGTGCGCTCCAAGACCAGGCAACTCGATGAAATCCGATCCACGCACGGAGAGCGCAACATGGACCACGAAGCCGAGCTGCGCGAGAAGGACGACGAGATTGAAATCTACAAGTCCGGAATGGAGCAGGCGCTTGAAGAACTCGAGGAGCTCAAGCTCGGCGGTGGTGAGGCTGACGGTGCGCTCGACGGGGCCATCGACGAAGTGATCAAGAGCAATGTCACCAAGATCAACGACATCATTGACTCTGTGCTGCAGAGCGGAGTCCAGCGCGTGGACGACGCCATGTACGAGCTCGACTCGCCCATGCAAGCCGGTAATCAGAACGCCACCGCTCCGTACGTGCTCTCGCAGATCGAAAAGGCGTCCGCCAGCGCGACTGAGTTCTCCACCGCCTTCAACAACTTCGTCGCCGACGGGCCCAACAGTCCACACGCCGACATCATCAAGACCGTCTCTGTGTTTGCCGCTTCAATCGCCGACGTGCTGTCCAACACCAAGGGTCTGACTCGCTTCGCGACCGAGGACAAGAAAGGAGACCAACTGATCGACTCGGCGCGGCAGTCCGCAATGGCCACGATCAATTTCTTCCGCAGCCTGCAGTCTTTCCGCCTGGAGGGTCTCGGGCCCATGCAGAAGAGCGACGTCGTCATTAACAGCAACCACGACGTCTTGATGAAGCTGCAGCGTCTGTCGAAACTTGCCGATGCGTTCGCTCCCAAGGGCAGCAAACTCTCCACATCTGGCGACTTGGGCGATCTCGTGGATTCCGAGTTGACCAAGGCGGCCAACGCCATCGAAGCCGCGGCAGCGCGTCTCGCCAAAATGAAGAACAAACCCCGCGACGGCTATTCTACGTACGAACTCAAGATCAACGACGCCATTCTCGAAGCGGCGCTTGCTGTGACGACGGCGATCGCCGCACTGATCAAGGCCGCGACGGACTCCCAGACCGAAATCGTCAAAGAAGGCCGCGGCTCCAGCTCACGCACAGCATTCTACAAGAAAAACAACCGCTGGACCGAGGGCCTCATCTCGGCCGCCAAGGCCGTCGCCACGTCGACAAACACGCTGATCGAGACGGCCGACGGGGTCATCTCCGGCCGCAACAGCCCCGAGCAGCTGATCGTGGCGTCGAATGACGTGGCTGCGTCGACAGCACAGCTCGTCGCCGCCAGCAGAGTCAAGGCGAGCTTCATGTCCAAGACCCAGGACCGTCTCGAACAGGCTTCCCGTGCGGTTGGCTCGGCTTGTCGAAGCCTCGTCCGCCAAGTGCAGGATATCATCAAGCAGCGCCAGAAGGATGATGGGGATAGTGTCGATTACGCCGCGCTGAACCCTCACGAGTTCAAGGTGCGCGAGATGGAGCAGCAGGTATGTGTTTTTTTGTCGCAACTGTTTCACGTTTTGGATTTCCCTTCCGGCATGGCCCTTCTCCTTTCCCTCCCCACCATCACGAGTCTTCAAGACAAGAATGCAAACACTAACTCCCTCGGCTCACAGGTCGAAATCCTCCAACTCCGCAATGCCCTCGATGCTGCAAACTCCCGACTCAGCGAGATGCGCAAGATCTCGTACCGCGATGACTAGTCACTTCACTCAAAAGCAATTCTCGGTGGAGGGGGAAAGTCTCGCGGAGGGATCGGGGTCAGGGGTGTTTTGACTTCTGGTGTTGGTATTCGGATTCCCCTCACAGTGAAAGTTGGGCTCGGCTTGCGAGAGAACGATACCAGTAGTTAGTAGCCGCCTTTTCTCCAAGTGGTCTGCTCTCTGCTCTCGGCCTCTGCTCTTCCTTGTTTGAAGAAACCAACCAACTCGGCTTCTTGTTCATACAGAGGGCTATGTTTTCCCTTGAAGAATGAATATTTCCGGAGTGTGCTGGCCATCATTCGCTGGGTCGGGCGTGGCGGGAAAGGAACAGTGTTACTAGCGCTGGGGGCGAGGCTTCGGGGGCGAGGTTAATCAATCAGCTCGGACGCACTATCATTCATCATCTAGATATAGCTCCCTGCCCCCGCCTACCGCCATATTGTCGATTTCGCCCTGGGCCTGGACCTGCGCCGTATGATGCGAAACGTTGAAATTGCACAGAGGCACGGAGGAGATGGGGAAGCAAAGTACTAGACATGGCTAATTTTCCATCAACCGCAAGCAACGCAAGCAAGTAATCAATCAATCCATCCTCATGTATTATGTTATGCAGCTGTGTGGCCGATCTGGCTCAGGCACGCTCGGGCTCCGAGCCAGCGAGGAGGAGGAAGTGCGTTCGTCTGAAACGAAGCCAATTAATGCTATCGACTATGTAGTTGCCCTGCTTGAGCTGAACTGATGTTCCTCGTCACTATGTACCAATGGATATGAACAACTAGTCACCAGGTGGATGGGGGTCGATTGTGGGTTGGCAGGCCGGCTGCATAACCGGCCAACCAACCAACCAACCAACCAACCAACCAACCAACCAACCACCCAACCACCCAACCAAGCACTTCTCGCTGCAAGAGGAGAATTAAGCTCAGGCGAGAGCATAAGCGAGCAAACTCTCCTTGAACCTCCATCCATCCATCTTTCTGTGTGTTATCCATGCTCTCCATGACCTTTCTCCTGCTTTCATTACTGCTGCTCCCGCTGCCAATCGCCTTTTGATGGGTATGAGCCCCCGACCGTTTTCGTTTTACTTCCCATGGACTCGATGACTCCTGAATATCCTTGCTGTCCCGTTCTTTTCCTGCTCGGCAATGCTCTGTCCCTTGTCGTTGTTGTTTTTTTGTTTTGTTTTGTTTTGGTTGCTTTTTCTTTTTTTCCCCGTTGGGTGCGGTGCATTGAATCAATGCTGTTCGTACCCGCTGCTCAATGTCGTGCTGGGGTGATTGGAGAGGCTTGGGCATTAGCACGGTGGGCAAGCTGTGTCTCTTTTTTTGTAGGCTGCTTGTTTTCTGTGTTGTTACCCCATGGCTTGAGACCGAATATGCGCTGAGCGAAGATATGGTGCAACTCCAGACATGCTGTTGCATGTTGATTGCTGAAGCTCGAGCTGAAAATGCACGCCTGTTGTCCACATTTTTTTCATGTTTTAGTTCTTGTTGGCTCCAATGTAACGATGTCCAATGTTCGAAAAGTACATTGAACAGACACTGCTTGGAACACGGTGGGTATGAAGTCGCAATTTTTCGGATATCGTTCCTGCAGTTCCACCATCAATAGTGTAAGTAGGCACACAGTTTGTGTCCCTTGCCCCAGCTGCTAGTTGTTTGGACGAATCTTTTGAGGTATTTGTGCTCGACCTGATGTATGTGATGGAGCCTTGATGCCCGGCCCAATGCTCGTTTCCTCAGTATCCGTTCATGGCATTGGTCTCATCGTCGAAGTCGATGTAGGCGCTGAGGTCAAGGTCAAACGGGTCGAACTCGTGCTGGATGATGCGAGGATCGAAGGCAAGGATCTGAGGCATTTCGGGATGGAAGTGGAAGCCAATCTCGAGCCGGTCGTACGCAGCCTGCTGGTCAGCAGTGACCGCTTCAATGGTCAGGTAGTTGTCACTGCCTTCGGTCCCGCCGTCTTCGGTAGTGCTGACTGTGGTCGAAGTGCTGCTGGATGGGCTGCTTTCAGCTCGTCGCACAACGTGTCCACTCACTGCGTCAATCTTTATGATTCGCACCGTATCGCCATACTTTGTCGACAAATTTTACCTGACATTGAAGGAGACAAAATCTCTTGAGGATGAAACAGCAGAAGGGATTCATCGGACACCTTTCGCAAACTATCGCCAAAGCTGGGCCGTCCAATTTGACAAGTGAGTCGTATGGTGAGAATTACTATATGAGAAATTTCCAATACCAAAGCCAGATGTGCTGTTTCGAACCCAGCGACGAAATTATAACCTGGCAGCATCTACCTTTCAGCCTGTCTATGCTTTGGAGAACAGGCTGGATTCGAGCTGAAGCAATCCGAACAACACATCACCCAGAAAAGATTTTATCGGGCTTCTGCTGGGCAGCAAAGTTGATGCCAATGACACGAAACAAATCTTTGACTCTTCACTGGTTGTTTGGCTGTTTCGAAGGCATGGCTACGCTGAACTCGCTGCTCTGTTGCAAACATCCGAGACCCAACCGTTTCAGCAGTGCAGCATCTGATAGCTGCCTGTCTGTGGAAGGACAGAATATTCTTTGTTCTCCGAGTCCGTAGGAGGCGCCGGGTCTGCTCGCGATATATGATGAATAAAGCCACGAAAGGCCAATCTGCGGAATTTGTGGAAAATCTTGAATGATCCTATTGCAAAAGTCTTGGAGCTGGAAAACATTGATGTTCCTCTATGTATACAGAAGATTGAGATTTTCCTCGACCATAGTGCAATGAGATGAGGGTGAGACTTTGAGGTCCGGGTCCACATATTTTCTTTGTACTGCACGGATGAAGGAGTCACTCCTTTGGTGAAGAACAGGTGGGAGAAGAAATCCACAACACATCTTTCTACCTCACTTATTCACATTTGTTCAGCCAGACCTTATTCATGTGACAAGTGAATTGTTATTGAGCCGGCAGAATCATTGACTAGCCTACTTTCTACTCACTTTCTCTTCAGTTCGCCTTCGATCCTTCCCAATTATCCCACCATCCATCTTCTTCTCTACATCCTCTTGTCCAGATTCTTCATCATCAAACAAATTTCTACAGCGATTCCATTTCCTGAAGCTGCTAATCACAGGCTTACCGAACAGAATGAAAGCCACAGTCGAAGTCACTCTCGCTTCAGAGGGCATGAGCCAAAAGCAGCTTGATGTTATCTGGGAAATGGGGGTTGCTTCTTTCCCAATCAACAATAGCAAACTCGTTCTTCCCGAAGTTGTGGTTTCTGCACTCAGCAAGGACAATGTCGAGTATCTCAAGTCTCGCTACAGGTGTGTATTTTCCCCAAGCGACTGCATCTTCTCTTGTTAATTGTCTTAGCGGTCACTTCAACCATGGTGCCTCAGCTGCATGGCTTGAACCCATGACAAATGCTGTCCACATCGCTCCTGCTCCCGCTGGATACTCTGGAGATTCTTTCCTTCGCAGCCAGTTATATCAGGGCAGCTCAAGCGAGCCTCTCAGTACGGATGCAAGCCCCGAGGCTTCCGCAGATCCTTCGCTTGATGGCCCCGACCTCACTGAAGCAGTCCCAATGCGACTTCCCGGCAAGAAGTCCAAGGTGCCACGCCCTCCGAATGCCTTCATCCTCTACCGTCAATCCAACCATCCTATTCTCAAGGCTGAAATGCCAGCTCTCACCAATAACCAGATCTCTGTGATTCTTGGTAAACAATGGAAAGCAGAATCAGAAGAGGTGAAAGATAGATTCAGAGTCATGGCTGAGCTTTTGAAGACAAAGCATGCCGCTGAGAACCCAGGCTATCAGTACGCACCACGAAAGCCAGGTGAGAAGAAACGACGCATGACAGCTCGTAAATCCGCTCAGCTTCAATCCACAAAACAACAGAACACCTTGGATGAATCGCTCAAGGGTACTGCTCCTCATTCTGATCTTTCTGCTACAGCATACCTTGGCTCTGAGCGGGCTACCTTTCCGTCTTATCTTGAGTCTGGAGAATATGGACACTTGTCTCTCGTTATGCCGACTGGTCACAGCAATGTCCAAGCTGATTACGATACTGCCATGAGCTCACGTCTTGACTTAAGCCTGAACATTGATTTCACCGAGGCAGTCAACTCAGACATGATCCAGGGAGGAAGAACCATCACCTCGCTCAACGCCCAACAGTTCACCACCGACCTCATTGATTGGGATGGAATCTTCGATGATGTGCGAATCATTCGTGCCAGTACCAACCGAACTTCAGCAGAAATCATTGGCACTGGCCTCGATCCTCAACTCATGGCACTGGAAAGTGACTTACAGTGCTTCGAATTCCAAGACGAGTTTAATGAGCTCCTCTCAATGCTGGATTGATCGGCTGACCATCTTCCACGAACTGAATGCTGCAAGGAAAATATTCCCTCCTATGCTCGCTGCTTTGCAAATTAGCTTGTTCGAACATCCTATCGGTGAAGCATGAAGAGTTTGAAGGTGCTCATGTCAGTCCAGCCTGACCGACTCAAGCAGAGCTTTTGTACAAAACAGCAGAGCAGTACATCATTCACCAGCACAACTGAACAAATTCTACCCAAAGCCTCATATCAAGTGATCAACTAGCAGGCTTCGGCGGTTTCTGCTCAGTGCTCCCACTCGATTCGTTCACCTTTATTGCTCAGTAGGTGGTAACGCATATGTCAACAAGCAACAACCTCCACCAAACCCCGAGATATGATAGAAATTGATCAAGAGGAACAGAACCATGGAAATGAGTAAGGAGGAAATATTCAGAAAACCCAAAAACAGAAAGAACACCCAGACCTCAGGATATTTCCTTTGAGAGATTTGCTTGCTTACCCCTAATCCCCCTTTCCACAGAGAAAGCTTGGTCCACACAATCCCCTCTCACAAACGCATGTACTTGATGCAAGAAACAATCGGAGCTTGGTCACAAACTCCCTAGCAAGCAAAACTTGGGCACTGCCACTTGCCTCTGTTGGCCGACCTTGACAATCAATGACCGTTGAACCCCCAGCTGGTGGAGAATTGGACCTGTAGCATACCCTGCGGCAAAGACAAGTTTGCCTTACAAGAAAAATTCATTATTGTTCTCAAGAACAGTCAAAAAAGAAGCGAGCAATCTTCAAGATAGTCCTTGACCTATGATTCGTAGAGTGATCATCATCATTGTTGAATCCTCGTGTTCCCCTGTAGTAGTGCATCGTTTGCATGCGTACATGCTGGCCCGCACCATTTCTCTTGTGGGATTTCGGAGAGCCGCAGGCTGAGCAGCAGTGAGATTTGCGAAACCGCCATTATTACCGCCGCCGCCGCCCTCGTCGCCTCCCAGGCAATTGGCGAGGTCTTTACCGCTCCCCCGGGCCATGATGAGGGCCCTCACTCATCCGCACAGCCATGTATTAGCTTGGTGAGCGTGAAACTCTGCGGGACCGCTCTTTCCCTAGCTTCTCGCCTTTTTCTTCCCTTCTTCCTTACTCTGTCGCTCCCACCCTCGCTTACTGTCGCACCTGCACTGACCCACTCTCTCTGCCTCATTCTCCAGCTCGCCCCCTCTTCGCGCCTTTGTGACCCACCTTCATCTAGCATGGACGGACTGCTTCCGTCTGTGGCAGGGAGAAGACCTCGTCTGGCACTGTGAGCTGCGATGTTCTGGTTTGGTGCGGATATTCAAGGGGCCGGGTGATAGAAACGGAGGAGGGCAAGAGCACCAAAAATATGGAGGCCTAAAGGGGAGAGAATTACGACGTAGAGCAGACAGCGGAGGGGGGAAACAGCGTGCATTGGAGCGGTCTGGGGAGGACCACGGGATATGGGAGGAGCGCGACCGAGGTTGGCAGTGAAACGGCGACAAGGCAAGGGGAAGGTGGCAGGGGAAGAAGAGGCCTGACACGGACAGATGAAAGGGCCGAAGGAAGGACAGAGAAGAAGGAAAAACGAAAAGACATTTGGAGAGGCTTGAACTGTTTGTTGTACCGCAGATTCCATGATCGTTTCATTCCAATCTTCTCTTGGTGTGGAGGGTGGATGTGTATTGTGCCTAGCTCTAGTGTTGAGCTCATTGGCATCGAGATGATGAGGGTGTAGGGCCTATGGAATCGTTTCGGGTCAAGCTCCTTCTCTGATAGGTGGTCTGGCGGTCGATGCATTCAGAGACTAGGTGTTGTGCTCAGCACTGGCAGCTGATTGTGGTAGGGAGCAACGTTAGCGGCCACATGGATGGCTCGATGCTCATCGCCAGCGATAGCTTGTTCAATCTGCAAGGCCGGGTTGGGATAAGGACCATAGCTTGGGCTCCAAGGGGGGCTTTCAAGGGGGGTCAGGAGTATGCGTGTCCCAATCACTGGCCCAGATGAAAGTATTACATCTCCACTGTGTGCCTTTCTCTTGCTTCCCGCTGGGGCCTAATGGTCGATTGCACATCCAGAATGAGCGGCCGCAATTGACCCCAGGTTTCTTCGTTACCATTGTTTTGCATGGTTCTTGGTGTTCACACTTCGGCGAGACAGGTTTTGCAAACAGTTTGCCCCAAGATTTCTTAGCCGCAAACGTGGCAGCTTCGTCCTCAAGGCTGACTTCGGACTTGGCAGGTAATGTAAATGTTGCAGGAGTGACCTCGGGAGGATCGACCAAGATGCTGTTGATGGGCAAGGGTGGGTCCTGATCTTCGGTTGGAGCTGTTTGGGTTTTTTCAACGATGGAAGGTTTGGCTGCAAAGAAGCCTTTCAGACTTTGCTGACCTTTTGCAGCTCCAGTCATGCCGGGTTGTGATGCAGCCTTAGATCGTTTAGAGGTCGGCCCAGGAGCGGCGTTTGCTGGTCGTTTGCCATTGACTGCTTTCGTGTTGAAAGAGTTGCCAGTTTTCGCATTGGAGGATGCATCAGATGCGTTCGTGGTGGTTTTTGAAAGTGTTACTGTTTCTTCTTGTGGAGAGACAAAAGTGTCGGCGGTGTTGTTGCCTGCTGTCAAGGAAGGTAATGGCGGCAGCATGCTTTCAATGTTCTGACTGTTCTCTTGAATTGTACTCTTCGGCCTCGGCAGTGATGGCTGACGGGTGAACATATCTTTGATACTGCGCCTCTTGTCAAACTCTTGGATGAGCTTTCCTGACATGGGTAGTAGATTCTTGTTGGTCCATTCCAGTTTCCGTACACCATTCTCGAACATACCCGCGGGGTTCACAAGGTCGAGGATATGCGTCTCACTCCCATCAAGAACCACAGTATCTTTAAGGACAGCGTAGACTGGACAGTGATCAGAGCCCAGCAGGCCTTCCTGGATGTTTGAATCACTGAACCAATCCTTCATATCATGACTGCAGACAACATAGTCGATTCTCGCACCATAATTTCCAGGTCGAGCATTGACTTTGGTTTCCCAGCAGGTGTACATGCCCACACGACCTTGATGAAATCCGCGACAGATGTCCCACATAATTGGCGTCTCGCGGCCTTCATCCCTTTCGCCATGGACTTTGCCATCAACGAGGAGCTGGTTGAACATTCTCCGCGCTGGGGTGGAAATCCATTCGATGGAGCTCATATCATGCTTTCGCATACTCTCTTCGGCGGCAGCAGTGTCGATTTCTTCTCGCGAGATGTTCAGATCACCCGTCCAAATCACTCTCCTGCCCATCTTTACCAGGTTTCGGATCCTGGCGTCGAGAACTCTCAGAAAACCTGAACGGAAGTGTGTTCGAGTCTCGTCTCTTTCTGCAGGGCAATATGTTCCGATCAAGACAAAGGCTGGGAACTCGAGAATGACACATCTTCCTTCAGAGTCAAGAGTGGCAGGATCATAGTCAGATTGCGACAATTGTTCAGCATTGGGATATCCTCCGATCTGTTCATCGACGGGTAGGTCTCGAAAACTAGTGGAGGAGTTTGGTGGAGTGAGGATTCCAGTAATGCCCTCCTCTGCTCGAATGGGTGTGCAGGTAGCATTGCGAGTGTAAACAACGACACCGGAGTATCCTGGCAACGTCAGACCAATTGTCATCCTAAGAGGTGAGATTGTGGCAATAGTATACCCTTTTTGTGTTTGGGGAGACTCCAGTAATTGTCCCAGCCCGGAACAAGCACCATGTCGTCCCGGAGGTCTTTTCGCTGGATTTTAGTTTCCTGGAAGACGACTATGTCGGCCTCGAGGGTAGCAAACATGGCCTCGAAGGTTCTTTTGTCTCGCCATGGCTGATAGCCGAAGGGATTGCGGATGCCATTGACATTCCAAGTGGTGATTCGAAAGCCCATTTGTGATCGCCAGAGGCGTCATCGCCTCGTACACAGATCACAGCATGAATTGAGACCGACCGACCGAAGAAGTCACTCAACTTGCGGCCAGTAGCGATGAAGTCTTGCTAATGCTAATTGATCGAAGTGTGAGCCCAGGCTGCGGTGACGTGTGACCAAACGCGAACGCGCCGCGCAGTCACGAAATTAGTGATGTCGTAATGACCAGACTTGTGGCGGTTGGCACTTCACGTCACTTCACCGTATTACGGGGCTCAGGAAAACCGGAATGAGCCAAAGGGGTGGGTAAAATACAAGTAATTTGACTAACAGTACTCCGTACGGAGGAACATGTCCCCAGTAATAAATAATACCTCCAACCCTCCAACCTTCCAACTCGGCCGCCAGTTGTCTAGGTGGCCGTTCCAACACTGACGTAATGACCTCTTCTCACAGCCGTCCAAGTCAATTCATCTCTTTTCTGCTTTTCAGAAACCCATGCCTTGCTCTTCAAGTAGATTACTGTACTTCTCGGTACGATCAAGATCATTGTAATTGTTTCACTTTGATACATTCATGCACTCATTTATTCTGTTGGCTCGTTTGCTTGTACATTATTTGTTCCACCTCAGAGCCTCTCAAGTGAGTCGAGGACTCAAGCTTGGGTTTCACTTGACGGCCTATTCTGCCCCGCCACATCAGAAGTGGCTGTGCGATCTGTCAAGACTCGAAAGGTTCAATTCTCAAACTCAATCCATACCGTGGCTATCTCAACTGGTGACGAATAATCTGGCCTCAAGTCCAAGACTCCTCACTCCTTATAATCGCTTATGTTACTTCCTTTGAGATAATTTTCTGATTCCCCCGGCCTGGGTGACGGCCATCTCCCGACAAGATGTTGGAAGGCTTGGTCGCAAACCTTCTTAATCGCTTCTTGGGCATGTACGTCAAGAATTTCGATCCAAAGCAGCTCAATGTTGGCATATGGTCTGGAGATGTCAAGCTACGTAATCTAGAGCTAAGACGAGAAGCCCTCGATCAGCTACATTTGCCTATCAATGTTGTGGAGGGGCGCCTCGGAGAACTGACATTGTCCATACCCTGGTCAAATCTCAGGGGCAAGCCGGTCAAAATCAACATTGAGGATGTCTTTCTGCTCGCTGCTCCGAAAGAGGAAGATGAATACGACGCCGCGGAGGAAGAGAAGCGTACTGTTGCTGTCAAGTTAGAGAAACTCGAGAGCGCCGAGCTGTTGAAGGAACGAAACACCGAGAGCATGAGTCCTGAGGAACAACAAAAAAATCAGAGTTTTACTCAAAGCTTGGTCACTGCTATTGTTGATAATCTTCAGGTCAGCATCAAAAACGTGCACGTGCGGTACGAAGACTCCATTGCCACTCCTGGCCATCCCTTCGCAGTCGGCCTCACCCTGAAAGAGATGAGCGCCGTGAGCACAGACTCTGAATGGCGCCCAACCTTCATTCAATCCACTTCAGGAACGACCCACAAACTAGCGGTTCTCAATTCATTGGCAGTCTACTGGAATAGTGATGCCGAACTCTTTGGAACTGGAAGAGGTGGGGATGTCGGTGCTGCTGCACAAGAAATTGACAAAGACGACCTCATTACTAAGTTCAGAGAGGGAATCGAAGACACAGGCAACTCCCAATATCTCCTCAAGCCTGTAAGCGGGCGAGCAGGCATCGAACTTGACAAGTCGGGCAAAGCCGAGATCCCAAAGATCAAGGCACGATTGTTGTTCCAAGAGCTCGGTTTCATTCTTGACGAAGATCAGTATCGGGATGCATTGATGCTTGTCGATCTCATGCACTATTTTGTGCGACATCAAGAATACAAAAAAGATCAACCCCAGACGACCCCGAAAGAAGACCCCAAGGCTTGGCTCAAGTTCGCCGCAAACGCAGTCCTCAATAAGATCCACGACCGCAACCGAAGATGGACATGGGACTACTTCAAAGAACGCAGGGATACTCGTCTAAAATATATCGAGCTCTTCAAAAAGAAGAAGAAGGATCAAAAGCTGACAGAGCAAGAGACCGAGGAGCTGTCCGACCTAGAATTCAAGCTAAGTTACGAAGATCTCCGGTTCTGGAGGTCACTTGCTCGCAGCCAGCTCAGAAAGGAAAACATAAATGCCCCCAAACCTGCACAGAAACAAACTTGGTCATCCTGGATCTGGGGCTCAAAGCCGGCCCAAGATGACGGCGAGAATGAAGATGCTGGCATGACAGATGAGCAGCGTAAAGAGCTTTATGATGCAATTGACTGGGACGAGAAGAAGGCTATTGCAGACAGTGTCGACCTTCCTCGGGAAACCATCAAATTGCAGGTCGAATCAAGCCTGAGGACTGGAAGCTTCACCTTGAAACGAGATCCGCATGGAGAAGCGAATGAGATCTTAAAGCTTGTTTTTGACAACTTCAAAGCCAAAGCTATACAAAGACCGGACTCAATTCTAGCCGATCTTGCGCTTGGGGGTTTCCGGGTCTATGACGGCACAACAGAAGGGAGCCTCTTTCCACAGATCGTCAAGGTCAAGGGTGTCGAGGAACAATCAAAGGACGACGTCAAAGAGGACATTAGCACTCTAGAAGAACAGAGTAGTGACGACGGAGAGATCAGAAGGAGACGAGAAGACGATAACAGCTTGTTTCATCTGCTGTTTGAAAACAATCCATTGGATGGAAGTGCTGACACCAAAATCTTTCTAAAACTTAGAAGCCTAGAATTCATCCACAACCCAAAGTTTGTTGTCGAGATAGCAAAATTCTTCAAACCACCTGAGCGGCAGATGGAATCAATAGGAGCGTTGTTGCAGACAGCGGGAGCCACTGTTGAGGAGATCAGGCAACAGACTCGAGCTGGCCTTGAGTTCGCACTGGAGGAGCACAAGACTATGAATGCAAATTTCGACATTCAGGCCCCTATATTCATCATCCCAGAGAGTATCACGCGAGAGAGCACCCTGTGTATGATATTGGATGCAGGCCATGTTAGCCTCAATAGCGAACTTGTGGATAAGGAGACAATGCGGGACATACATTCCAAACAGAAGCAGCAATATACAGAGGAAGACTTCAAACAACTGGAAGGCCTCATGTACGACAAGTTCCACCTAAAGCTGGACTCAACCCAAGTCCTGATTGGACCGGGTATCAATGCCACAAGGTCTCAACTAGAAGCTCCCGACGATACCAAGAATATGCACATTATCGACCGCATTAATATGGAATTCCTTATCGAGAACTCAATCATACCAAAAGCTCCGGACATCACCAAAATCCGCATCTCTGGCTCTATGCCTGTCCTACATGCCTCTATCTCTGACAGGAAATATAAAAATATCATGAGATTGATTGACGTGGCAATTCCAAAATTTGAGAACTCGACCTCAAACTCCAACGGGTCTCAAGAGACGACCGTACCTTTGAAATCAACTGAAGGGTCTAATTCTAAGAGAAAGTCAGTTGTGCTGCTTGAATCTAAGGATAAACCAGTTATCGAGCATGATTCTGACTGCGAAGACGACGGGCAGAAGAACGTGGAGAAGAAGGAAAAGCCGGCCAACATTCATCAACGCAACTTTGAGATCAAATTCACCGTTGATAAACTTCAAGCGTCACTCTTTAAAGCAGATCCCGAAGAGAAGAAGCCAGACCAGCTTCTCGCCGAACTAGTTGCAGAATACTTTTCCTTTAACTTCTACCTCCGCCCTTACGACATGGCAGCTGAAGTTGTTTTACGCTCATTGACTGTGGATGATCACATTGAAGATGAACCATTGCCAGAATTTAAGCAGATTATCTCTTCAAAGGGCTTCAAAGCCGAAGAAGAGAAAGACCTTTTCCATGTCAAATTCGTCAAGGTTAACCCTGAGTCCCCTGAATTCAAGTCCACATACGAAGGAATTGCGACCAACCTCGATGTCGCAGTGTCAACGATCAATGTCATTGTCACCAGAAAGACGCTTTTGACGCTGCTCGACTTTGTCCTTACCACATTTGCAGGCCCTGGGGACAAGCCAGTGGAGCAAGGCACCAAGAAGCTTGAAGGAGACAAAGAGAATGAGGCTGATCTCGACACAGTAACTCAGGCCAAACAGCAGCCAGAAAAGCTCAGAATCAAAGCTGAATTGACAAGTATAGCGCTAATTCTCAACAACGATGGTGTCAGGCTTGCTACCTTGTCCCTAAACTCAGGTGATGTTGGGGTTTTTCTTAACGCTGGTACAGTGCAGGTCAAAGCACGCTTGGGCAGTCTGTCACTGGTGGATGATATCAATCAAGGTGCCCCAGAGGATTCGCCATTGCGTCGGCTCATTGCTATAGAAGGGGATGACCTCGCTGATTTCAAATACCAAACGTATGACGCTACTCGGAAAGACTATCCAGGATACGACTCCGGTATATTCCTACGTTCGGGTTCGATAAAGGTGAACTTCTTGGAAGAGCCATTTCGGAAGATCATGGAGTTTGGTGTCAAGTTCGGGAAAATGCAGGCCATATTCAATGCTGCAAGACAAGCTGCAGCCAATCAAGCTACGCAAGTTCAGCAAAGTGCTCAGAAAATGCATTTTGATGTCGTCATCAAAACTCCCATTGTTGTCTTCCCAAGAGCCATGGTTGACGATCGACCCCGAGATTTGCTCACAGCTTATCTCGGTGAAATCTATGCTAGCAACAAATTTGTTAGCATCCAAGGTCAGAGAGATGGACCAATGGTCAATAAACTGTCGGCTGGGATACGTAACATCCGCCTGACGACAGAATTTCATTATGACGATGACCAGTGCCAGGAGCTGGAGATGATCGACAAGGTGGATCTCGATTTCAAGATTAGGTATCTCGAACACCAGAGCGGTCTCAAAAGGCCAGACCTGGAGATTGATGGATCAATGTCCCCTGTCAACCTGCGAATTTCACAAACACAATTCAAGTTCCTGATGGAACTTTCCAAAACAATCCCGGCTGCTTTTGCTACTGAGGAGGATTCTGATGAGGAGATTGCGGATGAACTACCAGAATCAAAGGTTGCACCAACACATCCTACTCAAAACGACAAAGAATCAGATGAACCATCACGGCCTACATATCAGGGACCGGAGCTTGGATCCACCCACGAGACTTGGACCAAGTTACATCTCGTCTTCAAAGCTCCAATGATAGGCCTTGAACTGATACTAGCGGTAGATGACGAATCTATCGAAAACTTTGAAGCTGCGAGCGTATCGAAGTTTTCATTGAATGATACCAATGTCAAGTTGCGAATGCTTAGCGATGGAGCTCTAGAATCCGAGCTCTTGATTCATTCCTTCACTATTCGTGATAGCCGATCAAGGGAGACGAATAAATTCAGAAAGATCATGTCTTTGATCAACAACGATGTCCAGCAACAATTTATGGCAAGCGTCTCAATATCGGGAGGTACTGAAAAGCATATGATTGTGATGCTTACAATTGACAGCCCAAGAATTATCGTTGCATTGGACTATCTTTTCTCTCTTCAAGCATTTGCTAATACGGCCTTTGCATCCGACGAACCTCGGCCTATTGCAGATGCGGAAGATCTTTCGGAAGACGATCCTTTGAGCCCTGCTGAAGACCGAAGTCGACATGAGGAGGATGACACCACAGAGGAGGAAGGTTCGGGCATGAGTGTCTCCTTCCGGATTAATATTGTGGATGCGCAAATTATTCTCATTGCCAACCCAACTATTTCAAATACTGAAGCTATCGTTCTGGGCACAAAAGAAGTCCTTGTATCGCGCCAAAATGCTACCACCCTTCAGATTACGAAAGTGGGCATGTTCCTATGTCGAATGGATAAGTTCGAGACAAGCCGTCTTCGAATCTTGGACGATTTCAGCGTTCAAATGTCCATGGAAAGTCGAAGTCAGGGCAAGGACTCTTCACTTACTTCCATACACATTGGAATTGAGCCTCTTGTCTTGAGGTTGTCATTGCGTGATATCCTTCTTGCGATGCAGATCATGAGCAAGGCATCCTCTACAACGCCGCAAGCAAAAATTCAAGAAGATACAGAACCGAAGAAAATTGAAGAGGTGAAAGTAGCTTCCACTAAACGAAGATCGGTCGGTGGTGCCACAGCCGCTTCAACCAAAAGATCCAAGCATTCCAAGTCAATCTCGAAGCCTCAATCGAAATCAGTACCCAAGAAGTCTATTGTCATGAGTAGAGAAGAACTGGTCGCTCAGATTGACGGCATACGGGTGATTCTGATCGGGGATAGGCACGAACTTCCATTGCTAGATTGGAGCGTAAAAAAATTCGATGTCGATGTTCGAGACTGGTCAGGTGCGATGACTGCTGACACAAAGTTTGACACTTTCCTTAACGTTTATAACTTCTCCAAATCGGCATGGGAACCATTGATCGAGCCGTGGAAGCTGGGCTTTCATATGTCGAAGCAGGTGCAACCGGAAGTGTTGTCGATGGAAGTCTACTCGCACAAGAACATGGAACTCACAATTACCTCCGCAACCATTGCTTTAGCATCGAAATCGTTCGACTTCTTGTCTACAGACGAGGACATCCTATCGAAACCTCGTGTTGCGGATGCACCTTATCGGATCCGCAATTACACTGGCTTCGATCTTAGTGTTTGGGCGGACGAGAAGAGTGATACCGCCAATGCTGCCAAATTGAGTGACGGTGAGGAATATGCTTGGCGATTCGAAGATGCTACTTCAATGCGTGAACATCTGACCCCCGAAGGCAATGCAGGCCTGGTCGGTGTCAAGCTTGAAGGCAGCGGCTTTGATAGTGTCAGCCGCATTCCTGTCATTCGGGAGGGTGAGACATTATACAACTTGAAGCCGCGCAAAGACAACGTGCAACATCGAATGCTGGTCGAAGTGAAATTGGGGTCTGACAACGTCAAGTACATCACCATCCGCTCTCCACTTCTTGTTGAGAACAAGACGCAAATCCCGATTGAGATTGGAGTCTACAGTCCCGAGGATGGTCATCTTCTCAAAATCGAAAAGGTTCCCCCAGGAGAGGGCAAGCCAGCACCAGTTGGTGCCGCTTTTGTACATTCACTTGTTATTCGACCTGATCAAGGATTTGGCTACGGTTGGTCGAATGAGCGTTTATTCTGGAAGGATCTCCTGAAGAGGTCTACTAGAACCCTAACTTGTCAATCAGAGGGTAAAGACAACTCACCACCGTTTTATTTCCAGATGCATGCGGCCTACAATCAGAAAGACCCCATGACAAAAATTTACCCATTCATGCGGATCCAAATTTCGGCACCGGTCGAAGTCCAGAATCTCTTACCATACGATTTCAAATATCGAATATATGACAAAAACACGAAGAAAGACTGGACAAATTTTCTACGGAAGGGTGGCGTCAGCCCTGTACACGTCGTTGAACTCTCACATCTACTTCTCCTCAGCGTCGACATCGAGGACACTCCTTTCAAGCAAAGCGAATTTGCCATTATCAACAGCAACACTCAGGAAGAGTTCCGTCGGGAGAAAAGCCTAAGCCTGAAGGATGAGTATGGAACTCAGCTGACCCTGAAATTGCATTACACCAATATCAAGGACAGTGGCGGCGCATTTCGAGTTTCGATCTACAGTCCATATGTGCTTCTCAACAAGACTGGCCTCGATATGAGTGTTCAGAGCAAAGCTTTTTTCGGATCATCCAAATCTACCGGGCCACAAGGGGCCCGAACAAGTTCCGGTAATGGCAAGGCTTTACCCATGCTCTATTCCTATGGAACGGATGATCGGAAAAACCGGTCGCTGCTGAAAATCGGCGACTCATCTTGGAGTAAACCGCAAAGTTTCGACGCGATTGGTAGTTCCTACGAGGTTGTCCTGCCATCAGCCAATAGCCGTTCTGAGCTTCACGTTGGTGTCTCTGTCGCTGAAGGGGAAGGCAAGTACAACTTGAGCAAAGTCGTCACCATAGCCCCAAGATTCGTGCTCAAAAACAAGATAGGAGAGGCAATTGAGCTTCGCGAGCCTGGATCATCGGAAGTCATCAAGGTAAGGAATAACGAGTTGCTACCTATCTACTTCATGCGCCAAAGTCCAGAAAAGCAACTTTGTCTTTGCTTCCCAGGAGTGGACAACCAGTGGTCATCACCTTTCAACCTTGCAAACATTGGCATGACACACGTCAAACTAGCAAAGCATGGACAAAGACAGAAGCTGCTTCGTGTTGAAATTATCCTCGAGGACGCGACTCTTTTCTTGCATTTCAGCATCGAGACCAAGCATTGGCCGTTCTCAATGCGCAATGAGAGTGACACTGAGTTCTTGTTCTTCCAGGCCAACCCCAATATCGCGGAAGATGAGGAGGAAGATCGTGGTAGTGGATGGAAGCCCATCCGATACAAGCTCCCTCCACGAAGCATTATGCCATATGCGTGGGATTATCCTGCGTCAAAGAACAAGGAACTCGTTCTCACGTCACGAGGCAAGGAGAGATATGTTAAGCTGGCAGAGATAGGAAATTTGATTCCAATCAAGCTCCCGGCTACAGAACGAGGCGGCCTAATGAAAGTGATTGATGTCAATATTGTTGCAGATGGTCCAACTCAAACTTTGGTGCTCTCAAATTACAAGCCTTCAAGATCACTATACCGTCAAAAGACTGGGGCGACAACTGCCTCGCAAACCAGTTTGAATCAAGGATTCGAAGTCAAGCAGATCGAGTCGGAAGTCAACTTCAAGGCCGAACTTCGGCTGGCCGGCATTGGAATCTCTCTTGTCAACACCAAAATGAAGGAGCTTTTGTATCTGACATTCCGTGAGATAGATCTCAAGTATGGCGAGTCCAAACTCTACCAGACAGTGAACGGAACTGTCAAATGGATACAGATCGACAATCAACTGTATGGTGGAATATTTCCCATCCTGCTTTACCCCAGCGTGGTGCCAAAGACTGGCAAGGAGATGGAGGCTCATCCTATCTTCCATAGTATGGTGACTCGAGTCAAAGACGATTCATATGGTGTTCTCTACATCAAATACGCTACTCTTCTTCTTCAGCAGATCACCATCGAATTGGATGAAGACTTCATTTTTGCCATGCTTGATTTCCTCAAGGTGCCGGGAGCATCATGGGCAGAGGAGAGAGAAGGAAAGCTTTGTGATGAGGACTTAGACGTTCCTGAGCCGACTCTGGAACAACAAGGTCAAGATGTCTACTTTGAGCTCCTCCATCTACAACCCATTCAACTCGATCTATCGTTTGTTCGAACTGAACGGATCAACGCGGAAGACACCATTGTGAACAGTCCCCTCATGTTCTTAGTCAATGTGATGACCATGTCCATCGGCAATGTCAATGATGCTCCGATCAAGCTCAACGCCCTTATGCTCGAGAACGCGCGGATCTCGATTCCTGCTCTCATGGCCAACATCCAGAATCATTACACACAAGAAGTGCTCAGGCAGGTGCATATTATTCTTGGATCTGCCGACTTCCTCGGGAACCCCGTGGGTCTGTTCAATAGCGTCAGTTCAGGTGTTGCTGACATCTTCTACGAACCATATCAAGGCCTAGTCATGACCGACCGACCTCAAGAGTTAGGCATTGGCATCGCCAAGGGAGCCAGCAGCTTCGTGAAGAAATCAGTCTTCGGTTTCAGCGATAGCATGGCCAAGTTCACTGGTTCTATGTCTAAAGGCCTCGCAGCTGCGACGATGGATAAAGAATTTCAAGATCAGCGGCGTATGTCCAAGAGCCGAAACCGGCCGAAACACGCACTGTATGGCGTGACGTCCGGCGGCAATGCTTTTGCCTCAAGTGTGGCAAGCGGTATCGGTGGGCTTGCACGACATCCGCTTGAGGGGGCAGAGAAAGAAGGAGCATTCGGATTTGTCAAAGGGGTTGGAAAAGGCGTGCTAGGTCTGGCAACGAAGCCCGCAATTGGGGCGTTTGATCTAGCGTCCAATGTTGCGGAAGGGGTACGCAACACAACGACAGTCTTCGACGCCGAAGGCCTCGACCGTGTACGGCTGACTCGGTTCATTGGTATGGACGGCATAGTCCGTCCATATTCGCAGCGTGAAGCGCTTGGACAATTTTGGCTCAAAACTTGCGATGACGGCAAGTTCTTCAACGAGGAGTACATCGCTCACTTAGAGCTGGAGGGTCGAGACATGTTGGTGATGATCACATACGACCGGATCCTCATGATTCGCACCAAGAAGCTGAGAATGGAGTGGGACGTCAAGTTGACGGATGTGCAGACCATCAGCAAAGAACGCACGGGGATGAGCTTTGGTTTGAAGGGTGGCGCCAATGGGCCGTTTATCCCTGTTGCTGACGAGGGCAGTCGGAATTGGCTGTACAGGCAGATTGCTATTGGTGAGTTGATGGACGGCAGCCTTTCGTTCGATGTCCAAGAGCTAACTTTGGGATCTAGCGGTGAATGCTTTCAACGACAAATACAATGCTAAAGGATAAAGATGACGACGATGGGAGACTGGCAAACTGGGCAGTAGTCGCTTGAGGTATGAGCGATCATAATTCAGGTAATGCAAGGTTACGAGGGAAAAGGAAGGCCATCCAGGAGAGGGGCTTCAACGGGGCATAATACACGGGACTGGAGTTGCTCGCCTGCGAAGCAAGATTCTGGCACCTCACAGTGGAATTGTAAACATACACGAAAACCATTAGGTAGATCAATGACATGGGCTTGTGCACTCTTAGGGGCTGTCTACGGCTGCCTATGACTACTTGATCATGGCCGTTGAGCGGAGGGATAGCAGGATGATGACTTACGTAAGAGGCTCACCAACCTTATCGTCTCAGCCTTTAGACGAAATGGAATGGTGGGCGAACGTGTCCAACAGGGGGCAACAGCAGTCGCGGCAAGAGATCATGTATTGTGCAAATGCCCTTGGTGGGTTCTTCCGGATAGCAAGCCATGCTAGAGGCGCTGCCAGTCTACAAAAGATCCATCCAGATTCCATTTCGTCGACAAGCAGGGATCAAATAGCAGGGCGACGAGCTCTTCGGACTTCTGAGCTCAAGAAATACTCCCTGCTGAGTACCGAGTTTATTGATGCGATCGGCGGCTGCCATTGACACATGGGTGCTTGCAGGTGCCAGGAGGAAACCTCAGAATCGAGGGCATGTCGGGTGATGTTTGTGCAGCCTTTACATCCCATGGCACGCCAACCACTACATACACAGATAGTTAGTGACGCTCCCCCGGCTTTGATCCTGCTCGTCTGATTGCTCAGGCATTCCGCTTGGTACCGATGGGCCCGATCTATGCCAATCACGGTCGAGACATTCTGTACTATCAAGACACGGGGCGGGGCTTTCGGGTTGTCTGTAGCCGTCGGCGAAGTGCGGTGTCAGCGTGTCACTTATCACACTCTCGCCCTAGAACGGCGTCCTCGTAAGATGGCTCGCTTGTCAACCCTGGGGCATGGGAAATGAAACGAACAAAGCTGCCAACTATCAGCTAGCCCCTCGTCTTGGTGGGAAACAGGCAAATCCTTGGACTGGGGAAAGGCATCGAGAGTCGAGACGCACCTGTCCCTTGGTACGGAGTACTCGGTACTGCATACAGTACGAGGTACGCAGTATTCGATATGCTCTGGCCCCAGGGTTCACAGATCACGAGTATGCATCAAGGGTAAGAGTTTCCAGGATGCAGGATGGCGTTGCAGCACTTGGTGAGGCCAGATCCCCGGAATCTGGTGTCTGGTGTCTGGTGTCTGTTCGACGTCGATGGTCGGTGGGTGGCTCCTTCCCGAAACTCAAACGGGAAGTCGACGCTCCTTCGCGTTTGTGAAATACGAATCGCCGCAGATTTGCTCCAGTTCTCCCACCACCGCAACCACCACCACCAGCATCACCAGCATCAGCGCCAACATCAAATAAGCAGCACCAACATGAGCAAGGCCTTACCACAGATGCCCCTCGCCAACCCTCTTCTCTCCCTTTCTCTGTGTACGGAGTACTCTGCCCTGCTTTCTCTTTCCCATCCTCTCGCCTTCAATACGCCAGTGCTCCGTCCAGAGAGGACTCGGGACTCCAGTACGTGAAGGTCTGGTTGAGCCAGCCATGGCCATCGTCCAAGAGGCCCCCCTACCCCCTGTCTTTGACTCCTTTGAGGTAAGCACATCTGGCCACCGCTATTACGAGCCTCATCACACGCACCGGCGGAAGGGGCCCCAGTACGGACTATGTTCAAAAACACGATCTTCTTTTGCTGCCTACAATTAACTTCAGCGAGTATAGCGCCATCGAGGGCGATTATCGTGCAGAGCCAATCGTCAAGATACGAGGCACTCCGCTTCTCAACACTGCGTATTTCCAGATGCATTGTTTGACATCCACGCTCCACGCCCAATGCTCAATGCTCCTCTCAATGCTCCAGGGTCAGATTCACGAGGATATAATAACCATCCTGCCTTCCGAAGTCCACCGGATCCTCCTGTTCCTCTATCAGCCACCAAATCCATCCATTCTTGCAAAACCACGCTTGCACAAGCTATCCTTGAGCATGCCTTGATCCTGGAATGCTTTGTAGTCAGATGAAGCAGATGACAACATCGTTACAATCCTGTCGAAGCCAATCGACATACAAATCCTGACCATGTCTTCTTCCCAAATCTCACAACAGACGACAAACTTTCACCCTGTCGACGAACATGGACGGGAGGAGAGAATTGTGTTGCGACGGACAAGCCTTGGAGCCTGGAAGTTTGCCCTCCCACCGTATATTGCTCAGATGATGGTCGAGGCCGGGGTTGTTCCTACCTTGTCTGCATTGGAGCATTGTCTGGAGGTCATCTTCTACCTTTTTGTCAGGTGGTATCACTTAGATCAGGATAACGCTGTACGCTTCGACGATCACTTCGACGATATCTACAGACGCTTGGGTCGAAAGGTCAATCAATTTAACGTCAACAAAATGCACGAGCGTGCTCGCATCATTGAACTTTTGTGGCTCACCTGCACAGACACCGAAGTCCACATTCAAGGCACTCGCCATCGTGGCAGAATAGTCGCCTGGTACGACCCCCCTTACGCCCAGCAGTTGCCTGTCACCATCCGTTTCGAATCACGAAGCCACCGAGGTGTGCCTTGGAAGTTGACGATGACCGAAGTAGATGGCGACGGATGGCCTGCTTGTGCAGCAAATGGACGAATTACCTTCTCGATTGCCGTTCCAGATGTTGCAACCTCCCATAACTGGACCTCTTAAACTCGGTCTTTTGTCAAATCTCGGCCCGGGGTTCTTGTGTCATATATGAGAGGCGCAAGCATGATCTTCATGACAATTTTCTAACGTCTTAACAAGCACCGAGGTCGGAGATTTGCACCCACACCCACATTCTGAGGTGTAGTCTGCTTTGCAGGGAAGCCCCCCTACTATGAATTATGGGACCCAAGAAGCCATGCAATAGCGCTTGCTTGGTAGCACAGCAATTGCTGATCTACGTTGGGATTCATGTCGGTCTGCTTTCACTTGAGCAATCTTGTCCTTGGTCCGCAATAGTGTGATTTCTAGGCTACCCCTGGAGCCCCCTTGGCCCCTGGATGGCGTGTGTGTGCAGCTGCACCCAGGGCACACCACTCCCTGACCAAACAACACCAGGTGTAGCCCAGTAATAACCCCATTCCCATCTCTTTTGTCAGTTCGGGGTACGGAGTACAGGCGAGCTGTCAGTCTTATGCATAAATAGCGCCTCGAACTCTGAAGATTTCGAGCATGCTTCACATGGGCTTCTCCTCATGCATCTCCCAGTGCTTGCACCCGCACCGGCAGGACCACTGGTGGAAAGGTGACTTTCACTCCCCGGCATTCGACACCATTATAGTGTGTACCAACCACTAGCGCCGCGTCCGCCGACCCACAGGGCGGTCGGGGCCGCACCATCCAGTTGTTCTGTCACATTGGTACAAGAATATCCCTGCATGCCAAGAGGCGACGAATTCCGAGACTCCTATTTTGGTGCCGCTCGTGTATCCGAAGTTGATCTATGTACCGAACAAACTTACGACTAGGACAACCCATCTCCGGAGTATCCTTGCTCGCACCAGAAAGTCCCGCATGACAGATGAGAACACGAGATCAGCAACAACTCCACAATGGAAGTTCTTTGGACTTTTGGCGCGCGTATGATAGGTTCAAGCGTAAATGGCGCTTGCATGGGCGCTTGCATAACTATTCCGTCGGTTTTCTTGAGCATTTTCTCGTCTCTCGCCCGGCGGAGTACGATTTACAGAGACTACAGGTCATATTTGTCTCTGCCTTCAAACGAGCAAGTATCACAGACCTCGCCATTCAGATCAATCATCCCGCAGTGAGTCAATTTTCAGACCTAAGCGTCCATCAATCAGGCAGAAACAGGGACGTCACACAGACACACATCCCTCACTCCTCACGGATTTTCCTCAACAGCAATTGATCACTGAGCCTTGTTGTGGCACTTGAGCCTGAGACATTACGAGGTACTAAACGCCGACTATCCATTATCGCCGAGCCGAAAAGGGTACTCAGTCCATAGAGTTAGATGAGCGTTCGAAGACTCCTTGCACCTTGATTCGCCACTTCACCTCTTTTACTCCCAAGATCTACACGAGATCTAAACGGCCACTGATTTCTGCCGTATCCGGCAATTTTGAACTGCATGATTTTGGCATATTGAAGAATAATTGGCTAACCGAGGACTTTCCTGCGTTGGTGGGTGAATACTCATTAGCTGCTTTGACGCAGATTTATTCTCTTTCTGCCGTCCACTTGTTTGGGATGCAGGTAGATTGAGTGTGTAAGATCCACTGTGCGATCACACCAAATCATGCACAACGACGGGCTTCTTTTGGTGAGTGGGCCTTCTACGTTGACTGTAGTTCCACATGCTCACGCTAGTGCTAACAGCTCTCGACGCGGAGTCGACAACACTGTCAATCATGGAAAAAGGATATCGTTTTGAGAGTTCTCTAAACATTGGGACGATGATGATCATCACCTGGCCTGAGGCTTGCCATCCTCGTACTGCCAACCTCTCCCTCCAAACCTTCCAACGCGCTCAATTACTGGTACAAGGCCGGCAGGAATACCAAGCCTGACTTGCATCCCCAGTCTCGTTGTGACCGTTCAAAGCTAGGTTGCAGGCACAGCCATGCAGAGCACCCACCTTCAACATTCTGACCCCCTTTTTGGATCGTAGCCACCGCATCTCTTGCAGCTCGAACAATTTCTCAAACGGACCCATTGACATTGTACCTTGTCGAATGGGAAAACATGTCTTGGTGTCTGTCTGTTTGTATCGATGAGCCACCAGTGAGAAACGCTGGACGGTGAGTAGTTCTCCTTCTCTCCCCTTTCTCATCTCAGCCTCGTCAATCAGGCTACGTCATGTGTGCAATGAATCAACCCTTTTCCATTTTTTACTTCTCTAGAGAAAGGAGAGTGGCCACACGTGGTTTGTGCGCTGACTAGGCCCGCGTTGAACGCGAAATACATGCATTCCATACTATGGGCTCTCCTCAGTTGCACTTGATGCCGAAGCTTTCCCATTCAATGGGGTCATCTGATCTGGCTTGTCTATGAGAATCAGTAGCCCGGAGTAACTCGCCACAGCCCTCCTTGATCATCCATCCCCATTTCCTTGCGAAGCCCTCCGATACCTCCCACGAGCCAATGCATTCGGGATTTCCCCAGATGATGAGGCCTTTGTTCTCATCTGGGAGGACCGCGGAGCTTGGGGGGTTAGGCGCTCCTCGCGGTCTTGTGATAGATGTATTTCTTGAAGCTCCAGAGGAAGGAGAGGAGGAGATACCATCCCGCTGGGCATCCTCGGCTCCGCCCTTTTCAACGATAGCACCAACCATGTCACCGCAAAGGTCACATTCATTGTACGTGCCTACGGCGCGGATGAGCGTGTCGCGTAGAGCGGGAAGCGGGAACAGATCAATCCACGACTCGTGGTTGATTTCTTGCTGTAACAAGGTCGGTTGCAGGGAAGGAGGAATAGCTCGCGGCATTGGCAGTGGTACAACGCGCAACAAGCTATCATCCGTGTCACCACTCTGACAGCCGAGCAGCATCTGCGCAGATCCAAGCAGGATCATATTTGTGACGATGGCCCGCCAGACGTTGTAATGAATGAGAGGGATCAGATGGTCGCTTGACAATGGGAAGATAAAGTCGGAGATGTTCGCCCGTCGCCGTGCTGGATCCTGACTCCCGACTGCAACTTCGACTACGCGCAGGACGTGCTGCCGAATTTTGTTGAGATGGGGCTGCCTCACACTACCTGCGCTCGCGTTGTAAGACTTGACCATGAGCAAGGCATTACCATTCGTCGAACTTGACACTTTCTGGTATCCTCGTCGGATGTCGTCGATTTTGGAGTTGACTGGTGTCCACTTGTTTCCATTCTCCCTTCTGCCTGTGGATCGCAAATTATTTTTGATAAGTACAATGCAAAATGAGCGTCATCATGCTGTCCACAAAACTAGCTACGAATGGAACATCAAGCGCAAGTGGGCGGCGTGGCATTGTTGGAGACTTACGACGAGCTCTTTGGTTCAATCGGTTCTGCGCCTTCCTGCGTTCTTTGGCATCGCTCAGGCCCGTCCAGTCGTCACGGGCCTCGAAAGCCTAGACAGTAAAACAGGATTCAGCAAAGCGTGTCATACGGCGGCAGCAGCAAGCCAGGCCCTCGGCCCTTGGTATTGACCCTACCTCAATCAATAGTGGATTCGAGGGGAATGAGGAACGCAGAATACCTCCTCCAATATCCATTTACTCCCGGCCCAGAGGAGAAAATGCGGTTGCCTGGAGAATGAGGGAAGTTGAGGCTGAATTTGAAATTGATTGATCGAGTCGATCGTCGATCGTTTGACGGATGGCACTTCTTGCAATGAAGAAATCAAGTTTGACTATTAGTGAACGTAATCACCACGTTATGGAATAATGGGAGCTCCGGACACGGAAGCCTCTCTCTTCTCGGCAACGGAGCGCTGAAACCCCAATTTTAGGCGGGTTTCCTTGCGCCGCCTCGAAGACGACCGATCCCTTGGCCCAGCCCCTAAGCCGAAGCTCGTCGGTTACCCACAGTGGGGTCACAAACTACAAGTAGATACGTATCAGTGTGCAGCCTTGTGCGGCCTGCTGACGGGCTAAACCTAGAAGGTGGTTACCAGCAGTGGATGCGAACCGATAGTTATGCGTCGTAAGATACTGATACTCTACATTAGATGAGGGTGTTCCTGGTGCAGCCCCTTCGCAGGGTCGAATCTCCCTCGATGGCAGGAAATTAAAATGTATATAAAATACGAGCACCTCGCCCCTGCCCCGGATGATGCTGGCACGACTGTACGAGAACTCAAGCTCTTATTATTTTTTGTTTTCTTTCTTTCCAGCTTTGACTATATTTGCTATTGGGTCAGTCGGTAGGCGAACAAGAAATGTCGAATACCAAATGCAACAAGTCCGTCCTCATCACCGGCTGCAGCGCTGGCGGTAAGTCAACGTCTTTTCGGCATGAACTTCCTTTGAATATAGGTATGAGCCACATGAAATTGCTGGAAAGTTGAGATTAAGTTAGTCTCAAGGTTGCGTGTGAGCTAGCTGTGGCATGCATCGAGCTGTATCATATAAGCTTTGAATATTGACTAATTCCTTGCCCTCACATCTTATTAAACATCATAAAACTCCTAACCGTTCTTCTGTTTGTCCAGGCATCGGCTATGCGCTAGCAGAATCATTCGCCAACCGCGGCCTCCATGTCTTCGCAACGGCGCGGAACACATCCAAGATGTCCGAGCTCGAAAAGAGACCCAACGTCACCCTGCTCCAGCTGGACGTCACGTCTACGGCGGACCTGGCCTTTGCCGTGGCAGCTGTGAGATCCGCGACGGCGGGGAAGCTGGATTACCTTGTCAACAACTCTGGACGGCAGTATTGGATGCCGCTGCTGGATTCGGACCTCGATGAGGGAAAGGCCTTGTTCGAGGTCAACTTCTGGGGGGTGCTGAGAACGATCCAGTCGTTTGCGCCGTTGTTGGTGGCCGAGGAGGGTCATGCCGACGGTGGTGTGGTGGTCAACATCGGGTCGATCGTGGCGTCGCTGTATACGCCTTTCTCCAGTCAGTTGTTGCCCTGGACCCCTGGCCCCCCAATCCAGAAGAGAAACGTAGGGGAATGAGAAGAAGAGGAAGATAATAGACACTTGATGAGGGTTGAGGACAAGGCTGACCAGTGACCACCCGAACACGGTGTTCAAAACAGGCATCTACAACGCCTCCAAAGGCGCCATCCACGTCTTCTCCGAGTCGCTGCGCCTCGAACTCGCGCCCTTGGGCATCAAGGTCCTCACCGTCGTGACGGGCGCGGTCGACACCCAGATCTCGACAAACAGCCCCGAGCCGATCTTGCCCGACACCTCGAGATACCACGCCGCGCAGGAACACCTGAATAAGCTCGTGTCGTCGGATGATGGTATCAAGAGGACCAAGGCCAGTGACTTCGCGGACACAGTCGTCAAGGACATCCTCGCTGGTGCCACGGGGAAGTTGTGGAGGGGCACGTATGCTGGTATGGCGAGATACCTGCCGGGTTTGCTTCCGATGTCTGTGCTGGTACGCAAGGCTTCTTGTTTGATTTTCTTCCTTTTCGCCCGGGGGTGGAGGGTGCTTCTTGCGTTCTTTTCCTCAACGTCCTCGTTTTGCTGGCAAACGCTAATCTGATCATGTGCTGCAGGACGGTCTTCTCCTCAACGGGACGGGCCTGGATAAAGTCGCGGCTGAGGCGAAGAAGGCGTCGTGAAGCATGAACGGGGGGCCGGCCCCGTCTGCAGGATTCCTTAGCCAGAAAGAAAAGATAGGAGATAGATATTAGATGGAACAGAAACGGCTGTCTGGATATTGCATCGATCATGTTTTTGCTAGACTCCTTAAGGCTCTGGACGTCGTACATAGTTCGAATGCTGCTCAAACCGAGATCAACAGTAGAATCACAATATTCCAAGAAAGAAAGGTCGTGTTAAGAATAAATATATATAAAAAGAAGAGAGAGAAGCTCAATGCCGAGGAAAGGTCGAAGTCGTTTCGCAATCTTCAAATAGTGTGTTTTCCCATTTAGAAAAACATGAATTCTGCTCCAAGCAGCATCCTAGGGTAGGTTGGATGACGCTGGCACAACAATATGGGAGTGATTGAAGTGGCGCGGGAGGATCGCCTTCTTACACACCGCGATATTTAGTCGAAATGGTAGACTGTGAGAAGAGCCTGTATACCGACTGACCTGGATCCGCTCGCGCCCGGTATGTCCATTACCAAAAGATAGTATTGTTTGGATCCTGGCATACTCTGAAATGCGCCAACACGTTACCCTGTCCCGCCCCGGGCTACACCCTTCCCCCCTGGCGGATTTCATGCCATTGTCCTTCCATCCCATATCCCATCCCATCTATTCAGCTCACGTCTTAGCGTAAATATCTCTCTCATAGGGACGATACCCCGTCAGCGGGACATTCTCCTGCGTCCCCGGGAAAAGCACCTGCCCCGCCGGTGCATAGGCACCTCTATTCCGGTCCTTCCTCTTCCTGCGGATATGGCAGACACAGCAAACGAGCAGCAGCAGCACCACTATGAGCACACCGACGACCGCTCCGATCACCGCCCATTTATGCCGCTGGATCCAGCTGCCGATGTTGTTGGAAGAGGAGCTTGTGGGCGTCGCCGTCACGCTGGACTTCGTCGCCGTTCCGCTTGATTTCGTATTTGTTGTGCTTGTGCCGCTGCTCGATGACCAGTAGGAAGCGTAGTACCGGGGCAGGTTTTGGATTGTTGCGTCGCCGCCTTGCCATGTCAGGTGCACGGTTTCGGTGGTGGCGGATTTGTCGGTGCAGCTGTTGTAGCTGTAGCCTGCTGGGCCAGCGAACGTGGCCATTGCGCATAGTGGTCTGTCTGATGGGCTAGATGGTGGGAGCAAGGGATGTGAGTAATGGTCTGTCGGGAGGTTGACCGGAGCTTTTCCTTTACTGCTTACCATATTAAGTTGTAGGCGTTCTTCTGGCAGTCTGAGTCGCAGCCGTAGTTTACACTTGCCCATGGAACACAGGACGTCTTCCAGTTGCAATCGGAAGTGGCTGATGCTGCACAACAGCCGACCACGTGGAGGTTGGAGTTCCAGAGACATGGTTGGTGATATGGGTCTGCACAGGCGAGTGCATCATCTAGTTGGTGACGAGAGTCAATGATTATGTCTTTGCTTTCAAAAGTAGCAAGAGTTCTAACCGTGATCGCCATTGACCCAGCCACAGGTTGCCGAGTCGACTGTCGCTGCCCTCCGTAGAAGATCTCGTTGATGTGTAAGTTTCGGGGCAGCGGTGATTTGGCTGAATGGAAGTTCTATTGCTGTAGGGGCAATCACTTGACTGACGGTGCTGGCAATGAGACTGAGACCGGCCATTGCTGCAGATCTTAGACAGCAAGACCTTGGGAAGCAGGAGACTAAGAGTTAAGAATGCCGGTGTTCCCTTAGAGACAAATGACAGAGGAAATGAGGTTTAATTTGAGAAATCAACTGCTGGTGCCAGCAATAGGGTATAGAGCTCTTGGGTATGTGCTTCTCAAGAAAGGAGCTTCCTGCCCCCTCCGGGAACAAAGGCGCCACGAGACCGGGAAACGATGCACTGCCTACAGGAAATGCACCAAGACATCAAACACTGGAGCTGAGTATCGGCCAAGAAAGCTGAAGCTCAAAAGAACGCAAGCTTGTTGGAGGAAGCAGACCAGATCCGTGCGCTGTGGAAAAACGCGGGAGTCCAAAACATGGCCATGCAAGGGTAACTGGCCTCGCCTCGAGTTCGAAGGAATCACGGCATGGATGGCAGAAGGACCAAAATGCAAAGTCAGGACTGCCATTTTGGAACAGGTCTTACATCGTGGACCCAGTAGTGCCAGCCTCCAGACACAAAGAGTTGACGTGACGAGGCTCGAAAGAAGCTGAAAGGTTGGGCGGGTGTCGTGCAAAAAGGTATGTGTCTTTGCTAGCCAATCATGCGAATCCTCTAGCGAAAGCAATACGGGTTTATTGGGCCTGGAATGGGCCACAACCTCGTATCAAGCCGCCACTATGTCGGTTCTAGGGCTGAAATAGAATTCAAAAACTTCTCTGGGAGATAAAAGGGCTTTCATGGTGGTCAAAACGGGCCAAACTCCGAGAGCTTTGATGTCTGTGGGGGTGGATTAAACCAGACTGGCAGAGGTTGGAAGTACTGGTAGATGAGTGGGACAAGGCTTCCCACTCGGATCCATATGGTTGAGACTCGAGAAGAGTGTGGAAGATCAACGTATCAGCCTACCCCGGAACGCTGTGCAAGCAAGACGTTCACATGGACGGACAGTGACATCAAATGTGCACACCTGCCCAAGGTCTAAACTTCCTGTATATAATTTGCTGGCACACTTCTCGTTTCTCCATTCTTTTCCACATCTGCCCAGCCATCCCCAGTGCCCATGCTGATCAGAATGAATTTCTCACCTTCCACCATGTCAAACTCGACGTCACTTTGAGCAGTGTAGTCGTATAGGGCTTCGGCATATTTGACTTTCTTTGCTCCTCGCCTGGGGGCAACCGCAGGTCCTTGTTTCTTCTTCGCAGCCGCCATACTTGAAGATGCCAAGGATGCACTGGAGTTCGAATACAATGACGGTGGACGCTCGCCCGCCGGTGTACTGACTGCTGTAGATAATTCTTCAAGATATGCGCTCGGTACGAGGCCTTCCTTGCCGAAACCTGCATTGACCTTCGTCCAACCCTGGTCTGTGAATTGTTAGCAACACATATCTCACATGGGATACTTAACCTACCGTCAGGCTCAAGGATCTTGACCTCTGTCCCCTCCGGAAGTGTTACCTCGCCGGAGTCGCGCGCCTCATATGGATACAACATCTTAGCTCTAGGCTGGCCATCACCGTTAGAAGCTGGCTGTGAAGTCCCGCCTACATAGGCGGCGGGAGGAGGAGCCACAATGCGGTTTCTTCTCGCCGAAGCGGCAGCGGCAGGGGTAGAGCTGGCATTCGATGGAGCCGAAGTCAGTGGAGAGCTGTTGGTCGGCGTTGTGTCATCTTGAGTCATGGATCTGGGAAAGTTTCCTGAGAGGGAGCGTGTGGCGCTTGCAGCATAGCCGGACGACAGGCTGTTCATTGTGTCTTGTCTGGTAAGTTGTGGAGGGGAGCTCACCCCGTTCGAAGCAGGAGCCTCCACAGCAGCAGTAGCAGTGGCCTGTCTCTCAGCTTTCAACTTCTTTCTTTCCTCCTTGGTCTGTTCTCCTGGACAATCAGCAGGTACTTTCATCTGGCATTTACTATGGCAGGTAAATCCACAGTCTGTGCAAATAAACCCTTTTGCACTGAGACCCCATATGCGATCTCCGCAAAGATCACAATTCGTAGGGATCTTAAAAGTCTCTGACTTGAATGTATGACTCTTGCCATACATGCTGAGATCGCCGACTACTGCTAAAATCGTGGAGGTCTCAACCTCGGCTGTCAAGCGTCTCCTGTCAATCGCGTGTACCTCTTCTTGTACGGCGAATTGAGACCGTACGCAATCCACTTCATCCCGTCTGTCTTTACCTTCTCGGATATTTTGCCGCACCTTTTTCACGTTTTCTAGCTCGCGTCGTTTGGCGGTTGCATCCATCTTCAATTGGTTAATCATGGGCTTGCTCTTTTGGAGAATGTTGCGCAAGAAAATCTTGGAAGTCTCATCGGTCATCATATTGTCGGCATCCAACCAGACGGGGGAAGGTTCGAATACCAAATTGGAAGGTTCCTGCCATTGGACAGCGTTATGCTGAACAAACATATTGCTATCTAAAGCAGGGATATTTCGAGGGATCTCGGCAGATAGATGTGCGATGTGGTCGGAACTTCTCTTCAGGGTATTGGCTTCAAGGGTGGATGCGACCAGCCAGATGTTGTTCAACTTGGAAACTCGGGTCTCATTGAGGTCCTGTAGCGAATCGAGAAGTTCGGGAACATATTCATGATAGTAGCACTCTTTTAATTTGTTGGTGACATTGATGCCGATCAGATATGTATTTTTGATGTTGTGCATCTCCATCAATTGCTGATTGTACGAATTCTGAGCTTTGCTTTTGTCAAAGGAGGATTCGGTCTTCTTTCTTCGGTTCTCCACCTCTTGACAGACAGCGTCGTATTTTCCTTTTAACTTCTTGAGATCGCCATAGGAGGAGTCTCGCTCTTTTACGAGTTTGTTCTGATACTCTCCGTGACTCTTCCTCAACTCGTCGAGTTTCCTCGCATTGTATTCTAAGGGCGTTGAGACTTGGCTGAGCAAGTCCTGCGCGAACTTGCCATGTTCATTGGCACGAGCCTCTAGAGTCGAGAGCTGTGTTGTCCACGTTGTAAGGGAGGCAGCCTCCAGTGAGCCTGGGGTAAGAGCGGGATTGTCACCCACGCTCAGATTGCTGGACTTCTTGGACTTTCTGTCGTAGTACTTCTTCGCTAGAGCGGTTAACTTCTGGCTGTACTCCTTCTCGATAGCAGAGCGTTCTTGATAGAACTCTTGGATCTCCGAGAGCCATCCTATGCCGAGGCCGACCTGGAGGGGTAGGAATTAGATGGATTCGTGCCGTGGGTTGTCTGAAGAGACCATGGTCACTCACCCAATTATCGACGGGTTTGTACGCATCCTGATGCTTAAGTTAGTTGCAGGTTGTGACAAGACCATGGAGAGAACGAGCATACCTTCAATTCGCTGCCAAAGCTGACAGCCTCCACCTGAGCCATTGCGTTGAAGGAAGATGGGCCAGGCTCAGCGGCATCGTTTCATTTTCTGGGGGGAGCGGCAATCGCAGATGGCCGGTATCTTCTAGAATACGGGCTCGTCTCGGGCACTACTACTTTATGAATTAGGAGCGGAATGAGAGCGAGGAGCTGAGGGTGTGGTGGGGAGACGAGAGGACGACGCAGCGCAACGTAACGCAAGTCAAGACAGCCCAGCCCAACCCAAAGAAATTCCCTTGATCTTAGTACGGGTAGTGAGTAGCAGTAGTTAGTGACCTCTAGGTGTTATTTTATCCAGTGTGGGTGACACGCAGCCTCCGTATCTTACTTGGACTGGTTAGTTTAGGTACCAACCCACGTGTGGCTCAGGCACCATTTCAACCGCCTAATCAGTGGCCAGTAGCCAGTGGTCACCTGATCGCCAAATTTGGGGAGGGGCTGTGGCGTTGTTGACCCCGCACTGTGCCACATCCCTCACGGCCATCTGTGGCGCACCCTGCCTAGCATATTTTCGAGTTGACAGCCTGCGATTCACTCCCATTCAGTATTCTGTCGTACCAGCACCCATTGTTTATTCTGCCACTACAACAACTTCGAGTGAGTTTTATTGACTTCACACATCTGTCTGGCATACTTATCTATCCCTTCGCTCATCTCATTGTCCTTTGCTCCTCTCCTCTCCTCTCCTATCATTTAACCTACCGTCACTACATCTTCTCCAGTTTCACATTCCTGACAGCCTCGAGTAACCACTCTCAACTTAACAGATTCGGGTACCTCCTCCAAACTTCATACTCTCCGAGCGACAGTCGCAATGTCTGAGGCTCCCGCTGGAAGCGGCTCTCTGGCAGGCCGTGTCTCAAAACCAGACCAGCCTAATCCCGCCGCCGAATCTTTCAAACCCAAGTCTGGCACCTCTTGGGCGGATGAGGTTGCCTCTCCTGCCACAGAACTCCCTTCCAACCCGATTCAAGCACCAGAATCTTCCGATGCAATCCCTCAGGTCGACGGCGCTACTACGCCCTTTGGCGGTTCAACCTTGCAGGAGCCGGAATATCAGGTCGAAATCAAGCTGGCTGATATGCAAGCTGATCCGAACAACCCTCTATTCTCCGCTACATCATTCGAGCAGCTGGGCTTGTGAGTGAAGTATACCCACGTTCCGACCCCTCAACTGATCTCTTCAGGACCGAGGATATTCTCAAAGGTGTCATGAGCATGAATTTCCGCAAGCCGTCAAAGGTTCAAGAGAAGACTCTGCCCCTCTTACTACTAAATCCTCCTCAAAATCTCATCGGCCAGTCTCAATCAGGAACTGGCAAGACTGCCGCCTTCGTCCTTAACATTCTGGCTCGTCTTGACTTGAGCTCCGAACAAATGCAAAAAACCCCTCAAGCTCTGGTTCTTGCGCCGAGCAGAGAACTCGCTCGACAGATTGTTGGTGTTGTTAAGGTCATGGGTTCTTTCGTCAACGGTCTCAACGTTGAAGCTGCCGTTCCTCAGGATGCCGCATCACGTACAAGAAAGATAGAAGCCTCTGTTGTCGTTGGAACTCCAGGTACAGTCATGGACATGATTCGCAAGCGGTCCATGGATTCCAGAGGATTCAAAGTCCTTGTCCTTGATGAAGCCGACAATATGCTTGACCAACAAGGCCTCGGAGACCAATGCATCCGTGTCAAGCGGTAAGCCCATGGCGAGAACATTGCTCCATGCTATTTACTAAAGAATTTCTAGCATGCTTCCCAAGAACATCCAGATTGTTCTGTTCTCAGCCACTTTCCCCGACAACGTTGTCAACTACGCCGTTCAGTTCGCTCCAGGTGCCAATCAAATGACTCTCCAACACCAAGACCTGACCGTGGAAGGAATCAAACAAATCTATTTAGACTGTGATAATGACCAGGCCAAGTATGATATCCTTGTCAAGTTCTACGGTTTGATGACCATTGGCTCCTCAATCATTTTCGTCAAGGTATGCTTCAACATCCTTCACAACTTGCTACAAATGGAGAATAACATCATGTAGACTCGGGACACTGCACTTGCCATCGAGCAGCGAATGACCGCAGAAGGTCATAAAGTTGTATCTCTCACTGGTGGATACGAGGGCGCACAACGAGACGTCATCATTGACTCTTTCCGTATGGGCCACGCAAAAGTTCTTATCACCACCAACGTACTTGCCCGCGGCATCGACGTTCAGTCCGTTTCCATGGTGGTCAACTACGACGTGCCAGATAAATTCCTCGGTCACGGAAAATTTGTTGCTGATCCACAGACTTACCTCCACCGTATCGGTCGAACCGGTCGATTTGGTCGCGTCGGCGTCGCCGTCACGTTTATCAGCAGTAGAAGTGACTGGGACAAGTTGATGGAGATTCAAAAGTACTTTGGTACAGAAATGACCAAAGTAGCGACCGATGATTGGGATGAACTGGAGGATCAAGTCACCAAGATCATCAAGAGCTCTAGGGCTGGGGCGAATTTCCAGGAGGGAGCAAAGATGGGAGGAATGCAGATGTAAGATGGAACGCAGCGTTTCAGTGGTGGCCACAAGGAGAGTTGTGAAGTGAAGACTACGTCTTTCATATTTTGCGTGAACCAAAAGGGACCCGTCGATGTGATTCGAGGCCCGGCTATGTCAGAGCCACGCTGGCGGAGATGCCTCTTCCCGACCTGAATGAGCATGATCAAAGAAAGTTGCACGAGCGGAATAGATAGCATATGACGAACTTGATACCCACAAGAACAAAGCGAAATGCAGTCCCGAGTCAAGGACTCTCGGAGGAACGAAATGAAAAACGAAGCCAATGAACAGAGAATGGGACCAAGAACAAAGACTTCATCAACTGAAAAAATCCCATTACCAATCGCTCGATTTGCCTAACAGGTCAGCTATGGCTTCGAGACCTTTCTGGTCTTCCTCGTCGAAACCCCCGAGTTCGGCACAGTCAACATCGATGACGCCGACGACCTAGTGATCTCCCGTAAGCGGACGAAGGGGCAGGGCAAGAAGGAAGAGGCATGCAGGTCCCTCCAAAAAAAAAGAAAGTCATTGTTTCATACCTTTCCTGCCGCGCGTATCGCAACCACGATTTCACTCTTACTGTCTCCATCGCAAGCAATATGTCCGGGAAATGCCTCGACATCCTTCACCAACACCGTCCTCCCGTCTCCCTCAGCGGCAGCACCACACACGCCCTTCCCGATCCTGATGGTCTGGCACGCGACTTTGCCCATGAAGGGGCCAAGCACCAACTGGTTTCCGGGGTCCGTAGGATCCAACACGTAGAAGCCAGACCAGTTCACTGCGGACGATGGTGCGGGCAGCGAGTGGTACAGGTGCCACAGCAGCGACGCCGTGTTGGCCGTGTTGGCCACCCAGTTGCGCTGTCCCTCGAGGAGTGCATGCAGTGATGAGAGGAGCTGTGAGTATGCTTCGCCCTTGCTGAGGGTCGTGGAGAAGTTGCTCGCGTCTGCGTGTGGCTGCAGAGGGTTGAGTGTTAGAACGTAGGGACTGGCTTTGATATGATGGATGGATGGATGGATGGATGGATGGATGGATGGATAGATAGATAGATGAATAAGAGCGATGGCGAAGTGCAAACTGCTCTGTAACCACATGCACATGGGGAGAATTTCATGAATCACATCAAGTTTTGCATTGTCCCCTTTTTCCTCAATGCGAGGGACGGGGCCTCGAGTCGCACAATTGGTATCGTCTAGGTGATCGCCTCCGTATTTACTGGGAGAGATCTTCACCCAAGTTTGCACTCACCATGATGGAAGGAAAATCAGCCGCGAATGGGGCTGACGAGCTATCACTCTTCGGATCTCATTCAATGATTCTAGTGTGTGTATCTCTTTACAAGGTATTTTAGTTAGCTGTTGTGAGGAAGAAAATCAACATGGACAGAACGACCCCACCTAATGAAACATCAGTTCCTTAGTCATGGGGAGGAGGGAAAAAAGAACAGACTTTCTGTCCTCTTTTCATTTCCCATTATTTTAACTACGTACAGTGCACACAGAGTACTACTGCCTCAGATACGAAGCACTTATGTAGTATCGTGTAGCTACTTATCTGGAGTGCGCCATGGAGGCTCAATGACTACAGAGCTGCTAATTTCCTGTGCAGACTATTCTTTTATACTACCTCGTATCTAGATAGCTCCCCGCCGGAGCGGGAGGGGATGGTTGAAAAACCTTGTTGCATAACTACATAGTTCTGTAGACCTTTGCGGGAGGAGTTTGTGTCCCTTACGCATCGCCGAGACCGCTTGCCTCACCTTGCAACGTGCAGATACAAGGATAAATACCACAACGTGGCGACCCGGTTCGGATGAACTCGACTCTGATCAACTGTTTGTTGAATGTGTGCCTCTCCCAAACAGAGAACCGTGCAGCGAGTTGTTCGACGTCAAGCTGATCATTCGACAATCCATCATCTACATCGTGCCGGTCCACCTCCTCATTCATGAGAGTCGAAACCTCGGCGACAACAGCCGCTACTTGATACGTAAAAGACATGTGACTGCGCAGGGAAACTCAGCAGCAGCAGCAGCATCGTCTAAAACCATCACCAATCACCACCAGTCCCAGTTCGTAGGTTCCCCATCTCTGCTCTAAGGAACAACACTCAGTTGCAACAGGTGACCTCATCACCACTGCCCACTGGCCCTCCACAATGTCGTGCCCCAACTGTTTCAGCGGCTCGGAGCACACGCACGGCACGCCACAAGGGACGATCGAAACCGTCCACGGGATCCGGACATACACGGCCGGCATCGACAGCACGAGCAACGATGAGACTCCCGAGTCCAAATCGGCAATCATCTACCTCCCAGACGCATTCGGCCTCAAGCTGGTGAACAACCTGCTCCTGGCCGACGCATACGCGGCGCGCACCGGCTGCCTGGTCCTGATCCCAGACGTCGTCTACGGTGGGGGCATATCGCCGCACGTGCTTCCACTGATGGAGGTGCTGCTGGAGCCCGCTCCGTCGTGGAGCGTCACCAGCGTCTTCTGGAAGACCGTGAATGCGCTGCGCGCCCTCCCGTACATCGTCCCGTTCCTGCTGTTCGGGCATCCCAAGAACACGTTCCCCCAGGTCCTCGACTACGCGCGCGCCGTGCGCGCCGAGTTGCCCGCGGGCGGCAAGCTGGGCGTCGCTGGGTTCTGCTGGGGCGCGTGGGGTGCGACGAAGCTGTGCGCCGAGAATGCAACGGCGGACGGAGCTGGGGAAAGGTTGATCGACGCGCAATTCAACGCGCACCCGAGCTTCATCATCGACACGCCGGAAATGGTCGTCGACGCCATCACCAGGTTCAGAGTGCCGTATGCGTCGGCGGTCGCGGAGCTAGATTTCCAGTTCAACGCCGCCGCCGCGGAGAGGACCGAGGCCAAGGTCAGAGAAGCGGCCGCCAACTCGACGGGCATGGGCGCAGGCACAGGTAATGGGGCTAGCGGGGACGGGGACGGGGACAATGGACTCATCTACGAATTCAAGATCTACAAGGGGTGCAAGCACGGCTTTGGCGTCCGCGCCGTGCAGGATACGGTGAACATGGACGGGTATCGCGACGCGCTGGAGCAGGCGGTCGCTTGGTTCAACAAATATCTGAATTGAACATGGAAGGGAAAGGGGGCCCTTCGCTCCTCGAGAGCACGCCGATGAAATACTCGCGAGAACCTGATTTACGTATGAGGCGAGGTCAGGTCCAGGGAAGTCTCTTGCATGTCATGTCATCACCGGTGCGATGAAACGGGCCGCGGCTGTCCTACCGGCTGGGTGCGATAACATGTGCGTTGTTAAGATAGGTACCCAACTATTTCGTGTTGTTGCTGCTGCTGCTGCTGCTTGGAAGGAAAAACCCGTATGCGGAAAGCGTAGAAAGACGCCAGGCTGGTTCGACAATTATGCGCATTTGCGCACTTGTTGGTGGCGCGTACCACGAGGTTGCAGGTTTGACTTGTGTGGAAAAGATTGGCTATTTTTGCATGGGAAAGTTATCTCTGCTTCCAGCGCTGGTATGGCATCAATTAGTCTGGGCGAGGCCCTGAAAACACCAGGGAGAACCCATCATGCGATGGTGCCAATGACTTTAATTTCTTTCATTTGGAGACATCTTTTCAACTCCCCCTTGTAGTCTTGCGCACCAGTATACCACACTACCTATTTACTTAGTACCTAGTCTTTTTGTTCGTCCAGCTACTTCTTGAACCCTCTAGCCTTCCCACAAGCGGCTGTATGAAAATCGTACCAGCTGGGTGAGTCATAAAATATTCGTCATCAAAGGTCGTTTGCGTCAGCAAAGAGATATGTCCTTATTTCCCCTAGAGCCTCCCCGACTCCCGACATCGCGACTGTGAATGCATGATTTCCCTTTGTGCCCTTGCAGGAGAAAACTCCGAATGTTGAAAGTCCCGCACGCAATATTCGCCGAATCGATGCAGGAATGATAAAAATAAGAACATCCAGAAAATTTGTCTTAAAGAAATTTTGGGAAAGCGAATGTGCTGTACATGAATCGAAAAAGAGAGTTAGTATTGTCAGGAATTCATCCGTCTCCTTCTGCCCCTGTTTCCTCCCTCTGGTCGCTGATTGAGGACGTCTCTCAACAAAGGGTCATCTCGATCACGATCCTCATGGTGCACACGAACATGTCGCTGTAAATTATCGGGTCGTGGATATCTGTGTTGTTGATCGGCGCAGAAGGGACAGATGTATCCAGGAGAAGTGTGGACAAGGCCATGTCTGTGCAAGAGATTGAAAACGGTTGTTAGCAAGACTTGCAACGGGTCAAGGATGGGAGATGGGGGAGGTTAAGAGAGGCAAGCATACCGGATCATTTCGTTTTTCCTCTTGAAGCCTTGTCCGCCGACACCTCTGGAGCATCCTTTGACTGGGCAAAAATGAGGACGCGTGTTGGAATGAACGTTCATGTGACTGCTCAGCAGATATTGGGTCTGAAATGGGATTGCGTTACAGCCTTGGAAGGTACACCTGAATGGGCCAGCAAGCAGATGACTGTCGGCAGAGTCGGACGGGGCCTCTGGAGGCGGAGGCGGCTCTTCCTGAGGGTTTGACGGCTCCTGCTCTGGCAGGGTAGACAATGGACCAGAGTAGGATGCGGCCGGTGATTGAGCGAGAATGATAGACGAAGCTGGTGTAGAGCTTGCGACTGAAGGACCGGAGGTGTATTCGGAAGAAGTGGAAATGGAACTATCTAGAGTGGATGAACGCCAACTATATCTCGAAGGGTGTTCGGGGGGAGACATGCCCGGGTTTGGAGAATTCAGATATGAGATCGGCGTTTCCGTCATATGAGGTGAAGGGCGATTTAACATGGGGGACATTCCGGCGAAGCTCATGGAAGCTGAATCATTGAAAGGTGGGATGGTTAGGTTTCGTATTGACGGTAAAGTTTGTCTGGTCTCTGGTGAACCCGCTGGGGAGCATTGTGGAGGAGATTTATTGTGTAGAGCAGGTAATATGATAGCATCTGGATCTTGAGGTTGGATGGTGTACCTTCCCAGTGCTGGTGATTTCACAATTGAATCCTCCTCTCCAGGTGTCAGATCACATGTTGATTTCCGCATGTCCAGCTGGGGTGGAGGAGGTCGGACATCCCATTCTTTCTTGCGGCTGCCGTCCACTTTGAGGCCGGGAGGTGCTTCATATTGACGGCGGGCCAGGTTCTCGGAAAGGCCTGTGGTAGAGGCTGGCGGAGTTTGTACTTGTCTGGCAGCAGATGTGTGATGTGGCGGGTCAACCATAGGAAAGTCGTTGCTCCCATTCGCGGCTGATGGATCCTCTACGATGACCATTGACTGCATATGCACGACAGGGGGGCCATTGTGGATGAGGCGATCCTTGATCCTCATGTGATTTTGTGTGGAGTCAGGAGGATCGTCGAATTCTTCAGGCCCAGTCTCTCCCTCGGACTCGCTCTGAGAATCTAAGGGATGCTTCCCGGCATGAAGGGCAATATCGGGTCGGTTGTGGTCTAGGTAACTAATCAGTACTCTGTCGCCTTGAGAAGCTCGGGTTCGACCTTTCCGCCTCTTACGACTCCTGGGTGACCTCGACTTCTCCTCTTCCCCCGGCTCGCTGGAATCTGAAGATGACTCGTAGGGTACGAGAGGCGGGGGTGTGTCGACGGTGGGACCTAGATCTGGCTTCACTGCCTCAAGCTGAGGACTTCGTTCCAAAATGTCTGTTTCAAAGTCGATGTATTGTACTTGTTGATCTTGAGCGACCGACATGGATGTAGGTAAATATCACATTGCCCGGTTCTCAAAGATACGGCGGCGGCAGCCAAACAGGTCACTTGGTTGGAGCTATTGGGGCACTCATTCGTCGTGAGTGGTCCTGGTGCTGGTAGCAGGTGGTTGATTTCGATCTCTGGTTTCCTAGGCCACGTTCATGTCAGCCTCAGTCTCGAGGCGAAAACCCTCGAAAGGCGAATATTGTGAAGCATAGGACCTGATGGCATGAAAGTGAACGGCAAAGAGAAGAATTGAGCGGATGACATCACAACATTGAATATTGATACAGTAAAAGTAGAGGCACTGAGGACAGGACAGAACAGATGGTAATTGGAAATTGTGTTTGGGTCAGCCATCAGCGGAAAGTGCCAGGCCTGGAACACCATAGACTCAGGCCATAGCCGCGACGGCAGAGCCGTCATGTCCAAGGCCAAGGTGCATACACTATTGAGTTTGACACCGATTTGGCTTCAGCTGTCGCGGGATCGGATGAAGATTTAGAATGGGGTGGGTGTCTGGGTGTAAGAAAAGAGAGGGGTGGAGGGTTCGTACAATACCGACGGATAGCGTGGCTCGTGTTTGTGGTGAGCACAGAAGGCGGGGTCCAGGCGGCACAGGTACGGAGCACAGCAGTGCGGCTCTTCAGATGGGTGAGTTGCCGCCAGCTAGATAAAAAGATGAGATGGGATTAGAAGGCGAGACGGTGATCCGACATTAACATATGAGGCGAGTGACCAGTGAGCAGGAGTGAGCAGGATTGAGCAGGGGAGGCTGTCGACAAGAACGGATGTCCAACGGAGATGCGAGGCTGATGGCTTGGAATGGGGATGGACGAATTGAGATGAGCAAGCGTCAGAGCTGCATCATTGCGGAAAGTGGACTCGGTGGTAGCGGATTCAGGAGAGCCGGTGAGGCTGAGCAGTTGAGGACGTCGAGCACTGCCACGATGAATCTCGAGCGACGAGGGACGCGGAGTGGTTGGACTGGAGGTCGAGTTGGAGGGCAGACGAGCGTGACTTGGAAGGAATATGTGGGTTCTGGGTCCGGTGGTGCACCAGTATGTCCTCAGTACTGGATGACCAGACCAGAGAGTCAGGGACTCGACGAGCAGGACAGGCAACAGGGGTCAGGATCAGAATCGAAGAAGAATGGAACAGCAAGAAATGGCACTTCAAAACTCTTTTCCAGACTGATGGTAAGAGAGGGGCAATGAGCTGTGCTGGACCGTGCTGGACTGTGCTGAGCTGTTCTTTGGGGACTGTCAAAAGTCCGTGGTTGTTGTCATGCAGGAAGGCCCAGGCAGACAGATGACAGATGGCAGTTGGGAGCACAGTTGTACAGTAGTACAGGTAGTACAGTAGTACCTACTGCGGATATGCAGTGGGCAGGCGTTCTCTGACGAGTTGGGAACTTGAGATGCGAATGGGAGCGCGAGAGAAGCACAAGCCATAGCAGCTGGGCCCGTCTATTCCTGGACGGGTGAGGTGCACTGGACTCGACTCACGCGTGCACCCTTCAAACTAGTTACTCGGTCGGTAATGGACCACGCACTGGACAAGGCCTAGATTTTCAAACGCTAACGAAGAGGCTCTCTCGCGCCCCAAAGCCAAAGATCCCTGTCGCGCACGGGAGAGGCTAAGAGGCTCATCAAAGGCACGAATGAAATGCCTCTGTTGGGCTGTTGGGCACGGGCAGAGCGGGCAGCGGAATACGACTCATTGGCCTGCACAGCGAAGTAAGAATTGGGGCGTCGCTCTTCGACAACGAAACACGAATGCGGCTGGTTTGCCTGGGTGTGGAGGGCATGAGATGAGATGAGATGAGAACGAAGACGAAGACGAAGACGAAGACGAAGACGAAGGCGCACGAAAGAGAATGAAGGACTGGTGACTCTGAGAATAGTGAACTCGAATGAGTATTGTAATAACTTGTATGAACGCGGAACTGGCCTCAACAACAAGGTACTGACTGCATAGGGATCAACAGAGGGTGGCCCGGTCAGGGATCATGACAGCAGGCAACCCCTCCCCGATCTCCCCCCACTCTCTCGGTGTGAGAGTGTATTTACACCCGAGCAAGTACGAGTACTGTAACCTGCTGTACAGAACGAGGTACATGCACGAAATGGACTACTAGCTAGTACGGATTGGTGTTCATAATTAGCATTCCCATTCCTGCAGGTCGAGCCTCACGAGTCCGCATCTCTCTCTGGGGGAAGACTAAGCACTACCATCTGTGCATACGAGTGAATTCAAAGCCACCTACAACTAACTACCAGTTACCACCGTGCCAACTAACCAAGGTAGGTAGTTCTTTTGGCCGAGTGCCTCGAAACATGATCCTAAGCTGTTCCAGACACGTCAACACAATAACGAGGTGTTGGTTAGTCGTACTGCTCCTCCTCTCCATTCAGTGGAGAAACCAGTTTCTAGCGGGGAGTGCGTCGTAGTCTACCAACTCTACTCGTACAGGTGGAGGCCCACTATGTTTGTCACAGACATCGACACATTGGTCCCAGTCTATCCGCACACCGTCCATGACCTACTCCGTCCTGACTGAGTCAACTCTACTCTAGTTCACCGTTATGGAAGACGAAGACGTGCTAGCCGTAGACTCAAGCGAGCGCACGCAGACTGCACAATGGAAGTGGGGACAATACTAAGTAGGGTGTTGAAGCTGGTCGGTCTTCTCGTACCCTGTAGGGCTCGCTCCAACTCAGGCCCCAGGGTCCATCAGGCTGCCTTGTGGTGCCCCTTTAGGCCCTTTAGGGCTAGCACGGCGGTTATGACGGGGACGGAGACGGCGGACGCAGGACGCAGATACCCTTCTTTTGGCCCCGAAGGGCCCCTCGGGCTCCCGCCAATACTCGGAAATTCGTGCACTGGATAGCCGAGTATACGAGTGAGGACTGAGAACTAGGAAAGGGCGCGGGAAATCACAAGCAATGGTGACCGATTTCGTTGACTGAGAACGAGTACTCCTTAGTCTTTAGGCCCGATGCATACCCATCGCAAGCGTCGAGATGCAATGCTTGTGGCCAGATCGAGGGAGAGGGGAGGGGGATGCCAGCACGCAACTCAACTTCACCATCTTTTCTACCGCTTGGGTGATGCCACTGCCGAGACCAAGTGTCCAATAAGCCCCGAGAGGCTCAAACTATGCTTCGGACTTCAGCAAAGCACCTCACCTGGGAGCCGCATCCAAGAGCTTAGCATTACAGAGGACGGAGGACGGAGGACATGGCTGCACCCTGCGTCCGGCGTCCCTTGCCAATCTACTGACAGCTGCAAGCCTACAACCACTGAGCTTGCGCCTGGCGCGTGGTGGCCGACGGAGAGGTGAGCGTTCTCGCCAACTAGCGTAACAACAGACTCTTTCCAAATGATGTCTGCTACGACTTTGCTATTCTGGCTTCCCATTCCAAGATTCTTACAGTATGTAGCATGTAGTATCTCAATGCCCACCCACCATCCATCAAGCTACACTCGTTTTGAGTAAGCGCAGCCATGTCCCCAGGGGCCACGAGTCCGTGACGCCCTGCTCTTCCCTCTTCCCGTCCACTGACAATTCCCTCACCCGCTACCCTTCTTGTCGTAGCTGGCTGCTTGGGGCTCAAACCTACACCTACTCGTACCATCCTCCACTGCAACGGGGTACTGGTACTGGTACTACTCGGAGAACTCCGTAATTCGTGCCAATTGACTGTCGTGGCCCGCCATCCACGTAATCGCTATTGTAGTCAATGTGCTCCAGCTGTCTAGTTTCACATTGAGATACCATCGATGCCAATCTATCGCTACTTTTAAACTCGATCCCGAAACCCTCTCTCTCTCCGTGCAAGTGCCACGAGTCTGTGTCCCTTGGTCAACTAGTTTTGGATAGCCTCGTCTCCCCTGCCGACCTAAATATAGAGCAGCTGGCTCTCTGTCGCGCACTCTCAGCAGTACCTCAGGAGATTGTATCCTCCAAATTGATAGCAACCTCTCCCGATCATCAATCTAAATAGGGAGTCTTCTGGCCAAACGGTTTGTCGACGACCGGGGTCATCGTCATTGTTTGAAGAATCCACCGAGTACGGCGAAATGCGTGATAACTGGCAGTCTATTCTATCCTGTCCCTAGTCGTACATCTTGGATTGGGACAGATAGTTTGCCTTCCCAAAGTTGCATCACACCCCCATTACCAAAAGTAACCCAGAACCCCAAAAGGAGTTTGTGAAAACCGTTGGTCCTTCCCATCGAAATGAGTAAGGAGGTGGGAGTCATGCATAGCCACACCTGTTGTATTCGTAACCGCCAACTCAATTTGTCCAATGGCGTGCTTGGCGGGGGCCCATGCCTCTGTCTTTTGATTGTTCTCGGTTCCCGTGATCGCTAGCACAGGACGGCGATGCCATAGCCCATAACCTGTCTCACACACTTTCACACCTCTTGTTCCAAGTTCCAGATCAACCACCAACCACGAATGCTCAGCTGCCAGCCGACGACGTTCCTATTATGAAATAGTGGACACGTCGGAAATGAAAGAGTATTATCATTCAGCTGAGCTGTCTCTCCTGAGCCATGACCGACGTATTCACCAGATGGCGCAGCGCCGCGATGGAACTTGTTCCAAATTTACAACCTCGTAAAGTTTCAGGAGAGTGGCTTTCTTCTCAGCGAAGTTGTAGGTCTCTGCGAAGGCCTAGCCCGAATCAGTAGTGGCAAGGCTCGGATCCAGCAGCTCATTAGGCCACTACCTGATGAGTCACTCACTCCAGAGCAATATTCGAAGCAGAAGACTGCCCTCTAGAATTTTACGATCCCAACAGCGGACGTCCGGTCTCTTCCTCTGTCGCCTCGATTGATTCATCGAGCTGGTCGCGGTAGAGGATGTAGTGCTGCGTAATGAAGATGAGATCAAACGCAATACTGATATTGGACAGCCCAAACTTGAGAGAGTTTCCGGTAATGCCACTCCAGTCTCCCTGGAAGCTGGCATCTATCAGAAGTTGCAAGAGAGATAGGATACCGCCCACCATGTCAAAGAGGATTTGGTCTATACTCCAACCTTGAGTGGACTTGCGTTGGTAATTCATCCATGCTTGGGGAATATATTTGACAAAGGTGCAAACAAGCTTCACGTAGCCAAGGGTATAAAGCTGGACAGGTCGAGTCAGTTGTGGATTGTACAAGAAAGGCACATTGCCATACCACATCAATCCAAGCCCAATCTCGGGGACTCTGACCGTATGCGCCAGATTGTCGATACACAAACCCAGCGACAGCGGCGACAGCAAACAGACTTCCCCAAAAGATGCCCAAGACAGGCCGAGATGTTCTCGCCCTACCGGAGCCTTTAAAACCCCAGAGACTAGAGAAAAATTGAGAATAGGTCAGCAGGACCATGAGCACGGCATGTATGCCGAAGGCAGCGTCGTTGAAACGGACGGTCGGCTCTGGGGCAAGAGGGTGTCTTGCCGCATATTGTTCTCGGATTGTAGGCGAATACAGGAAGAAACAGGTGGAAACACTATAGCAAACAAAGCCGAGAACATTGAGGGTTGGAAAGTCGATTCCAAAGCCTTGAGTGGAGCGCCGTTTCCAGTTCAAGATGGGCTGAGGATAAAAAGAGAGTGACCACGATATCGTGTAAATCCATCCTGCTGTCCTTTTGGATTAAGACGTCATCAGTACTTGATAGTGGACGGCAATTTACTCGCAGCGGTGCATATGAATGTGTATGATTACCTCGATAGAGCTCTCCCAAACCGATTCAGCTGGTCGTGGTCAAACATAGTCCAGCTTGATAGCCAACCTTGCACCTTGATTTGATAGTGAGTCTCCCGCGCATGCAGCTGGTCTAGTCAGGATGTTTACTTGATCCATGTGCTGTGTGCTTGGACGAAGGAGGGAAAGCAGCTAGATTAAAGGTCGATCAAGCGTTTGACCCCTCCATTAAAGTAGATTTCAGTACATACAGTAGATGGAAGATTTGGTGAGAGGTGGGATTAGTGGCCTTGATAGGCTAGAGCTTATTAGCTAGTCACTAGGCGCCACTAGCTGGGCTAGCGCTATCGCCGATGTGAAGAAGGTGCGATAGCAAGGGTCCTGTCGGATTGTTGCCCTTGCCAACCACGGGGGTCCGACTTGTGTGACAAGTACAGCGAAACCAACCCACTGGCAACCCAGACCGTATCCCGTCAACTGCTCATTGCCTGCGCTCTCATACTGTCACAACTTGGACTCTAGATCCAGTGAATCTATTGCAAGCTCCTCACTATCAAGCACAGATACCAAAACCCTACCTACAGAGCACTGTTCCAAATATCAACCAGTACCACTACCATCACCACAATACCAATACCCCACCCAAACCCCAAACACCTGCTACAGCCTATAGCACCGTAAACAAAAAGCGAGGCCATCCTCCAGCTGCCCAATCCACCACCTACCAACGATCCAACTCCACCGCCTTCGCGGACCCAGACCCTTGAACCGGTGTCTCAAGCTGGTAGCAATCCTTTTCGGACTGGATGGTAAGTCACACCAGCAGCTAGGAGGAGAACCTCCGGCATTCAACAAGATCAAATACGACCACAGAGCCATCAACGACCATGTCGCCTTCGCCACAGCTGGCTCCCCCAGGGAGTAGTTCCTACGACTCGAGCACAATGCATGTTGGCGATGGGACTTGGGATGCTGGCCGAGACAATTTTCTCCTCCCGAACTTAGTCGGCTTGAACTTTGCGACCATGAGGTACAATGGTAAGAAAGATCATCTGCATTGTTGCAAAACGCACAGACTAAATCATTTTTAAATAGGCATGGGCAATCGCTTCTTCACCATGAATGGCTACCACGCTTTGGTCAGGGCGCACGGTATCATAGCTGCCATCACATTCCTAGGAATTACGCCCTTGGCAATCTTCCTCATGAGATTCTACGGTCGCAATCCACGTCTAGCATTTCGGTCCCACATCTGGCTTCAAATCCTGACACTCCTCCTCAGCACTGTCGCATTCATCTTAGGGTTCATGGCTGTCGGTCCCGAGAGAAGTCTCTCCAATCCTCATCATGGCATCGGAGTGGCCATCTATGTTCTTATCTGGGTCCAGGTGCTTGGTGGATGTGTCGTCCATTCAAGAGAAAAGGGGAAGTCACGTCGCTATAAACCCATGAAAGTCATGTTGCACCAATGGTTTGGACGTGCCATTGCTCTGCTCGGCATAACCCAAGTCGCCCTCGGTCTCGCATTGTACGGTTCGCCCTTGTTCCTGTTTGTCCTCTATGCTCTTTTTGTCTTGGCTCTCGTCGTCCTGTGGTTCATTTTGTCTTTCTTGGCTGAACGTCGCCGAGGAGAGCATGGTAGCTACGGGGGTAGCTACTACAGTGAGGACATTGATGAACACCATAAACAGAAGGAAGGAGGCGGCGTTGGGAAATGGATTCTAGCAGGCGCTGCAGCTCTTGGATTGGCTTCCCTGTGGCGGCGGCGGTCTAAGAAGGAACGCGCTCGTCCAAGCGTCGTCGGCACAGACACAAGTATGTCGTCATCTTACATCTCCGATGAGAAATATTCGCATGTCTCGCCCAAGCGCAAGGGCGTCGGCGATCGCCTTTTACAGGTTGCAGCGATTGGTGGGGCGGTTGCTGCTGCAAGGAAGCTGTTTGGCAGAGGTAAAGATGATGAATCCGATGTTGGCCCGTATCGACCACCACTTGGCGGTAATCAATCAGTAACAACAGACTCCATGTCTCGAGTCGAAGAAGGAAGGCCACCCCTCCGACCGACCACACCAGTTGGGAACAGTCCAGGATATATACGTCCTTCTCATCCTCTCGCCCAGCCTCCCATGACGCCAGGCTCAACAGGCCGAAGGAGCTCTGGCTCCTCATCTTACTATGATGATTCGTTTGTCTCCGGCTCACCATCGAGACGTGACAGAAGAAGCCATACTTTTCGAGATGCTTTGGCAGCAGGAGGGGCGGTGTTTGCCGTCCGATCAATCTTCAAAAATCGGCGGCAGAAAAAGGAAGATCTTCGCGCCGAAACACTGAGAAAACAGAGACTTGAGCAAGAAAAGATTCAGCGAATGGAATCGGTGCACAAATACACGGGTGATGGTGTAAGACCCCCGAGACGAAGCCATCACCACAGGATAGGTAGCCAAACTGCTTCCGACATATCCAGCTCACTTGAGAGCGGCACTCAACACGGCATGAGCGGTGCTCTGCCAGCCGCAGGAGTCGGTGCTGCGGCTGCGAGTGCCCTTGCAGACAGAAACAGGATCCGTCCGGTGGGCCAAGATCCTCCTATAGTTGTCCCAGGTCCGGCAACAGCTGGAACCCTACCTGATGTTCCTCCCCCCCCGCCTCCTCACCAGACCGACTATGCTTCTTCTGGGAGCGAAGTCTATACTACAGCTTCCGGCCGGCAGCGGCAACGTCACCACCAACATGGTGACGAACTTGCTGGTGGTCTCGCTGGTGCTGCTCTCGGAGCCACAGCAGCGGAAGCTCGACGCCGCACCAGCGGGCGTAACAGTGGCAATACAGACTCGGTAGAGTCGCCTCCGGTCTCTGTCAAGATCAACATGCACAATGACGGACGCAAAGTGACACTCCGTCGCCTCACGGAGGAAGAAGCACTCGCCCAACGTGAAGCGAGGCGGAAGGAGAGGCAAGCAGCGGCCGCAAATAGAAGAAGACGCAATTCCAGCCTTAGCAGCAGCGACTTGGGAGAAATCAGTGGCCAAGCGGGAGGAACCAGTGCAGAGCGTCGTTGGCGGCGGACAGAAGCGCTTGAGGCACAGCAAGCAGCAGAGAATGAAGCGGCAGCAGCAGCTAATCTTCCCCAACCAGTCTACACTCCTGCAGCATCCCTATACCCTACACCTCCACCGCCAGGTACAGGCGGTATTGGCGTCGATCCCACCACGGGACAGACTTACCATGTCCCTCTCCCACCGCCAATACCAGCATCGGTGAGCAATCTTGGGCCCGCAGGTAGTATCACAAGCCCTGGCACGGAGACCAGCGGGGCGACCGAGTACGCAAATAACCGGCGACGTAGAAGGGCTGAACGAGCACAAGCACGGCTGGCTCGGGAAGGCAGAGCACAGAATACGGTCGACTTTACCTAGGAAGTACACAATCGTACTCCACCACAGGTTGATATGATGCAAGAATAAAGCTCGACCCCAACGGAATACCTTATCCGCCTCCTATCACTCTTTCTCGGATGCGCGGAGGAGCGCAGCATAGGAAGCAGGCCTTGACGAAGTATTCCATCTTTGTACGGCATGACGATGACGATGACGCTGATGGTTGTTATTCGATGGGAGTAAAGCAGTGGGTGGCATGGCGTCGGCGTTTCCTCTCCCTCTCACCAATTGAAGCATTCAGTGATAAAAGAAGCATGAAAACAGCGTACTTAATTGTTTTGACTTTTGGGTGAGAATTTGGATGGACATCCGTATCTATCTTGATGACGACATGCGAGCAAGCAAGAAAAATGGGAAACCCAAGTCGGGAAGGGGAGGCTCAGAGGTTGTTTTAAAGGAGGGTTTCGAAATTTTCTCATTTTCTTGCATCTGCACATGAATGACACCAGGCACCGGGTTATCGTGTACGTATGTAGCCACATTGTACAGTACGTTTATTGGACACCGACGTCGAAGCAATGAATGAACGCATATATAGCATGGCATGGACAAGGAAAAGAGCAAACATCCTCGGAATGAACATTTCCGGTGGCGTCGCTTGACTCCCTTCCGTTCCTTCTGTGTGTAAATGCTATGATTCTAGAGCATCTGCGTACTCCGTATGAAGCGACGCAGCAGGAACCTCTGTACTTGCGCTTGTTTCGAGAATTCGTGCACCAAGGGAAAGGGAGAGAACGTAAAGAGGACGGGGGAACGAAGGGGTACGCAGACAATGTTCTGGAAAGCCGGTAGGATGTAGCGATCATGTGCGGTGCGTGCAGTGTGTATACTTAGTACGTATGTGTGTACTGACGGTATGAATGCGTAGGTGTATGTATGTCTCGATGGCATGGATGACATGGATGTATACGTGCATGGATGCGTTCCCTCCCAGGGAGGTAGGCCAGCAGGCACAGACAAGAGTCGGTTCGGTGCTCCGCCTACAGATGTATGTACATGGCATCGTGGTATTCGTTCTTCGTAAGTAAGTCCAGCAAGTGCACCCAAGCAAGGACGCGGGCAGACAGCCAGACCAGCAGACCAGCAGACCAGCAAGCAAACAAGCAGGCAGGCGCTGTATATGTATATACGTTTGTACGGATTGCGCACAGATTGTTCATCAACAGCAAGAAGTAGGCAAAATAACAAGCAAAGTGGTATGCGTGGTGGATTCGGAAGACATCAAGAAGATCATTCCATGGCACACTTCAAAGAAAAAAGGGATGCAATGCAACACTTGACGCCTTTCCACTGCCAGTGCCCTCCACTACCCCTTCCCTCCTTCCCCTTTCCCTCTTCCCTCCCACTGTTTAGGTTCAAAAACACCCCTCGACACTCTCAAGCACCAACGCCATCCGCAATCTGGTCATACCACCGCCCGTGAGCCTTGAGATCGACGGTGCGGATCTTCTCCAGCAAGGTTACCATTCGATTGACCTCCTCTAGAAACTCCGGCATGCCAATACGGGCCAGAAATTCTGCGGCCCCGGTGGTCATGCGCACCCTCTCTGTTGTCCCCGTGGCGGACAATCTCGCAAAAACATGTTCGCGTAAGGATTTCAACAAAAAGCTCGCGATTTGTTCGGTAAAGATATCTTCTGATTGACTTCGAGTCGCATCCAGCCCGGACGGGTCGTAGATTGACTGGCTGTGGATGGCGTCTTGCCGCTCATGCTCGGCAAGGTCGGCCTGCCGCGCTGCAGCGACAGCTGGCGGTAAGACCCTAGAGACGAAGTTTGATACTCCTTCTTTGGTTGAATCGGGCATGATGTGTGATGAAGATACCAGTGAGACGACGCGTTCTCCACCCGTCGTGAGAAAGTCCAAAGCCATCAGCCTCTCAGCATCCTTGGTCCAAAGAGACTCTCTGTTGCGTCTGAGGCGAATCTTAGTGGTGAGCAAGATTGAGGAAGTTGCAATTGTTTGAAACACGCGGGCACGGAGTTTCAACATCCGAATATAATCGAGCTGCAGTGTCTCTGGAAAATCTTGATATTCCAAGTGTGCATTGCGGAAAACAAGGTCAACCAGTCCTCGGGCATAAATAGAGTTACCATTCAGGTTCGCCGGCGATAAATTTGACGTTGCAGTCTCCCACCAATGCTTCGTTCGTTCCAACGAATGAACCTCGTCTTGTAGTTCGCGTTCGAAGGAGACTATTTCATGTTCGTGACCCCGTTCAGCTACGGATTGCGATGCAAGTCGGAACTGGAAATTGATGTGATCCAAGGTCATGAGATCAATGATGTTGATGAGATCAAAAAGTCGCTCGATGGTATCACCTCTGCTCGATGAGAATGCTGCAACGGCCTCATCACGACCTGGCGAGCAGATTTGAGCAATTATTCTAGCAATGGTCTCGAAAAAGGAATCATAAGAAAACATTCCGTTGCGACATTGCTGAGTGATCAAAGTTGGATCCAGAAAGCCGTCGATTCGATCATACAGCGGGTGTCGTGGACTGACAAGATTGATCAATTTCTCTCGAATCAGAACTGCCATTGCGTGGGTCCATCTCGTGGTAGCCAGTCCACTGCCGTCTTGCATACTATTCCGCATGCTTGTTTGGAGAGAATCCATCAAGTCCTTTCTAGCATCAGTCCAAGGGCGCTGTTGAACTTCAAAGGTGCCGTTGATCTGGATTTCATGTGCAATCTCCCGGTTTGAAGGCAGAACAGTCATTATCTGTCCAAGGCTGTCTGTGATGGACGAGGTCTTTGGAGATTGCTCTCGAACATCCGATCTTGGGGTTGCGGGAGGTGTTATTGGTGCCGGTTGAGCGCTGTTGGTTGCTTCGGTGGTGGGGCCTGTGGCTCTGGGCACTTGCTTCAACTCCTTTCGTCGGTTCTCGGAAGCGTACTGTTTGCGGGCCTTTCTCACCGCAAGCCTAACACGAGAGAGAGCTTCTTCAGATCCAGCAAGTCTCTTTAGCCTTGCGAGCAACTTGATCTGTTCTTGTCTGACAGCATCGAGATAGTCATCCGCCACGTGGCCGGCACGGTCGTTTTTGGTTGCTTGTAAGATTAGGTCCAGATTGACGAAAGAGCTAACCATTACATCGACCAGAACATTGAGATCTTTGCTTTTCCATGCATCGAAGGTAGAGCAGAAATCGTTGAAGTAAAACCCGAGAGGCTCTGTGATTGAAGCCAAAGTGGCAAGATGGGGACGAGCTGACGTTTTCCTCAAATATGACTCGAAATATTCCACCAAAACTTTGGCTTTCTCAATCAGCTGCTGTTCCTGGGGATCATTTCCAGCATGACTTAAGGATGGAACGGGATGCGCCAAGATAACATAGGAGCTGAGGAAGATTCGAACCGATTCTGTTTCTTCTTGAACGACTTCCAAAACCCCTAGGTGCCGTAGCAGTGCCGTAGCGGCGGTGGTGGTTCGCTCCGTAGCGACCAATCTTGTGAGGTCCTCGAATGAAAGCTCTTTAGCACTTGCCAGATTCAACTGTAACCTAGCGAAATCGGCAAGGACCTTGCGCCTTTGGTGCAGTCTCCAGGCGCGTTGAATGACCTTGGCCGCATAGGTACGATTTGAACGTTTGAGTGTGACCGGGGCAGCTTTCCTTTCCTCCACGGCAGCCAGAGATCCTGATCTTGGTCGCCTCAAGCCTTGTTGATAGAGCGATTTCCGGCGAGCCGCCTCTGCGAACTTCTCGGCCATTTCTTCCTTGAGCCTGGCCAACTCTGCTGCCTTTTTCTCTTTGGTTTCCCCCGCGATCTTTTTCGCTCTCCGCACTTCTTCCTCGCACCGGGCAGCGATATCCGCAAGTAGTTTTTCTCGGGCTGCTTGAGCCGCCAGAGATTTCTCCTCACTGTACGCATTTCTTTGGGACGCCTTGGCCGTAGCCGCGCGTAGCCTGACCTGTTCAGCATGAGCAGCTCTATCGGCCAGCCGAGCTTTCCTGCTCTCTATGATCGATGCTCGACGAAGGTGCTGTGCGATATGTGAACTGTGAGGTCCGCCATGGCTGGAAAGGGCAGAGGAGTGAGAATGAATGGAGGAGAGTGAGCTTCGGCGGGAGGAATTGGCCGAGGATTTTCTACGCGCGGTTGATTTTCTGTAGAAACGAGCGGCCAGGCGAGCGGGAGGCTCGGCATAGATCTGAGGAGTATGGTCATCGTCGGAAAGACCCATATCGATATCATTTGTCGCCGATCGCTCCTCCATAGTGGACAGGTCTGGTCGTACAGTGCAGAACAAGGTCTGGATTCCGTTTCGAAATGGTTCGCAATCCGCGGTCCGTTGAGCGAGAGGCTTGAAAATGGGAATTGGTAATGGAAAGTGAGAATTGGGGACGCTATCGAAGCGGTCGGTCGTGAACGTTAACAACAACAAAGAGGGCTATGCACAAACGAACAAAGGTAAGATCGGGGATGAAAGGAGGCCAGCGAAACAGAGAGAAGTAGGGAAGAGAAGGGAAGAGAAGAGAAGATGATGTTGGCAAAGGCCAACGGCCGAGGGGGCAATTGTCAGGACTCAATCAAGGTCGCAGGAGGTTGGGGAGAGTTAGAGTCAGAGTCAGATACAGTCTGAGCCTGCGGAAGGAGTTGAAGCCTCACGGTGGCCAGTGCCAGTAGTGCGTACTCGTAGTGTGCTTGAACCATCAGCCTGCTTGGCAATGGCGAGGCCAGCCAGCGGGCCTGCCGTGGATCCTTCTAGGCTGACTTTAGGTGGCTGTTGCAGGCGGAATAGTGGCTTAGTGGCCAAACAAAGGAACCCCTCCCCCCAAGGTCGCCCTAGCGCCCGCTGATGTAATAGAGCGTACTCCGTACTCCGTACTCCCTACGGAGTAGCCCTGTGGCAGTCTAACTTCCAAGCTTCTGGCTGGGGGGTTGGTGGGTTGGTGGGTGTACCGCTCGCCTGTGAGCCTGCCGCCCTGCACTCGGTACTCGGGTCTCCATGCCTCGCCTGGCGTACGGAGTACATGTATGTAATTATGTATCCCTACCCACGAACTACTGGGGCTTGCTGGGGGTTCGAGAGTACGGAGTAGGTGCTGATTTATCTGGTTACATCACAGGGCATGCGGGACAGCTTCCTGCAATCCGACGGGACGAACGGGGTTGGTAGCTTTCCGTTTGGTATGCTAGCACAAGGCTGCAGGTAAAAAGGAACTCCTTTTCTCTTTACTCCATTGGGACCAGGTACCATTGTACCAAACACCTCGCACGGAGTACAGGGCTGGCCTTAACTTTGTTGTGCTTGCGAGCCTTGGAACGGCTGTAGTGAAACTTGTCAAGTCGTGTTTATTTAATTAGATCCTACCAGCTGAGTAGTCGATGTGCATTCTGACCTCCCTCTTGAAACCCCCCAGGGTATCCGTACTCTCGCACTGACCACACCATCCCCTGAGGGGCTCTCAACAGGCTTCTGCGGCTCCGATTCCAGATGACAGGAACGCTCTTTCTTTCTCCTGATCCTTGACTTGCGCCAAGCGGGCTTGACTACAAGTAGTTAGTGCCCAGCTGGATATGACCTGCCTGTTTTCTGCTCCCCCCAACTCGAGTTTCGCCCCATGGGTGTGCACTTCTGCAGGGAACGGCGACTGAGATACGAGGGACTCCGTACAGTATCGATAGCAACAAGATCGGTTCGGTTCTTCCACGCCTCAAACTGTAGATCGATCGGGGATCTGCTCATGCCTGCTACGGTACTCCGTCCTTGTCCGGGAGTGCAATCTCCAAGAGACAATAGAGCAATACCCGGTATGGGAAAGCAGAGGTGTGAGTCCTTCCCACCTGTCAGAAGTGCATACACCCACACTGGCACTTAGCACAATGTGTCAATAGAAGTGGCTGGATGCCAGGCGCCCAATTGACATCGCAAATCCGGTGCTTTCAACTTCTATCCTTGCGGTAGAGCTGCAGGTCGACCCCGGCGCCTGATCAATCGCAGCCCTACTACTCCAGATCGATATTTCCCGTGATCCGAACTCCTTTCACTTTCACCCATTTGCCGTCTTCATGAGCTCATTACAAGGTCCTTGTTGTGAATGGCAATTACGAGTATGTTCCACGAAGACTTGATACTTCTATCCGAACTTTGACCTGCTGCGTTTCCGAGTCAGATCCGAGTGGCACTTCAGCCAGCATGTCGATGCCATGGGGCGTAAGTCTACCTCAACCACCCTTGCTACCAATCAATGGCGGTGTTTCAGCAGCTGGAGGCATATATCCAGCTGTGGCAGATAAGGTGCACCTGCTAGACCCCGTCTGCTCCCCGCGAAAGCCGAATGCAATGACAAGCGCTTGGCCGCTTGCTTGCCTTGATGCAAGAAATTCTCGAACGATGTTTGAGGTTGATTGGATCGTGACCGTGTTAATAGTCTCCTGCCAGAGGCAAACGTCAAAGATTCCTCCAAGCTTGAAATATTGAATCGTGATTGCCAGTCCAATCTCCCGCAAATGCAGAGTGTATAACTCCCTATCAGCCCCTGTTGCTCACCTACACGCAATGGCATGCTCCTTCGCAGGCCAAAGACTACACCAATATCATTCCGCTTAAGGGTACCACGATCACACGAGCAAGGGGTTTGTAGTCAATGTAAGAGAAGGACCGCGGCTTCATCAATCCTTCCCCATGGAGGACCGAGACCAAAGCTGTGGGGATATAAATGCGGTGAGTGTTGACATCCTCTTCGGGGACGCTCATGGCTCGAATTCTCATCTTGACAACGGCCTGCAGTCTATGTCATTTCAACAGGATCCAGGAGAAACGGCCCCCGAAACGCTCTCCGAGTACATGGACGGGCAGAACAGTCCACCAGACCTTCTCGCAGACGACGACGAAGGATACGGTGATGGTGCGAGCAGTCCTACACCTAGCTCAATGACAATAGACTCATCTGTCTATATGGGAACCTGGGAAAACGAGCGGTGCTATCCAAGTTATGGTCGCCACGAGTACGGCCTGCCTATTGATTTAGATGAGCAGAAAAGGATGGAGTTGCAGCATGCGAAGCATGAGCTCATCCTGGGAAGACATTATCTGGCACCGATCGGACCTGCACCCCAAAGAATCCTCGATCTAGCAACGGGAACAGGACTCTGGCCAATAGAAGTCGCAGATCAGACGCCATCAGCTCAGGTCATTGGCGTTGATGTGGCATCCATAGCACCATCGCTTGTCCCTCCAAACTGCTCCTTCGAAATTGACGATATTGAGCAGACTTGGAGCTGGCCCAAAGATAGTTTTGATTTCATCCATTTACGGGAGCCTCTGTTCTGTATCCGAGATTGGGACCGGTTATTCACTCAGATGTATACTCATCTACGACCAGGGGGCTGGGTTGAAATCGCTTGCACTTACATGCGGCCAGTCCGCAAAGGTGGAAGACTTGCTGTCAATTCTGAGTTTACACGAGCGTGCGACCAGCTCATGCAAGCGTCTGAGGCGTTTGGAACTTCATCGAGGTTTCCTCCACACCTCGCCGCTGACCTCCGCAACAAAGGTTTCGTGAACATCGTCGAGAATGTCTTCGAAACCCCGACTACTCCATACGCGGCCACCGAGGTAGAACAAAAGATTGGTTTGCTGGAGATGTTAAGCCTGGAGTTTGGGACACCTTCGATTGGATTACGAATGATGGAGAGATCATTCGGTTGGTCCAAAGAGCAAACGGAAACGCAACTGAGTACTTTCAAGAAGGGCGCAAGGACGCTCAGGAGAGGGGCTTATTTTCAGTAGTGAGTGGTCTCATATCTCTGGCTTGCAGATTTGAGAGACAGAGTCTAACTACTCGAGCACAACAGCTTCGTAGTCTATGGCCGGAAACCGCCTCACGATTTTTCGGCGTAAGACAAGCCTTCCCAGGGAGCAGAGGACACGACGCAATATCTATCTCATCGGTCACAGCCTGACAGAGCGAACCAAACGTTCGCTCAAGAGCCGGCCTAGCTGGAAAACCTCTGCCATCAGCTGATGATCTCGGTTCGTTCTCGTTATGAGGACTCCGCGCATCAACAATAGATTACAGGAAGAGTGTGAAAGGGAAGGAATCCACATATTACCTTTGGTGGCCCCGAGCGGGAACGGCTGTTCTCGCATTCTCACAAGAAAGCTTTGCAACATCATCTTGGAACCTAGCAATGTCGAGCCTGATGGGCACCTCGATCCGGATTTATAACTTTGGGACATCAAGTCCAAAATTTTCGACTGTTTATGGTGTCGACCCGGATTTCTCTGGAGCGATACCATTGGCTCGCTGCCCACTGTCCAACCAGCACTCTGCGATATTGGAGAACATTCATCGACTGTGTCTTCTGTCATAGGCAAGAAGATCTCAAGGATCGTCCGGCTCAAGACAGGTGTGAATCTGAGGTGCGCAGTTCGAGCACTCTCTAATATCCGACGAAACAAGCCATTAAGGAGTCCAAGCTTCCTTTTGGACAGTGTAACAAAATGTAGTATAACAGAAATGTATTTATATACCTATAGGAGGAGAAACAGAACTCGATATTTTTACAATTCAATTTGTGCAACTGGATCTGGGTTCTAGGTATGCAGGACTGAAAAGGATATTGATACACATCTTCTTGGGTCCAGACCAAGGACCCCTTGGCTAATCAGCATTCTGCATATGGGCAGTGATGCTAATTTTAGTCGAGGCGCTAGTTGGAGGCAAGCAAAGGTCGCCTTGCCACAGAACTTCTAGTGCCCATTGTACATAATCACCCTCTCGAAACGACTTCATCTAGATAGGTGGCAGCACAGGGAATCTTTCCTGGGCAATGCCTTGCGCGAGCCTAAGCCCAGCGATTCATGGCCTTTGCATGCCCTGCATGGTCGCATTGTCTCCATTCTTATATGGTCACAAAACCAGGAAAACCCATGTTTGCAGGTCAATTCGACAGTGATTCTCTCAAGTTGTAGGGGGGGATTCGTTTCCGAAAGCCCCTTTCGACGTTTTAAAAGTTCATGCCGCTCAGGGACGAGACCCTGGACTTAAATTCCTGGACAAAAGAATTCGGGCTCGAATCCTGGTGTTTGCCGTCGAGAATATCATGGAGTTCCTCCTTGGAAGGGTCAATGGTGCCCCAGACCTTCCACTCGCCTTCCTCGCCGTCGAGGTTGATTTTTTGCAGGACGATGTGTTCGGTGCGTCTGTCCTGGTGGATGATAGGATCGCGGTCGGTTTGGATCCGGACGAGCTGCACTGACTTGATGCGGACGATGCATTCGCGAAGGTAGGACTGTTTGCCGAAGGGGACGGCAACCACGCGGTCGGAGACGACGCGGGCGTGCGCGTTAGGAAGGAACACGCTGAGAGGCCATATTCCCACCAGCCACTGCGGGTACTGGATCCCTTCGTAGCTCACCAGTACCCACTCCTTTCGCGCATAACCTTGCTCCTTTGCCTCATCGATCAGCTTTTTGCAATGGTCGTAGAGACCAGAGGCGCACATGATCTTCAGGCCTCGAAGACTGCCGTTTGCGAGTCCGGTGTTGAGCAACGAGTGATACGCAAGACCCAACTCGACCCTCTTGTTCAAACTTAATGGATGTCTTTTCGACTTCCCGGTCCTCTTGTCCTTTGGTACATCCCATTTTGCAGCATAAATTAACCTGACTTCTGTGTTAGTTCCCATGCTGGAGATTGAGATGAGACTTAGGGGACAGACGTGGACATGCCGACGACAGTATCGGTAAACTTCCGCCACAGTAGTTTTGCTTTCATTTTGAGCCCTGGTGGATAGTCCTCCCAAGCAGGAAGGATAATGGTGTTGGGTATTCTTCCAATATCATCCCCCATCTGTGACTTGTCCATATGGGCTATTTTGGCCTTCATGGACGGCTGTTTTACTACCGGCGCCCTCATCATCTCTCCCGCGGTGCCCTGTTTGGATCGGGAAGACGCGAAATGACGAGCTTGAATAAATCTCAGTCGATGCGTGCATTGAAAGCAGATTGGAGGGTTTGAAGTGGTGATTTGCGAGGTGGAGGAGAGGTTCGCCGTGACCCTTCGAGGGATCCTGAGAGCTTTTGGAGACATTGCGAGTAGAGAGGGTGGCCCTAATGGCACAGGACACCGGCACTCTGGCAGGAAACGGGTCGTCCACGAGAGACGCGACAACAAAGTTTGTGCACTTCTTGAGGATTGAAGATGATGAGGATGTAGCTAGCGCATGTAGAAGTTCAAAGTTGCCGAGTCCAGTGCCAAGCCCTCCAACAAGCTCCAACTTCGGATGGCAGTGGTGGCTGGGTGGGCATCTGTATTGACAGTCTCTGTTTCGTTTACTCGTACTACTGATTTCTTTATCTTCTACTCTCGACTTAGTATCAGAGACTGACTGCCATCGCTATAAGCATGGCTTCAAAGAAGGACATGCGACGGGCTGATCTCGGTAGGCTCTTGGAGGCCATTGCAATCAAGTCTCTGCTAATCAGACTTTCACCAGTCATTCCATATGTCGAGCCCAAGGACGAGAAACCGGCTGACTTTGGCTCGACAATTACAAGCACCATGCCTATGGCAGCTGTATGATGATTGCTCTCTTCCACTCGCACTATTGCCTCTGCTGACTACCCGCCTTGCAGATGTTCACTAGGAATCGGTATGTTCCTTTCAACCCAACTCAATACTGCTTCTGTTAGCCCTTGATATTAACGACAGGCGGACAGAATGCTTGGATGGTAAGGATGTATTCTGGGCAGATGAGTTATTGAGAATGGTATTGACTGTTCAGGTTTGCCCTTCTGTCATCGTTACTGGGTTGGCTTGGTGAAACCCCAAGTCAGAAGGCGAACGCCACGACACCGGGTTATCTTTCGTTTGGCATGTCAGGTAAATGTTCCAGCTTTCTCGGAAGCAAGGAGTCAAACGCTAACAACATCGAACAGTCCTCGCTGTTGGTGTGGTAGGTTGAATGATCCATTCTGGTTCAGAAAAGTACTCATTACCATTAGACTTATATGCCACTTTTCCTTCCACCGCCGCCAAATGCAAGGGGGGCAACGGGCACAGGAGCCCCCCTCCCAGTGCCTCCACAAGCTGGGTAGAAATGGTGTTGGTTCTGCTGTAGCACTCTCGTGTATAGTACTGTCTAGTGTTGGTTCGGCCAGTACCAGGTCTGAGATGGCTTGCTTTGAGTTATTCATTGAGGCAAGACAATTAAAATACACATCATATTGTACATCAAAGCAATGTTCGGCAAACAGGACCACGAGAACAATGCCCGCCTTGGGTCTATCACTGCGGCTTGGTGCCCTCGTGGACAGCTTCGGCTGCAATAGTATCTAGGTAGTTGCTAGCTAAGACTGGCAAGAGTGACTCGGAGTTGGGCCCCTGCCCTTGCCACCAGTGGCTGCTGCGGTGGCTGCGGTGCATGTGCCTTTTGCTGCGGCCGCGTTCCTGTCACGAGCCTTGAGCCTTGGCGCCTGCGCTTCTCTGGAGTTCGCCTCCCCGCCTCAAACAACCTTTCCCTTTCTTCCCAGTCTTTCTTCTGAAACCCATCACCACAACCACCACCACAACTCTCCACTCTACTCTACTCTCTGTATTCCTTGCGCCTTCGAGTTCAGGCATTCGAATCATCTTCTCTTCATCCCTACAATTCATCCAGTTCTTCGGAAACAAACGAGTTTATGTCAACTATCCAAAACCTCAAAACCTTTGGTAAGCGACCCCTCCCTTTTCGCCCTCCCTCGCCACGCCGGAGCCCTCAACACGTTCGACTCCCACCACATCGTCAGCAGCGACTACCCAACCCCGTACGACGTTTTGCAGATAGTTCACCCTTCCCTTACTGTCCTGTGCTGGCGCGTTCATTGGCTTACCTACTTTTTGACACCTTTTGATCGTGTTGACTAACCTGTCCTTTAGACCCCTTCGCGGAGGTTGACGACGATACTGGGGATACAAAGCAGTCCCAGAATTACATCCACATTCGTATTCAGCGTAAGCCCAGCATGTCTGTTTCTCGCGTCCACACCAACTGACAGCCTGCGCAGAACGCAATGGTCGTAAGACTTTGACAACCGTCCAAGGCCTTCCCAAGAAGTTTGACCAGAAGAAAATTCTCAAGGTCATCAAGAAAAAATTTGGTATGTTTACACCATCAATTGCAACAATGAACAGATGGCTAAGATACCATAGCCTGCAATGGCACAATCGTCGCGGACAGTGAGATGGGCGAGGTGATTCAGCTTCAAGGTGATCAGCGCAAAGATGTTCAAGAGTTTTTGGTCGCAAAAGATGGCCTCGAACTCGACGCAAAGACTATCAAGGTGAGTGGCGCCCTCCACTTCTATTTCTTATCGCCCAGCCTAACACTCTCCTTAGGTCCATGGTTTCTAGACGCTTCGTCCTCTATCCCATGCTATCCTGCTCCGCCATTGAGGACCGGTAGAAGATGTCACCCGCCGAGAGCAATCCTTTGAACGATTTCTTCTTGCCATTGTGCCTCACGGCCGTGGACTCGGCAAACTCATGATAGCATTTTCGGGATGCAATAGGACGCATACGTTATGATACCCATGATAGAAATTCAGTTTCGGATAAGGGGACGAGGTTGGGTGCTCACTGATACCCGCAATTCGCTTCGGCAATGGAGGATTGGTGATGGTGGTGCTTATTGATGCTGCACAGACAAGAGCGGGCTTGTCTCTCATTCATAGTCTCAGTTCCGCCCCTACATTCAGAATAAGCATGCAACTACTGGCTCTGGTTGTGCCATTTGCCTTTGCCTTCTCTTTCTTCCTTTCTCTAATATTCCATTTCATGGTTGCTTTCCCACAAACTTCTGTTCAACGCGCATTCATGGGTGAATGCCTAGCGTTTCCTAACCTCTGTCAGCCGCGTGACGATGAATCTTGCGAATCGTTAGCTGATGACCTGACAACGATCAAGAGCGGCCTCAAGTATGCACGAAAGTTACTACCCTTGTGGCTTAGAATATACTCGAAGCAACAACGGTCATGATCGACATGTTATCCTGAGTCTGCTTCACTATCCGCGGACCCTCACATGCTCCCAGCCAATATCAGTATTCTCACATTATGGAGCGGCTTTTTGCTTTTCCTCTCCCGGGGACGGTTGTCATCCATGTAGAAAGATGGAATCAATGTTCCCAGGCTCTTCCCACAGATCACGACTTGCAGCAAGTGAATGAGTGTAGCCAAATTGCCTCCCGAACCTGAAGTTGCCACCTCACAAGACTGACCGCCTTTGGATTCTCACTATCGGCTTGGCCTAGACTCAGCAGCCCATGCGCACCTCCTGCACCTGATGAGCAAGCTGAGCCGCACACAAGAAGTCCACTCACAACCAGGGCTGCCGTCCTTTTGTACGCCACTGATGCACAATGCATTGAGGTGAGAAATTGGTAGATTGCCCTGAAGAAGTCAACAAGTCCTCGATCCTTTTGCAAGTCGGGTAGGTCTCGTGCTTTTGCGTCGATGTAGACCGTATTCCACTTAAATAGCAGGGCCTTTAATAAATACGAAGCTGGAACTCTCGAGGTTATTAATTAATAGAGCCCGCTCCTCGCTACGGTAAGAAATTCTCGTGTACTCACCATTCAATGATAAATATCGTGTAGATTTACGCTAGAAAGCTGAGGATTCTTATCGCGGCTAACATCTAGTTATAGGGTCTTATAGGTTAATAAATTGCTACAATCCAAACACTAATATAGCCTAGCACTATTATTCGCTAAGCAACGCCAAGGTATCTCCTTCCAGCCTTGTCCTGCGCACAATTTTCTATCTAGGAACTATACTAAAACACGTGGTTTGTGCTAGTTACTACTTATTTAACTGCGACGCGTACACGATTCTAGAGGTGTTGTGCCAAGGAGAAAAGGAGCGGCCTACCTGGCTGCTCAAGGGATAAGGGATATCTCTGGGCGTCTCCAGTATCTAGGCTGCTTTTGTCGACATAAACATCAAATAGTAGTTCCATTTTGGCTACGGAGGGGATAGTACCGTGGGCGAGAATCAATGGAATATGATCATGCGGCAGAATATGACTGTAGCGGCTGTATCGATCTGGACTTAGTCACGTGCGCCAAGCGCCGCTACTTAATGTAGTTATCTCGTGGCAGAGGTATGGGTGTCCAGCTTCCTAGCATCCTTCGCTCCATTGTTCCATTTGATAATCTTCCCGTACCAGTTCGCTTTGTAATCTTCGAGCGAACCGATACGAAGATAGAAGCCCAGCTCAATTTCAGCTCGGTTTCTTCTGACACTCCAAACCTTCCGCGTTGCGGCCCCTGATTGATGGTTTGTGGAAATATTGACTGGCAGTGCAAGGCAACATTATGAAACAGCGTGTCATGCATAACCTAGGCAGAGCAAGGCCAATACGGCAGTCTCTCTCGGTTTTGAGGCCAGTCATTATCGATGAAGGTGCGCTGGCAAGGCAAAATGCCTTTCATTTTGCTGTTGGCAAGATTTATTTCTTATTGGGCTGGCTTCCGAAGCCGATGAAGCTTCATTCTTGCCCAACGACAGGGCTGCGAATCCGCTCAAATTCGCACTATTATCGACTGGTGCCAGCGTGTTGGGCTTGGTGTGCTAGTGCTAGCTCTGCAGCGCCGATATGATCGAATGTTACACATTGGGGTAAGATCCAGCTGATCATCCAATCTACCCTACATCTATTTCGCAAGTGACACTAGAGGGGGCTTTCCAGTGTTTCATTCGGGAACGATGTAAGCAAAGGACCCTGAGAAAGCAGGGCGAATATCTCAAAGGCGTTCCGACCAGGGCTGTGGAGATAGAACCAAGAATATGTTGGAAAGAATGGCAACTTCCCACTCATATATATGTCACCTCTCCTGTCGAGTCCCTTTGAATTTCGTTGGTTTTGAGGCTATCATTGTCGCTGTTTGCGGCTCGTTCGTCGCAGCCAGCGGTCTTCCCGCGAGATGGCCCCGGTGGCCCTAAACAAACCTAGACCGCCAGAACCTGCATCTGTACAAGCAAGAGAATCTTTCCAGCATATCTGTTGGAATCTGGTGTTCTCCGAGCCCCGGTGCATCCAGCTCGAAACCGAAAACATATCTCTCCTAGAGCTCATCGCAGCCGAGTATGAACACGAAGTCGGAAGCCGAGCCTGGCTCATCGACTTAGAGAATGCTATCCGAGACTTTATGCGAGGGAATGAGTCTGACATATGTACACCAGAGGCCGACACTGTACTTGCATTTTTCTCTGGCTCGAGCTTCAAACGCTTCTATCAAAGAAACGGGACTGCTGACAAGGCTTTGCAGCAGGTTGCTTTGTTGGATGAAAGAAACTTCCAACACACAGAAGTTCAAGCAAGGGCGCAGAAGGGACCACTGACAGCGCTCGAGCTGTACTATCAACTGAAAAAACCGGTAAGTCATCCAGTGTCCAAATTAGAGCTGTCTTAAGCTGGAGGTAATGTGCCTACCAAGCGCTTGCAATCTTGTCCGTCACGCCGCTGCAAAGGATCACATCGTAGGTCTGCTCAAAGCCTGGCAACCACTGCTGCCCAGCGTCCTGTATCCATGGATGCCGATTCTAGCGAAGCAGATGAATCTCAATGTCACTGTCTGCAGGGAACAGAACCTCAGCCAGGGGTTCAGGGGACAAATTTCTACCATCAAGCACCAGGAGCCGCTCAGTCAACCAACAACATGTACGGGTATTCTAGAACGTACCCAGGAACGACTTGGACGGGACAGTGTGCTTCAATTTTCACCACCCGCCTTACCCCCTTCACAATCTCTCTTCTTGGGTTACGAGCCAGCCAGAGTCTTCCTCCTGCATTGGCGGCCCCCGAGTCTCCTCAGGATAGAGAGCATGAGGAACCAGATGCTGAGCGGAGAATTATGTACGAGAAATCTCCCTCACTGCTTACGTAGCACTACTCGTCGATACTGACAATAGGGCAAGCTTTGTGATTGATATCGACGAATGGAGCATGCGTGCTCTCATTGGAACAGCCTCAAAGCATCAGGCCTCCGCCCTTCGACATGCTCTCTACAGACATCTGACTACCCAGACCTTTGTTGGGCCGACCTTTGTTGTGGTGAGAAATCGATGTTTTGGCGACCTAGGAGCAGATGAAGAAAAGTAGTGCTAACAGTTTTATCATACAGAGAGGAGAATATCGTATGTTTCAACTTGCATTTCATCTGCCATACTATGCCTGGAGAGATGCAGAAATAAGAATCGAGGACCATCGGCGAGATAACAATGGTCGACCCATGAGAAAGTCCCGTGACGCCTCATATCTTAACTGGCGAAGCAAGGGATCCCATTCCTTCTTTTATGAGGCACAAACCTCTTGCGTTGTCGCAGGCTCAGACATTCGGAGATGGGTCGGGTATTGCTTCGTGGAATCCTACTTTGATGTTGACAACGAGGCAAGAGACACTCCCATGGCATACTATGAGGAGAGCCAAGGGGAAGAAGGTATGCTCATGGATCCTTGCACATTTGGCTGGTTGCGGCTCGACGATAACATTAAGGACCCTCGCGAGTGGTTCCTAGTTGTCTTCCAACATCGTCTGAATCAAATCAACGGAGAATGGCGCCAAGTAGTCCGGAAGGTGGAACAGAGCGTTAGGGACTATGAGAAGGTAGCTGGTATGTCTGCCTCTTCGAGGTAGGCACAAGACTCATGCTGATCCTAATCAATAGTACTTCTCCAGCTTTGCTGGCTGACTGTTGACATTTTTGGCAGGCCCACCGTCCCAAATTAGGACCAAGCGGCCGCCACTTCCCCGGTCAGGCCAAAGAGCAAAGCAGAGAGATTCGAGAATCGGTTCAGTGGGTCAATGCCGCCAGGACTGATTTAACGCTTTTGTCACAACGCCTAACGCAGACCGTGGCTGCGTGCGAGGGGTTTTGCTTACAGCACGCTCCTTACTTCACTGACGTTCCCGAATCAGTTCTTATTTGCCCGTCGCTATGCGCTCTCCAAGCATATTTCGACGACTTGAATTCCCTGAGGAAAACCCTCGAGGACACGAAAAGTCTCTGTGGCCGCTTCGTCGAGGATGTAAGTCATTGTCTTCCTGTCTTTCCTACGGCCATCTTTTCAGGACTGGTCAAACCTGCTGTACTAACCGGCTCTAAAATCCAGCTTCAACTTAGACTTGACTTGTGCCAGAACGAGTCTGCAGAGGAAAATAAAGCATTCTCGTTAATCCTAATGGTACGTACATATTCCCAGACAAGTTAGAAAGAACCAAGGACCTGATATCCTTTTCGATCCTGCAGCTCTGCTCTCCCGTAGCTCTGACATTGGGAATGTACTCCATGGACGAGAGCGTTAGGCAGAAGGTATTTCCTTTCCTCACTGCGAAGCCCTGGTCTTTTGTGGTGGTGTGTCTCGTCCTTGGGGTCATCATATTGGGGTCTACTTTCTATCGGCAGATCTTGCGGCTCTCAGGTTTGGGGGAATGGGCGCGCGTTGAGGCATCAGCAGAGAAAATTCGCGACGGTCCAAAGAATGGATGGCCTCTCCAGATGACTTGGGTGCCGAGTATGCCTTCTCTACATCGGTTGAGACGCAACAAGCCAGAAGACATCGAGTCCACGGCAGCCAGGGATCCAACGGAGACAGGAGATGGTATCGGATAGCATGGTGTAGCATGAAAGGCTCCAGGTCTAATCTCAACAATATAGGTCTTGTCTCTGTCGATCCTACTAGCCCCTGCAGCTGCAGGGACTCTTCTTACCCTCACTTGAATTCCGACCTTCGACATTGCAGATCGCAAGCTCTGCAAGGTGTAAACGCCCGTACTGGCATGACAAGGTCGTGGTTCAACAGAGCCATCCATGTCCCCCACTCCAGATCTTACAACGTTCCATAATCCTGTTCTTCGAGATCAACAACTTCTTTATTTTCTCGACTACAGTTTTCAAATAAAGGAATAAGTTGGCATAGTCATAGTGTGCTACTTCTGAATTTTTTGGAGACCAGCACCAAAACCGATTATCGAATTGAAGAGAGAGCGTCGCATAAAAATAGTGGAAAGACTAAATAAAGATGGTAGTATGAGAAGGCTCATGAAGAGGAGCCAAAAGAGAGTCCCGGCGGTGATGATGATGGCCGCCCTTATTGTAGACGACAAACAGGAAATTCGGAATTGAAGGGTATATGGCCAGCGCGCGGGGTGTTAGGTGGCGTCCACCTGAGACCAGGGGGTTAAAGGTCTGACTGGACTTAGAGCAGAGCTGCAGATGACCTTTGTTGAGCGGTGTTGCCTGGATTTGGCTGACGCTTAGCCCAAGACTCCAGCTGAATGACTTATTGGTGACGCTATCTTGGGCAACGTGAGGAGAATCAAATTCGATCCAGGGTGGCTTCTCCGGAACTCCATGGGACGTTTCCTTGCTAGGACTAGGAGCCGAATCTTCGGGCGCTGAACAGTGCATCCGTGACTGAACGGAGTCAACCAGATGCCTTGATATCCGTTTGAGAGGGAGCTCGAAACATCCCGGATTGATGTCGAAACCATCGAATGACATCGGGGGATGGGACATGAAAGCCAGAAGCAAGAGAAGCAAGCAGTCTAGCTCCGTCATTTTCACTTTGATATCTTCTCAGTTGTACACGCCGCACAACGCTTGTGGCCGCAATGAGCACAGGTGTCAATTTGCACCTTAATGGGATGCGCCCCACAAACTGACTAGATGATTTGGTCAGTTCTAGATCGAAAAACACAGTGCTCCGAAGTGGTGTCTCACACAAGTCCAGACGAAAACAGCGACCTTTTTTTTCCCTTTTGTCGGAGGCTATGCAAGAGACCCTATGTCAGTGATCACGGGACCTCAATAAAATATTTCTTGAACGGTGGTCAGGACATGAATGCGTAGCGTAGGTGACGGGAAGGAAAAGGTTCCAAATTACTTGGTTTTAATTCACCAACCAGATCTCGTCTGGCCGGAGCTCGATTTCCGGATCCTTGAATCGCTTGAAAACGACCTCCAGGCGATCACTTGATGATTGACTGGGAGACCCATGACGTTCTACGTCCCCAGCTCAGCCGTTTCCTGATAATCTTTGCGCAAAGAGACGACCCGCTCCAAGAGTTCTCTTAGGAATCTGAATCACTGAACGGGTTCATGAATCGACTCTCTTCTTGGCAGTTCGAAACCTAGGCGACGAAGCTCCCAAATCTCGCTCTCCATTCCTACTGACCATTTATTGAGTACGTAACGGCCCAGTCGTCCTATGCCGCCTCGGGGTTTAGACCTCGAGTCCCGATATTCCTAGCCAAGCCGCTAACTGGATGGCGGATTACTAAGTTGTAATTAAATAGTGCGATACTGTAAGGAGCGTGGGGGCTGATGAGAGAATAAATGAAAAAGGAGATGTGGCTGGTAAAGAACGTTGACAATACGATGTACCAATAAGAAAATGGAGGTGCGCTGTGGTGGAAGAATGGAAGAGAAGGGAATGAAATGCTGCGAGGATATCGTGGCGAGCCTCAAAATTGGTCCGCGTTGTTGTCGGGGAAACGCCCGCAGTGGGCCAACGTCCCTTTTTGTAGTTCTGAATGTAAGGCTTCATGAATCCTTGTTCAACCTACGACTAAGGGTCTAGTTTCAAAACCGTTCGTCCGACCTCATATACTATAGATTAAAACCGGCCTCAGACAATGTGCAGGAATATAGAATAGAGCTGTTTGAGTCGAAGCCTTGGAGGCGGCTTTTCGAATGCCTAGGGTACCACAAAGTGACCTTGTGTACTAGTTTGTGGCTTCTAAAAGGATACTTGGATATTATTCCAATCGAAAGTGGACACGTTTTTCTTTTAGACTCTAGTAGCACAGGCGGCAAAGGCTGTGTGCTTCAACACTTGAAGTTTCCTGTAATTGCGTGTCTGCGTATACCCTTCCTTGATGTCCAGCGATCCAAGACTCCTGCATCCATCCGCAAAGGGCAACTTGGGTAGCAAAACGGCCGCGACGGAACCACTCAAGCATTATCGCTCTAGGATCCAATCGGCCGAGGAAGACATTTCACCGGAGAACCAATTCCAGATGTCCTACTCAGAATTAGGGTTTGTGGGACAGACAGGACGTGACATGTCTGTTGTTTATTCGGGCGTCAAGATGTCTGTTATTTATTCTAACATGACAGCGTCTTATCACTTATCCAATGAGCGGTCGGCATGTGACGTCTGAGGTCTTGGCATCTCGAAACTTACGAGTAAATCAAATCAACGCATTCGGGGCAACTCTGTGAATTCAAATCCCTCCTCACCTAGGTTCGAACTGATCACAAACATATTCATAGCTCCACTTTCACATCTGTTTTACATTACCCGTTGCATACAATCAATTTGAGACAAGCAGGCTGTTAATCCAGTATCGTCCAGAATCGCAACGATACGTTACATCCTGCTCACACCATCTCCCCATTGAGGAGCATTCAGGATAATACCCATCAAACAACCCGAAACAAGGGCCGTAACAGGCACAGTAATAACCCATCCAAGATATATGAATCCTGCAAGTCGAAAATTTACAGATCTCCAATCTCCATTTGCGAGTCCGACACCCACTGTCGCGCCGGCTATGCACTGTGTCTAAAACCAGATTTCAGTAGAGTTAATTTAGGAGGAAGAATTCGAAACCTACGGTAGAGACTGGCAAAGCCAGTCGGGTTGCCATCAATATTGTGATGGCACTTCCTAGCTCCATGCAAAAGCCACGCGAGGGCGATATCAAGGTAAGCTTATTTCCTAGATTCTGCATCACATAATATCCATGGAACAATAGACCCAGCACAATAGCCGCTCCACCAAAGCATCTAGGATAGTATCTGTCAGTTCTAAATTACAAGCTCAACAAGGAGAGACTCACAAGACCCAAATTGGCACCGATTGCTGCGTCTGAACTGTGCCAGTCTTCCAGATGTAATAAGCAGAAGTAAATGGCCCCATGGCATTCGCAACATCATTCGAACCATGAATAAATGATGAAGCACCAGCAGTCATAATCTGTAAAGCGCTATACATATACTCCGCCTTGTTATCGTATCTCGAAGCACGAGCATGCATATCTGCAATATTCCAAGTCAACAATGTGTTGCGCTTCTGCATCGTGACGACATCTTGCTCTACTCCATGTAGAAAAAAATGGCGTAATTTCCACCATAACACGGGTAGACTATTCCAGGACCCAAGGGGCCGATGTGGTCGTAGTTTTTCAGGTTCGTCCTGGAGTGGAATGTGGGAATGAGGTGACGATTGGGATTCTGTGTCTTTACCCATGAGTTCTGCTACGGTGCTGGAAGCCTGGACGGAATGCATCATGGCTTCTGATATCCGAAGTATTCGCAATTCTTCTAAATTCATGTGCCCCCGGTAGTAGTCTGTAATATTGTGCACCCTAACGTCGGCCGGTGCAGGTGGGGGTGGAGGCAGACGGAGCAAATATGGCCCTTTCCAGACGTGGAACCATCTGAGTTGCCAATCGTTATACACAATTCGCCTCCATAGAAACGGAAGAATGAAGGTAGAACAAAGGATCGTTGCACCTCCAGCGACGGTGAAAACGGATATTAGGATTTGTGTATCAGTAGGTTCAACTACTGTGTCGATACCTTTCCACACCACAAGCACTAAAGACGTCAGTGGAACCACAACGGGAGAAGGGGTAGAACTGACTTGACAAAGCTCCAAAAGTAATGAAGACGTAGACAGGGATCGAGAAGAAGGCACGCCGAACTGCATCTCGCTTCATGAGCACAAGAAACCTCGTAATCAAGAACAAAATGACACCTAGGATTCCAGCAATTCCCGGGGCAATAATCCACGCAGCGAAAACCTGAGATACCCCACCCCATCCCCAACTGATATTCGACATCCCCACAGATGCTACCCCAGAGCCTACCAATCCACCAATAATGGAATGTGTAGTGCTGACGGGAAAACCGTTCTGTGTTGCGACATGGAGGAAGCAGGCGGAACTGATAATTGCGCACATCATTGCTAGGAGCAGCACACCGGGGTCATGGTGGTACAGTTGCGGATCAATTATTCTCGTCCGAATTGTATCTGTGACACGAGCGCCCGCGGCCACCGAGCCTCCAAATTCCATTATGCTTGCGATTGCAACTGCCTGCTTTAGCGTCAAGGACCGCGACGCAACGGATGTAGCGAAGGCGTTCGCAACATCATTGGCTCCTGTCAACCTATCAGTATCTTGTTCCAGTGGTACGTTGAACAAGTAGAGTAGAAGAAGTTGAGAGCGATGGATGGAGAAGACGGGCTAATGTAAGACAAACGTACCGATATTCCACGCATCAAGGGCAGCGAAAACAGTTGTGATTGCAAAGATGTAGTCATATTGCTCAAGGGCAACCATCCTAAAGAGGCTCCCAAGGCGATTCTACTTCGCAAAGATGAGCATTCGAAAGACACCGATGTAAATCACAACACACCGAGGGTTTGTGCTGGTACAAAGAGAACTGCAAGAAGCTATCTGTTTCTCTGCAACCTGTGGGAAGTCTCCATAGGGACGATCATAGCTTTGTGCAAGACGATTTGACAAGATCGAGTTGGAATCTTGGTAAAGGCCAAAGTCCACATCTTATAGTTAGAATCCCAAAAACATGGGAGCAGCAAGACAGCAGAGTCTTTCGTCCTGGGAAGGCACATCGTGGGCTCAAGCTATGGTGAGCAGCTTATGTGGCTTTGTATAGGCGGTCTTGGTCGACTTGGATGTAACAAGCACGTGCTGGCATTGACGACGGTGACTTGCGCTTTGATGGCCGTCATGGGGTTGAAGATCGAGGCGGCCAATCAAATCTCTCTAAACCAACACTCCGCCCCCCCACGGAAGATTCGGCTGCGTATATTCTACAGTGTTTGAGATTCTGTTAGCGCCAAGATTTAGCTAGCGCATACTAACTCATGAAATACGTAACGCGCTAGTGAAAAGGGGCAGTAGTACTACTAATGGACTAATAGTTGGATGCGCATAATTCCCACGTATGCCGAGGCATTAGGCCAAGGCTGAGCGAGCAGGGGTCATAGCTATTCTTGTATTATAAGCATCCTATTATTCAGAGATCTTAGGAATGGTTGGCCTGACAAGCAGATAGTTAACAGGTCCGAGAACACCTCGCACTTCGTGCGAGATTCTTGTCTTTTTGAGCGATCCTCAAGGGCTTACGGCCCTATTGCCTGACAAGAGACAAGCAGGTGGAGAACGAAGAGACAACAGTACACTCTCATTGAGCGCATAGCTGTGTTTATGAGATGAGTAACGGCCCACAGCACAGAGAATGAGTGTACGACTACAGTTGCGAAGTCATATTCCAGCGAGGGATATACACCCTGAGGCATTTCGACACGGTTGATTTAGTTGATTATTGAGAGTAAGTACAATTGCCTACACCGTCGCCCTCTCTATCTCGATCCGATCCCCTTTCTTTCCGACCCCTTTTCGACCTCTTTTTACTGATAGACTAACGGCGACTAAGGAGTAAAGTTTTTACCTATTCCTAAGCTATTTATTAGAGATACTCTAGAACTAAGGATAATATAGAATTATGAAAATTTGCTTATAGTGATTAAGTACCTAGTAATTTTCACCGGTTGGACCTGTAGTTAGTCTTGGTTGGAACCAGCGATGCTAACTAGGCTGCACAAGGAAGCGAGTGAATGGTATCACATGATATTATTAGTTGCCTAGGTTACTGGATAATCCACTTTAGGAGATTATATCTTCTTTATGGACGATAGGTAGACTCTTTCCCTCCTTTCTCTCAGCTTAACGTCGTCCTCGCTATACGGTACATAGTAGTTGAATAAACTCCTATTGAAACCCTCACACGGAAGTAGCCTAGCTCAGTGCACCAATAGATCCTGCGAATTTGAAGGAATTATGGGAGAGGGGGGTAGAGCCAGTGACGGGGAAAAAACCTGCATATAGGTTCTGAGGTTGGAACAGAGGAAGAGCCGTAGTAGAAGGTCGGAAAGTCCGAAGTGGGGTCTTGAGAAGCATATTAGATTATTGATTTGCATGCAGCGAGATCAACTCCCGCGCACTCGGAGGCCAATACCCGGGGGAGGAACCCATTAGCACCTGTTGAAATGATAATATAGAACAAGACCTCGAGTGGACTTCAATCTGGATTTCGTCGTCCATTCATCCTCTATCACATAGTATCCTCTCGTCACTGACCCTCAAGCTCCTCAGACGATGCATCTAGTTATGATAGGAATAGGAGCAGAGGGAAAGAGAAAGACAAAGAGTATGTATGTTAGTCAGCAGGACTATATTATGTATAGCGTCTAACATAGATAAGTAGTCCAAGAGACTGTCAAACAGACACTTGTTCTACCACATCAGGTCTCCAGCCAGAATCAACGCATCGCCCTCAATCACCAAGACATCACCAGTCGATCTCATGATCCTGACCCTAGGAGCCTGCCACCCCGAATTCTTCATCTTCCCTCTCCAATAACCCGTTCTAAAAGCCTGTATTCATATATTCGCCAAAGTTCGATGGCGTACTTTCCTCCCTCCCCTGGTCATGTGTCATGATGTCCAGCTCCTTTATGGCACCGCTGAATGCAAGAACCCGCTCCATAAGCAAGGATCATTCCTCGGCCATATGTAGAATAATCAACAATGTTTTGAAAATTCAATTGCAACGTATCCAAAGACGATGCTGAATCTAAAGTGCACGGCCTTCTCTTAGGTGCTTACCAGTAAATAGGATGAAACAGACCTCAGGCCCAGTGTGGCAATGCTCAACACCGCACAGCCCCAAATGACTTGGCCACTCAAGCAATAGTAAAACTGCTCGCAGCTCACGTTGGCTCTCATCACAACCGGGCCGCTTTTCCAACCTCTTTCTCACGACTGGCCTCTCATCCAACCCTTCAACTCACCCTCCTACTCACTCTCCCGGTTACCTTGCAATTCCTCTGCGCGTCCTCTTTTCGACTTCAAACCCAATATTGGAATTACTCGATGCAATCATTGGTGGGTCCCAATGAGCGAATCCCGGCTTTCTGGCTTTCCACTTCGCTGTTCTTGATGGACCGATTTACTCTCGAACTTGCTGTCACAGCTGATCAATGTCATGCATCCATCCAGTCAGCATCAATGGCTATCTAAAGAAGTCAGTGGCAAACCCTGCTGACGTATCTCCCCGTACTGCTCTAGCATCGTCCATGACGTGTGCATTATCATAGATATGGCCGTACGATTGGGCGTCCGTGATACCAATATTTCCATTAACGGGTCCCGCTTGGTCAAGAATGACTGTCCTAAGATATCGGTGGTGGCTCGTGTGGTCTCCACCAGCTGCACCTCTCTGCTACTCTGACCCCAGCGGATCTGATGGGTTGGCTGACGTTGTAGCAGCACTTTCCTGCGTAGGCATATCGTGACTCGAATTGATCCCTTCAAGTCTCAAATGGAGAGCTTTTTGCCGTAGCCTCAGTCTATCGCTCAGTTTTTCTAGGCTATCAATGTAGAAAGCAAGATTGTCAATCAATGCATCGAACTTCTTTTTGTCGCGAACAGCCCAGAGTGTCTTCTTCCATAATGATGTTTCCTGCTGTCGAGTTGTTTGCTGAGGATCGAAAAGCATGCTCGATGTCCTGAAGACTAGTAGCATTTTCTGCATCTGGTGTTGATACAATTTGACTGTCGTTCCAGGTGATTCTCTCAAGCCCATCAATTTTCTCTAGAGTTCTTGAATCTTGAAGTATATTTTTAATGCCCACCAACGCCTTCCCAATTGTCTCCTGTTCTTGATTCCACCGGCCTCTCAGGATTGGTAGCACACTGCCAACCTCAACAACACGCAGCGACGCCCCCCAGGCTGTCAGCTTCGCCTCCAGCAACATCATTTTCCCAACGGACGCCTCAGAATCTTGTCCCAAATTCCGATCAAGGTTGAAACATTCCATGTATTCGATACAAGTCAAGAAGAGGCCGGCAAGGGAAGCTGCACCAATGGCGAGTCCTGCAGCCTCAGCCATGATTCCGGTCTTCGCCGGGAGGCCTGTTGCGGATAGGAGCGTTGTTCCTACCTTTGAATTAGAGAGCAAGTCAGTTGCGAGTTATTTTTGAGATATAATACTAAAAGCTCGGTACGCAGGATGCTTCGTGAAGGAGATATGATTGTACACACAGAAATCTGTTGCAATGCACTCACTCCGGCGTTAAGATAGGTAATTTCTGCCTGGAAGAATTGCGGCTGGTTCTGGCTGGTGTCATATTGTGGCGCTGCCAGAACGCGCACGTGAACAAGGGCCTGCCAAACCTGTGCTTCGCCTAACCATTCTTCCCGGCCTGATCTCGGAAAGAGCTGGTTCGGTTAGTTACCTCGTACTAGGTACATTCGTTCAAATCGCGTCAGGCTGACCAAAGAGTCCTTGTTAAGGCCATGACCTTACGACCGTGTTCTTGCGACCTGGATAAATTTAAAGCTATCATTGGCGCCACTTGAGGAGAAACTATGCCGAGCGAACTCCTTCTCCTAACAGGTCTCATATACGAGAATAACCAAATTGGCGGCACCGTGCGTGTGCTATTTGGCAACATAGTCGTCCAAGGTAGACAATGGCCAATCTCGAACTGTTGTGACACTGACACCGATCAGGATCGGAGACGACGGATAGTCCCGACTTTAGCGGTCAATATGCCTACTCCTCTCAAGCCAGTGGCGAACTACATCCCACGACCCACACTCCAGCAACAGATTCGAGACCAACTCCATTCTGTTACGGACCACGATAACGATGAGAGTCGGATAGTGGTAGTCTGGTGCCTAGGCGGATCAAGAAAATCACAACTAGTACGACACTACATTCAAGATCTTGGGCCAGAATTATGGCGTGGTGTTTTGGGTAGAGGCTGGGCAGAAAGAGACGATTGAGAGAGATTATATCCAGATCTTTAAGCAACTATTTCCAAAGCTGGCTAGGAGCAGCCGTTCCTCGATCAACCCTGAGGAGGCGGTCCCTGCCGTGAAGAGCTGGTTTAAACAACAACACAGACGGTCCCTGTTGGTAGTTGATAGTGCGGATGCGGTCGATGACGAGGATGACCCATCGTATATCCACTTGCACCACTATCTCCCGGACGCGCCTAAAGTGGACATCATCATCACAACGCGGAGCTCGCAAGCGTAGGAGATGAGCCCATTGATGGCTGTAGAGGTAGGCGAGATGAAGCCTACCAAGGCGGTGAAGTTGTTTCTGCTGTGTGCAAAGATACGTTCGACGAGTACGGAGATTGAGGAGGAGAGCTTAGCCATCGTCCAAGAACTGGGATGCCTCGCTCTAGCGATTACGCTTGCTGGGTCGTACGTGGCGGCCAATCCTCTCGTCTCATCGGATCTCCGGCTTTGCCTGCCAGAGTATCATGAGCAACGCAGGCGAATGTTGAGTCGAACAGCTATTCGAAATATTCATCGATACAACAAGAGCGTATTCGGTACGTTTGAGACGTCATTCATTGCTATAGAGCGACGGTCAGCAGTGGCGTCGAGGTTGCTGTGCCTGTTAGCCTCTATGAACTTCGACGATGTTTTTATCGGTCTCTTTCAAAGAGAACCTCAGGCGAAAAAAGGAGTGACGGACGATTTACATTGAAAAGAGATAACTAAATGGCAGGTTCTTCTGTCGCCGGATAGGGAGATCGATCAATATACCCTTATATCGAGCTTCGCAATAATTCAGACATACTCACTCATTTCGTGGCGGGCTGATAAAGAGGCGTATGCAATGCATAAGCTAGTGCACGCATGTGGACATGACCGTTTAGAGGTGGAGCAACGACAAATTTGGAGTTTGGCAACGCTGGAACTCCTTGGTGAGACGATACAGAAATATCGTGGTAACCTTGCGATGGAGACACGATTGGTGCCGCACGTGATGACGAATTTTGCGACAGTGTCGCAAGCTTGCGGGATACGGTATCGTTCCACCGATCAGCATCGCGACTTCGTGGGCGGCGTTGGGAAATTGCTACGACGGCAAAGGCAATGGGCGTACGAATACAATGTGTGGGCGTTCCATGTAAAGGTCACGGAGCATGAATTAGGAAGTGAGCATCGTTCGACAATCTCGAGCATGATTAATCTAGCTCAAGCGTTAAGGAACCTCAGTAAGCCCCAGCAAGCGGACGCGATTTATCAGCGTACGTCTGAGTCAACGGAGAAGAAGCTGGGAAAAGATCCTCCCTCAACACTGGAACAACTGAATGGTTTGGCCGTTGCGTTAGCTGGTCAAGGGAAGTATGAGCAGGCAGAGGAGATTCATCGACGGATACTAGGGTCGATGGAGAGAGATCTAGGGAAAGAGCATCCCTCTGCACGGACAGTTAGATATAACCTAGCTGGGATGCTACGCGATCAAGGGAAGAAGAGCTAGGCTGATGAACTCCTGGGATGGGATTCTGCTTGGCTCCAAAAGGATTAATTTCTTCTTCTGTGCAATCGACACCCCAACCTAGAGAAGCTGAAGAAGAAGATGCAGGCAGGTCCTCAGAACATCTTTGCTGCATCCCTCGGTATATAAATATCCCGGCATGTGTACAAACCAAAACCTGTTATCTCCGTAATAATCCGAATGTGGAAAGGGTCCCACGTAGCCTACCAATATCCACATTTTATGAATTAAAAGTGGTTTTGCGAAATGCGGCGCGGCATCACCCTCGTTCTCAAAGCGAGGTGAGCCATGGACGGATTTCCTAAACCTTGGCTCTGTATGCCCGTGTGAGCCCCGCTCTGCCCACGGTGAAATTGTCTTGAGAGAGTGACTTGTATGGAATCTACCAATAATAAGGTTATTTTAGTCCGTGAAGGTGTAATCGAAATCGTTCTCTGCCCATGATTGCATACTTCGTTTCTGATCATAGAATTGTGGACTGCTACATGCGTGTCTCAGGGCTGTATATCTTGTGAAGGGATTGTAATGACTTGGCGATTTTGAAAACTGTGTGGTGTAGTTGAGGGCGAGAAATAGCCTACACGTAGTGGTCACTCCGCGGTGAGCCCTCCACTCAGATTCACGTGGCCTTACCGACAAAACAGTGGTTATAACCATGAGGAGTTCCTGGTCGATAGAGGAGCGTGCAGCTCGAGCCTTAACGGAAAGAACGATTGAAGCTTATCAATACGGCGACTCGGATTAAGGACCCCGCCCCTATGTTCAAATCTCGTATCACGTGCGGTGCTATCATTCTGTCTGAAGCGGCGGGGCCAATGGGAAGGGGGAGACAAGTCTGGTAAGGCTGTCCTCCGGCGACACAATACACGGCCTCCGCGGGCCACTGGGAGTAAGACCGAAAGCGGGCCATGCTCTGGTGGGGAATTCCCTTTCCCTTGCAGCCATGGAGCCCTATTCAGGGTCTCCTGCGACACGGAACGAGATGGACCTCCGGGTGAATCTTTTGATGAACTAGCGTGGCTGCAATGGCGGAATCTGTGTGCTAGCACAAGAAGGGGGAGTTTCTGGAGCTCGCTTGTAGGAGCGGGGATTCCCGTGCTAGCGTCTATGCCCCGGAGAAATTTGTGCTAGCCTAAGACCGCCAGGGTAGACCTCCTCCGCGCGGACCGCCATCCTGGACATCCATCTCCATCACACGTGAGGCTAGAGTGTTCCCCTCTGCCTCAGACAACTGGCGGATTGATGATGACAGACGAGTTCTACTACGACAACACTCCTGCTGTCCAGTTCCACTATGCTGAATGTGGCTTGGAGAAGCTCGAGAGACTCACGCGCAACGCACAAGAGATTCTGAGCTTGCTGGAGCACACCAAGAAGAGTGTGGCAGCGCTCGAGCTGTTCCAAGCTCGTCCGTACCAGAACCGAGTAGTGCGACGCATAAAGCAATCGGTTTGAACCACTACCGCCGTCCGATACGCTCCATCGGATATAGCTTTTGATTTGGGCAGCATTCCGCCAACATCGTCGTCAACCTCGTCACCTACCTTCCGCTATTGGAAGTCAAGGCCGACGCTCTCCAGCGGATCACCGAGCTCTTCTCCCAGAGGCCTCTGAGCCCTCGATGGGGAACATATTGCACTTATCTCACCTGCTGCAATCAAGAATGGGCCAAGCTGTCCTTCAATGGTGAGTGCAGGGCGTAGTCTAGACCTTAGAGCTGCCTGACAGTCGTCATGCTTTTCTAGATGTTCAGGGGTACTTCCAGGCTACTGCGCAGACCAGAAATCTGATGCCACCAGAACAAACATTCATGCAGACTACTCCAGTATGTGCCTCTGCTCACTCTACAGATCTACCACCCGCCGAGCTTGAGGAAACCTATTCACGTGGGATGAACAGCCAATCGTCACCTTTCACATCTGAGCCGCTGGCGGTCGCGGACAACGAAGGAGCTGCTGCTAATCAACATCAAGTTTTACCACAACCCTCCAATTTCACCAATGACGCCAGCCCCGGGGTCCGACCAGCTCTTATGGTCCAAAACCTTGGACCGCATCTGCGAGCCCCACAAACCAAGGAAAAAGGATGTGGCCTGAACCATCCCACTACACTGGACACTGCCGCCGATTTGGGCCGGCTGTATGCTTCTCAAGACTACCTGGTCGAGGCCAGGGAGATCTATCAGCGCGCGGCGGCCGGTTCTGATACTGGCCGAAGACTGACGTTTGGAGTGAAGTCGATTCAAACTTGAGAGCGTTGGATCGAGTGGGCAAGAGATGCTTTTCCGAGAACTGCATCCATTGTCGGCCTTGGCCGAATGTTTGCAAGGTTTGGCTAAGGGCTTCCTCCTTCGTGTTGGGACGCCCGAGAGGTTGGCTAAGGACGAACTCCTCTTCTCATTAAACACTCTGTACTACGTACCATCAAGCACGCGTTTCGTGCGCTCAACGCGCAGCTACGGAGGGAAAAGGATGGAAGTTGTTTCAAAACTACCCGTTATACTACCACGATATGTTCAGTATACCTACTGCATAATGGGTTTTATTTCATGTGTAAAGGCTACGTGAGGGAGTCATGCGTTGTGCTTCCAATAGTACTCAGAACAATAATTTATGACTTAGTATAGTTTGTCCGCACCGCTGCACCCAAGGAGAAGCGGGAAGGATTGATTTCCGATACTTTCTTAGGTTCTTCCAGCCAACGCTCTGGACGAACAGTGTCCACATCTCCACCTGAAATCTTGCGGTCTCGACGTACCATCCCTGCACTACAGCCGAAAGTCGAGGCTGAACATCGTTTCTCTGCGGCAGGAAATGCGCCTGACGTCATCACTGATCATGCCGGCTTGCCGAGACCATGGTGCGTGGCGACAGTGCCAAGGAATCGTAGATGGGTCAATGACTCAATGGTAGGTATTATGTAATACGTACTCCGTACTCGTACTGGCCCTGGTTTTGTCCGTCAACACGGTTCACATCAACCTCATTTACCTCATCTGCCGTCCCAGGTACGCCGATTGAATCACCCCGGCTTTTACGGCCTAATCCGACACCAGGATCCCGTGTCGGCAGGGTCCGAAGGCAAGGGCTTGGGCTGGCATTTGATAAACTTAACCTGGAGTCTCACGAAAATATGTAGTCAATAGGAGCTTCAACCAATTTACTAGCAGATATTCAGTTGGGATGTAGAATTAGATTTTGATCTGTAAACCAGTGGATGGTAGGGGTATGACGGAGGAAAGAGAAAAGGCTGGCAACCTGGCACTGATAAAGTGGCCGCTTTTCAAAGTATCGTCCAAGTTCTAAGTATATTACTTATATATATGCTCTTCTTGCCTTTCCTCCTAAGCCAGCTTGAATATCTCTTGTTTATATCGTATCGTTGTCGATTGAGTTAAGTTGCATAATCTCGGGACCTTTGTTGGCCCATTTGCTCCACTTCTAATGTTGGCAGTGGCGATAATGTGTGCGCCTGTGACGTTGGCCAGCCCCAACTATCGGCTACACGGACCACGGTTTTCGTCGCCCATTGGTGTCATCATAGCTACGATCTGAAACGGTATCACGTAGCCTTGTTAGCAGCATTTCATCGACCTCGCTATCTGAAGCTTCTAAGAATTGATTGCGACCCAAACAAAACAAAAGCGAGACCTGATAGGCTGGTGACTATAAAAGATGACGGCGCTGGAGAAGTCGTCTCTCGGTTCTCGGGGATTGAGCATCCTCGACCGTCGCCTTCGACATTTCACATGGTGCGCATCGCATTGTTACATCTTGCTATTCGATCTTAACTAATCCCATCACTCTGATATAGGGCATGGTTCGCTTGCACGATGTCTACTGGCGCTATATCCGTTATACTCGCTAAAATTCCGTTCCGTTTCCAAGGCTTGACCATTATCGGGAAATCATTCTTCATCCTCGATCTCGTCCTCTTTTCTGTTTTCGTTATTATTATCTCGATACGATTCCAGCGCACTGGAGCTCTATCGAAATCTCTCCAAACACCTCCGGAGGCGCTCTTCTTTGGTTCTCTTTGGGTCAGCATTGCCTTATTGTTGAATTGTATTCAAGCCTACGGAGTTCCGGTATGTGGCCTTTGGCTGGTAAAGACCCTCGAGGTCTGCTTCTGGATATACTCCACTTGTGCTCTCTGTGTCGCCATAGTTCAGTACGGAACTATTTTCGTGGGACAGCGAATGCCAATCTCATCAGCCATTCCTGCCTGGATATTTCCTGCCTATCCATTTCTCGTTATTGGACCTCTTGCAGGGACGCTCCTCCCAAGCCAGCCAGCCGCTGCTGCGCTACCTATTTTTATTGGGGCCGTCGCGTTCCAAAGCCTAGGGTGGCTGATTACGATTTTTATGTACACTATCTATATAACCAGACTTCTCACTAGCGACCTACCTCCGGCATCTACGCGACCCGGAATGCTCATTAGCGTTGGTCCCGCAGGATATACATCTACTGGGCTTGTTGCACTTGGTCGCCAAGCGCCGAGTGTGATACCCTCCGCATTCCTGGGTGTCGAAACGCTCCCCGTTGGAGACGTTGTCAAGATTCTCTTTATTATGGCTGGGATGTCCTTGTGGCTTGTCAGTTTCTGGTTCTTTGCCCTAAGTATCATAGCTATTGGTACCGGCATCCGCCAGATGCGTTTTACACTTAACTGGTGGGCATTCGTCTTTCCGAATGCGGGTATGTGCCTTGCAACAATCGAGCTAGGGCAAGCCTTGAACAGCAGTGCTATTAAGGGGGTCTCTTGTGCCATGGCAGTATTACTCATAGTTGCTTGGCTTGTCATCATGGTGCTCAACATTATCGCTGTTCGTAAGCGAAATCTTCTGTGGGAAGGCATGGATGATGATCACGGAGTAACTGTATCGGCGGACTAATGTAGCCGCTGAGTCACCCATTGAGTTCGACGGAGGAGTGACCAGGCAAGCAAGCTGGCGGACGCCTGAGACGACACTTTACTATTGGGATTTTCACACGAAAGATACACTGGCAATCGACCAGACCTAAGTTTATGAATCACACGTGTGGTTGATCGTAGAAGATGCTTTCAAGAGGACTTTAGCAGGGACAGGATACTGATGTGATTAGTAGATACAAGAAGAGTTTTCCGCAAGTGGAGCGTAAGTGAATAAAGAAAGGATGCATGGGAGCAGGAAGTGTTCTGTTCCACTCGAACGAGACTTAGAATAATGTTCACGCCTTCCAGTCATATAGATATCCGGTGTCCCATTTTGTGGACAAGTTCCATAGATTTATGCTTCATTGAAACGCAGGAGTCGTGATATAGATCGTTCCCTTGCACAATGAGCGGCTCCACACCATAACTATGCTCCTAGTGAAAATCTGAAGATACCTCCAAGCTCAAGGCCATTCTAGCGAATTAAGCGCCTGGGTCAAGCAGGGGGTACAGTGAAAGATTCTGTAGACCATCTACTTTCATTGATACATGTGAATTAGCATTTCGGTTGAGTCCTCGTGGCCAGAAAATATTGTCGTTGAGAACTAGCATTGATTACATTTGTATTCACATACCGGCTCGATAATTAAAATCGGTCTCTGCACAGCAAAAGCTGAATGGTCGGGTGCTATACGCTATTGGACGCCCGTGTTGTGCTCTGGGCTCCTTTCACAAGTACAGTATATCATAATCTAGCCCACCTTCTATGTCCCTGCTCGGGGCTTGACCATCTCAGTTTCAAGAACCCACTTCACCAATAGACCCAAGAGCCTCCATCAGGGTCGCCTCATCCACATCGGTCCAGCCAGCTGGTACTTGTGCATCTAAAGCGATGTTGGCAATATCGAAATCGTCAACTCGAAAACTGAGAGCCATCAACATCTGTCTCAATATTCTCCACGCCTTGTACGCCGACAGGGAGCCAGTGGTAAGACACTCGAGATATGTCATGGCCTTCTGTATATGAGGTTTGAATAAAGTCGACGATTGCTCAAAGTGCTCCATGTCCAGGCAGAGTTCTAAGATAAATACCGCTAGAGCCTGGCCAAGATAGTGCAGCAGATTCCACCAAGGAAGCAGCTGATACGCTTCATGCCTAGTCGGATTGTCCGGTAGAATATTGACTAATGCCACCGCCCCATAAACGCAGCTCCTGGCATTGCTGTAATTAAAGTCTCGAGAGAAAGTCGATTCAGCTAGAATCTGGATGTGACACAGGCAAGGTCTGTGTAGGATCATCCTGACGCTCTGATAATGTAATGCTAGTTCGATCTTAGCGCGAGGGTCAGTCCCACTGGGCACGGTACTTTCTAGATCTAGGTCATCTGGCAGACTCTTATGCCAGTCGAGAAGCTGTATATCGAGATTCGCAATTTTCTTCTGTACTGATGCCCATGAATTGGATTGGTTTGGCATGTAGAGCTGGGTCATGATCTGGTTGCTAATCATGGAAAGACGGGTCCGGTAAGAGAGATGGTGTCGAGGTGCACCGTATCCGATGAACTGAAAGATCTGCCAGGACATCTGGCCTCCACTCATTGTTTGGATAATGGGTCTCGTGCGGCGGAGAAAGTCTAACCATAGACTCCTTGAGCTTGTATTGTCTGCGTGATGATCCTTGTGTACACTACCTTGGAGGAGCATAACGGGGACTGTGGTGTAAGCTAGAGAAATCGAGGGTGGTTTTCCAAAGACCTCAGACATCGCTACCTCGAGACTGTAGAGTGAGTACCACAAGCGGGCTCGCTCTATGAGCTGAGTTGGGCTAGAGGTGCCATCAGCGACTTTCAGGTGTAGGCCAAGAGATGTCGCATTCCTGATAGCCAATCCCACCAACGCCCATGCTCTATAGTGTAATTGTTAGTGCTGCCTTTGCTTCTAGCGTTACTAAGCGTACCTATTAACCGATCCATTGATAAATAAATAAAAGGAGAGCATTCCCAACGCCTTCACACCGTAGAAATTCTGAGAGTCGAGCATAACCCTATGGTCGAGCCCTAATGCTCGAGCTCGAGCATAGTATACCAAATGGTTTTCTATTCCTAGGTCATCTTTAAGCATTGCCTGGTGTAACCATTTTGATCCAATCGCCCATATTAGGTTCGTGAGCGCAAGCCACCTTCGCTGATCCCATGAGAAGGAGGCTTGATGGCGTGGAAAATCACGTAGCTCTTCTAGAAATATCTCTCTGGCGAAGCTGTCGAAAATACCCTGGAGTGCATGAAAAAAGGCCTCGGACAGGATGTAGACGGCCATATCACCTGGCCAATGTAATGCATTGACGTAGTCCTCGTCAATGCTTAATAGATTCTCATCATCCATGAAATATCCAAGTTGAGTTCCCGAATTCCGCTGTGACGTATTTGCATGCCCGTCAGGATGCTCATGATCAAGAGAAACAAGATATGAGTATGCCCTTGTGATCCAAGAGATTTCAGATACTTTCCCTATAAAACCAACAGTTCCCCTTCCGAGGTCTATATCGATGCTTTGTGTCAGTAAGTCCTGGTGGCCGGGCGATCCCACACTAGAATCGACGTAGTTTTCGCCGCCGATGGTTTGGTCAGAGCTCATGGAGAAATGAGAAGAACTATTAGCTCGCGTGCTCGGACTCAGTGAAGGTGTCTCATGTGTGGCCAAGTCACACTAGACATGATAATCAGCCGGGCTACTACTGTACTTATGAACCTACGTTAATAATGACCTGCCTAACATTGGCAGACTCGGTTGGATCCAGGTTTGCACTGGCAGCAACATTCTTCAAAACTTGGACAAGTAAATCGATTTTTCCCTTTAGTTCTTCGTTCTTCTGGATGCTTTCGGCAAGATCTCTATCCACTATGTTAGTGCATTAGGCATCATCCAGAATGAAGGTGTAATTGAACTTTTTGTTCTTCTCCCTTTTGCGATCGCCGAAAGCGCAGATGGCATCGTCCTTCTGGCATTTATCACAAGGATGTCCTCCTGAACATTTCGTACGCAGTAGACGACATCTATCACACGCGTGAGAGGCTCGATTCTTGACTGGTGATTTGGTTGAGATACCCGAGGAAGCACCAAGTGAAAGAAAAGGACCAAGAGGTCGAGAGATCCTAGTGGGATGCGAGGTAGATGGTGAAGACCCTGGTGGACTATCTGCTGACATATCTGAGCTGGCCACCAATTGGAGGATGTGCGACGAACTCTTTGAGGGCAAAATCCCGATCGTTGGATTATCTGCTCTAAGACGCGGTCTCCATAATCATTATAAGGATCTGGACGTCACAAAAACGTCGCATCCTCCTCAGTATTTGGTCAGAAGGTGGGCCTAGCCCTTGGCTGAGAAGGAAGGCAAAAGGGTAATCGTGACAAAATGGAAGCGAAGTGGGTGGAGTTCCACTACGGCTGGATGTGCCGTTCAGATATTCTAGGGATCATCCCTGTTGCCTCCCACCGAGTTATGCTCGATTGAACATCGGCTGACGCTACGGCAATACCCGAACATGGAATGGGCTGGCAGATGATGACTTAGCTCCGTTTCCGGCGAATGAAACCGACCCTATCGGGCCGGAGATTTTTTCCAGTCTTTGGAGCCATTACCCTGACTCGCCAATGAGAACACACTCACCGGAAAAGGACTCCTTATGTACTCCAGGGGTAGGCAGGGCTATTTGGAGATTAGTTACGACAAGTTATCATATCTGCGAGAGCCTAGGCCGATGATGACGTTCGCTGTTAGGCTCTAGCATTCCAGCATAAGTTCACATTAACCTGACACAGGGAATGATCTGTAGAATTCTATTCTATCCAGTTTGACATAACGTCGATTAAAGGAATTTGTCTTCGTGACATTCAGAATCGCTTGGAGGCTGGTTTTCGAGATCTTGGCCCCCGAAAGACATGGAACCAACTCTATCGCGTCTCATTACAGCAGCTCACATTCTCCACCAACAACAAATACTCGACGAACAAGGTCATATCTCAGTGCGCAATCCCCATGATCCCTCGACCTTTTTCACGAGCAACGTGCCTGCTATCCTCGTCTCTTCGAAGAACGATCTCCACCAGTGGCATGTCAGGGACTGTAGTCCTGTTACAAACCCATACAATGGATGCCAAGCCGTGCAAACTGTGCCTGAGTTATCAGAGCACCACATTGATGGTTGTATTTATGACCGATACCCTGGCGTTCAGAGCGTTGTCCATTCGCACGATCTAAGTTCTATTGTCTATGGGTTATGTAACAGTTCTGGAAGTATGTTACAGCCTAGCTACCTTATGGCCGGCTTCCTCCACTCGCCAAATCCTATCTTCGATGCTGCCGACCATTATGATGGACTGCCACCCGGGTCCGCGCACAACTTGTTGATTAACTATAAGTATCTTGGCGACATGCTGGCAGAAACCTTCAGCCGCTCTTACGGGGTGAATGGAACCGATAGCCTACCCGAGCACAATGCAGTATTCCTACGTGGCCATGGGTTTGTCACTTGGGCATCCAGCATCGAGGAGGTAGTATACAAGGCCATTCATATACGCCGAAATGCGGACATCCAGACAAAAGCCATAGCACAAAGAGACGATTCAGACATCGATATAGTATATCTCAGTGAGAGGGAAGCTAGGGACTGTGAAAACACGATCAATCGGATTTTTCCCATTACTTGGTTGGCATGGGTAGCTCAAGTGGAGAGATCAGGACAATACTACAACGCGCTGAAGATAAAGACGGGAGTGTAGAAGCACAATTTCAGCTTGTAGATTTCGAAATTTAATGATCTCCCTCTCAGGTCATTAGAGTGCTCACCACGCTTTAGCATATAGTGCCGGTCAAATAAAGGATGGATGGTTTCTGTTGCATTCAAACACGATCACCGGCCCGCTGACCCGCAGGGATTGCTTCTTCCGCCCCAACACTTCAAGCGGAACTCAGGCTCCTCACCACTTCTCAACTCCTACTACCGTAATGCCCAGTTTTCCCGCCATCACCATGATCTCGAGCAAGGTGGATGGATTAGATAACATGCTTCCGGGATGGGAAGTAAGCTACTCACACCTCCAAGACTAGGGAGGAGGAGAAATGCCTATCCATCTTGGACATTCGACAAGCAACGATTTACATAATCAAATGTAGAGCGCAGCCCACTCAACGGACTCAAACGTCGAATACTTTACGCCGAGGAGTGACAACTCAGGTACCGCGCTGCTCCTATTCCAATCCGGCTCCGGGAGCTCATAAAACTAGGTGCTTCAGTATGTTCCTCCTACTCTCGAGTGGCTAGGTTGGGATCAGTCACTGGTTTATCTCGGACATATTCGGTTTGCGTCACTCGCAACGGGCGAGAGGATCACATAACGGACAGCTGAGTTTCCTTGTTGGTTGTTGACTCTGTTTCACTGAGAGCCAGAATACTCCAACAATGTCTTTAAATCGGTCTCTACAAGGGCGTGCTAAGCTGGTGCATGCAGGTTCCCATTCTTTACCGACCTTCACGTTGTTGAACAGGTTGCTGAGATTGGCGTGCAAGTAAACGAAGATAGCGATCAGGGATGGCCCCCAAGGCATTGCTGCGACACATTTACAGCTCATAACCGATGTCCTCAACATCCGCAATCATGTGTTGTCGAGCTTCGCTACAGACACTCGGGCTCGTTGGGAACTCAAGAGGAAGTGTATATCGCCCTGCTTGGCCCTGGCGACTATGAATATATTGCTGCTTTCCTTGTCATAGTAGCTGCTGGAGCCATCGTAGTCCCGATCTGTGAGGACCACCCTTTCAATCTTCCTGTGGAAATCTCTCAACCTTTGGACTTATGCTAACTCAAAGAACTTTTCAAAGTTGTAGATCATGCTCTACCCGTATCAGAAGCACTGTACTACACGAAGAAAGTTGGCGCCGTCGCAGTGCTGTATTCGGCTTCCTGTTTAAAGAAAGGCGAAGAGCTCGGAGAGAATTTGAATGCAACCGGGAACTTGACCTTTCAAGCTATCAATATACGGCCACTAGTCCTTCAAGAACTGGTCCCTAAGGACAATCTCGTTATCAGTTCCACTGAATACCTGGACCCAAATCTCCTTGGGCTTGTGATATTCACCTCGGGAACCACAGGACCACTAAAAGCTGCTGTCATTCGACGCGCATACCTGAACGAAATCCCTTTGGAACTGGAGGACTTGCGTGACTTCAAAAAGGATGACTGTATCCTGCACTTGCTGTCAGTCCATCGCGTCACCGGTATTGGTGTCAATATCTTACCATTCCTCTTTGTAGGAGCATCCATCGAATTTCAGGGTGGTCAGTTTGAATCTCGCCAGACCTGGGAAAGGTTGAGGCAGGGTGGAGTCACGGTCTTCTCGGGCGTCCCAACTCTCTACGTGAGAATGATGTGATACTTTGAGGAACATCTCTCCGCACTGCCTCCTCAACAACTCGATGAGTATGTGCGGGCGATAAACGAAATTCGGATCTTAGCAAGCGGTTCCACAGGGCTTCCAGCCGCCATACAGGCAAGTGGACAAAACTTCGCCAAGGAAGACCAATATCAACGAGATATGGTGCTACCGAGTTCGGAGCCGTCTTCACTGCTTCACCTGGCGGCCTAGGTCTCCCTCATGGTGCTGCGGGGTGGGTACCCAGGGGTTGACGTGAAACTCTCGAATGTTGGGGAAGGAGAGATACTTATTCGTTCACACATGCTGCTTGATAGGTATGTGCAAAACATGTAAAAGCTTCTTTCCTTCGTGCTTGGAGTGTTCAATGGTAAATTGACTGTACTCCTCATCTGATAGGTATTTTGATAATGATGAAGCAAATCGAGAAGCCCGGGATGAAGAAGGATACTTCGAAACTGGCGATATAGGTGTCAAGAAGGGCGACTACTATTTTGTGCTTGGGCGAGCATCTATCGATAGTAAAGTCAAGTAAAAAATACCCCAAAACTCACGCCCACAACAATCTGTTACGAAATTCTCGGACATGGCTAACTGGTCATCTTCGCCGATGGTAGTCATCAAGTCTGGAGGGTATAAAATCGCCGCCCCCGATATTGAACGGGAGATCTATGGGCTTCCTTATGTGTTCGAGGCAATGGTTGTGGGCGTGGAAGATCAAGAATACGGACAGAGGATTGCAGCTGCCGTTGTAATTCAAGGCCAAGTAAGGGTTTTATCCCCCTTATAAGTGCAGTCCTTCTTGAGCGCTGGAGAAGCCCTTTGGTGTTTCTTGAAGCCTATCCTCTTCAAATAAACACCCCCAGTGGGCTGTAACAAAAAGACTTTTGCTGACCTTCAGAGAAAGAAACAGAGCCTAGATCTGAAAACACTCCAGGACGATCTCCGACCTTTCCTGGCGTCTTACAAACTCCCCACCATCCTCAGAGTCATGCCGTCTTTGCCAAAGGCGGCGACAGGAAAGATAGCTAAACACTCTCTTCGCGATCGAATTTTTCCGGCCTCAGCGCACCCGGACGTACAAATATGGACCAAAGAAACGCGACACTTACAGGGCTTGAGGGTTAGAATTTGGACCGGATATGCCCACTGCCCATAAGCACCTTGCTTGCGTTATACCGATTTTTCCCAGTTAGGGGGATGGTGGCATACTTCAACTGCTTGGACAGCCATCCATCTTTGGGCGGTGATGAGAGTTAAATGACGTTTCAAGGGGAAATAGATGTGTTGACCAGTACGGAGTACCTGGGTAGAATAAGGGCGCCGCGATATTGAAATTGCTATTAAACCTTGCTTGCCAACCGGATGTAGTCCCAACATACCTGTGATAGTCGAGCTGGTCCCGCTCTAGGCTGTGCCCCCTTGATCTAAAGACTTCGTGCTTGATCTGTTCGGTGGATTCGGCAAGTTCCACTTCAGGAATGATGTACGCCCGATCTGGAAATTCACCGAGGGCCCGAGGAGAAATTCCCGACGATCTACGCCGACTTCGTTGCTTCATCTTGGGTTCGCTTCGGGGTTGCCACTTTCTGGTGTAAGTAGCAGGCCTCGCTTGGGTCTTCGCTCTCGCGATTGGGGTTCGGCCAGCGTAAGGAATTTCATGACATTCCTGAACTCCTCAGAAACCGCTTCTTCCCTTCTTATCACATCAAGGCATAGCTTCATGTGGCGGTCCGTTGTTTCAATTAGCAATGGAAGCCAGGCAATTTGTCCCATGCACCACGAACGCGTCGACGACTCGCTGTGTTCGGACTGCCTGCAAAAGATGCCATGATCGGAAAGGTGGCCCACCATAATCATTTGAGCCGAGTTCGAGACAGATATGCTGACTCTAGCTTCGAAACACAGTGCGATGCGATACTGGTAATGGAAAAGCAGTTTGTTCGAATTGCTCATTCTACGGTGAGACTTGTGTGTACGTCTTATCCTTCCCATTGAAAATCACTGGCTCATATCACTCAAGCCGCCATGAACGAAGACGAAATCATCCAGCGCACCCTCGAATTAAGGCAGCACAGAGATTGCGCTCAGGAGAGCTGAATCATGACCCGGCTGCAGCACCTGCCCAACAATTCAATGTGGCCGAGCCTAGGACAATCTCCAGAAAAGTTACGATTCCACATTCCCAAACTAAACACAGCCCTCTGTTGAGCCCGGACTATGAGAAGCTTGCAGAGGCTGTACGAAAGCCCGTGAAGGATGGCCTACACCATGCCGCGATGCTTTACCGGAGTGCCTACTGCGACTCGCCCTCACCGAGCGAGCGAGGTACAACGTCTCTTGAGAACAGCCACGACTTCACGGTCTCAGAAACAAAATGGAAGGTGCTTGAGTTGTACCGTGCAATCGAATTTCCTCCGGTCTTGGTGTGTCAGAGTCTTATCGAGGCCTATTTTGACCATTGCTGGACATGGATGCCGGTCGTGGACCCATCCTTAAGGGAAACAGCTGCAACAACCTTTCTTGTCAGCCTGACTTCCACCAAGCCTGGGTCGCTACTACTCATGAACGCCATGCTTCTTGCTGGTTCCAGAATGCGCAAGGGCACGAAGCAGTATTTATCGAGTGAGGACTTTTATGCCAGAGCCAAGATCCTTGTAGATTTGGAAATCGAGCGAAACCCGCAGCATTTACTGCCTGCTCTTTGTATGATGCAGTGGTGGAACACTCACAACCCTCGAGATGTGTCCACAAACTCATCGCGCTTTTGGATTACTTACGGTAAGAAGACAGATTCAATTAGCGAAGGCGTTGGCAATCATATGTCTCTAATGCTCCTTAGCAATTGGAATTGCCCAGCAAATGGGATTGCACACCAGCACGCCTCATCCCAGTGGCAATAAAAGATCGTGGAAATTGATTTGGTGGACTCTCTATGTAAGTTACTTCTTAGGAGCTTCCAAAGGCTGACGAGCATATTTCGTAGGCACGAGACTGTTTAGTAGCTTCAGCGCATGGTCGGCCTCGAATAATCCATTCTGACGACTGCTCTGTTGAACCACTTACCTTGCAGGATTTTCCCTCAGGCTACGAACTACAATGCATGCTTTTTTGCAATTTCGTGAAGATCTCTGAAATTATTAGTGATATTTGCCGTACCTTAACAAGACATCGCAGACTCTCATGGGAAATGAAAAAGGTTCTCGTGACCAGGTTACTAGAGTGGATTGAAAACCTTCCTGGCTTGCTAAGGTTATACAACGCCAACGGTTCAACTCGACCGTATCATTTTGACATCGCGCAGTTGCACATCTATTACCTCATTGCGCTTTGCATCCTATTCCGGCCGTGTTCCATCTCAGGAATCAGCCCTGAAAACAGCGCTGCCGTGCTAGCGTCTTCGCTCTGCCATCGCTTGCTCGAAGGTATCCAAGTCCGTGATCAGATGTCCTACCTCGGACCCATCTTCAGTTGGTGCATACTTGTGGCTGCGATTCCTCAACTCTCATGTGCAGTCTTTCCATCACTTTGGAAGGGGTCTCAGTATAAGCTCGACGACCTGGAAGGGTTCCTGACCTCATTAGAGTCCAAATGGCCTTCAGCCAGATTCAACATTGGCGAGATCCACAGGCTTCGAGAGGTCGCCGATAGTGTAGCCGCCAACCGACTTTCGATGAGTCGTGGTCAATCGGTTATCGAAATAGATTCTGCGTGCGCCATTGCTCCGGAAAAACTTTTCGGGATTTATGGTGAGGACGCGTTGCAATCCTATGAACAGATCTACTCCTCGCTATCCCCGGCCACGCCAGCAGAACAGCAACTGGTGACCCCGGCTCTTCCACAGCTACAGCGACTGCAACAGCCGTTGACGGCTCTGGTACCAAACAGCATTCAAGAGTTCACCTCCACCGCCTTATCACCTTCTAACCAGACTGCCTTATTATCCGAAGGTATTTCATTGACCTCGGAAATAACACCGATCCTGTCAAACGATGCTTTTTCTTTTGATGAAAATTGGTATGAAATGGACTGGGCGGATCTATTGGCGGAGACGGGCGCGCATGATCTAAACTAAAACACACATTGCATGTTCTTGTTGAGGAATGGTCGTACGTATTCAGGCGACTTTGGTAAACAACAAGGCATTTGGCAGGTTAATTAGGTTGATCAGCCGATCAAATCGTCACTAATCTATCTTGATTGCCAGGAGATAAAGTCATAATTCGACTCTATACGCAACGGACAGGCTATGCCACCGAGATGCCACCAATCCAAGCCAAGTTCGAATGTCAAAAGATTGCCAATGAACTGCATCGACATGAACAAGACAAACGAGGACAAATAAGCTGAGAAGGCTGCAAGCTGAGATGACATATAAGCATTTCAGACGCAGAATTTGCCGACGTCGTTGATCATCCTTATCCTTTTCGACAGAAATGTCCTGTTGAGTGGAAAAGTAGGCGAGCATCAAAGTGACGGAGATGGTGATCCATGCTAGGAGACTTCGGCTTAGTTTGAGAAGGTCTGGTTCCGTAGCCGCGGACAAACGAAAAATCTGCATGCATCCGAAGGACAAGAGGATGGAGAGGCTGCAAAGACGGACCAAGACAGCAAGAGGGGAGTAGTGGAGGAGCCAGCGTGACATGAGTGACGACGCAAATAAATGGGCCAGGTAGGCAGCTGCACCAGCCTAGGGCGAGAATGCGTTAGCATTTGCACAAAGCCGAGGTATACCTCCAATAACAATATTGCGACTGATGAAGAGTAGCAAGAACATATGAAAGTATGCTATATTAATATTGCAGAAGTGTTCTTACCCACAAAAAGCTTAAGGATATCTGCGCAATCGCAAGGCGCCTTATCATCCAATGGCTGACGACCTCATGACCAACCGAAGAATACGCGTGATATTCAACCGCCTGAACTGGGAGGTATATAACATTGTAGATACTTATGAAAGTCTGGCAAGCCCACCACAATGCAGATACTGTCGATAGAGAACGACACAGGAGCAGAGGAATATGCCACTGCCTCGGAACCCCGAGAATGACAGCGACCCGTGGATACCTGGCGCTCCGAGAAACACTGAGATTTTCGACACCGTCGTGGGGTTGCCGTGCCTCTAATACACGTAATTCAGCCCTGACGTTCTCCAAAGCTGAGCTGTACGACGGAACTGGGTCCGAAGTCGCCAGTGGAAAGTTGGTTGCAGCTAGGGCGGCTGCATCACCACTCGATGTCTGATGAGGCTTGACAACTGGGACCACTTCTAGCACTCTCTGAATGGCTTTTATCGGGCGATGAGTCTTAGAGGTGACAACATGTAGTGTTGTGAGTAAACTCTGCCAACAGTCGGTCGCGAGAGCATGTCGTCAAGCACGCGAGGCCCTCTAGCCCCAGATCTTGGCAGGAGAGAGATGCCAAGACGATGCTTGGCACCAAGTGCCTGGATGTCCCAGACAACCTTACTAGTAAGACGAAGTACCTTCTTTGTGCCATTTCTGCGGGGTTGATGCTTTGCTCGATGCTTTACTCGTAGGTGGCGTTGGCGGCAGTGTATGATTAGTCATCAACATGCCCGGGCCCGGCACCTGGGCGCCACCTTTCCTCATTTAAAGAGTTTCACGTGATATATTCTTGGCGGGCGCAGACTTGTATTGGCCACTCTCCCTTTCCATGGCTTACTGGTGCGCAGCGCGTGTCCAGACTGAACAATCACCTTTTCGCAGTTGATTGCCAACCCTCATTATTGTTCTATCATCGCCGAACATTCAAAGATGGCGTGGCGCAATCAAGGCATCACAGGCTCCAACAACATCCCTCTTGGGAACCGCCGTCGATTCGGAGACGGCAATGGTGACTCGCAAAATGGCAGCTCTGTGAATTCTCCCTCGTATGGAGATTTGGGCAAGCGCGGGCGCAGTCCCACCAGAGGTGCGTTTCCTTCTCTCACAAACAATCATTATGCTGACACATATACTACAGCCGAACCTGCAGTCGACGGCGTGAAGAGGCGCAAGAAGCGTAACCGATGGGGTGAAGCTGATGAGAACAAGGCTGCAGGTCTTATGGGCCTACCAACGATGATTCAGGCAAACATGACCGCAGAACAGCTGGAAGCCTATACACTACACCTTCGTATTGAGGAAATCAGCCAGAAGCTGCGCATCAACGATGTTGTTCCAGCGGAAGGAGACAGGTAAGTTTTGCCCAATCCTGATACAAGCACCCACAATCTAACATTAGTTCAGGTCACCATCGCCTCCCCCGCAATACGACAACTTTGGTCGTCGTGTGAACACTCGAGAGTTCCGTTATCGAAAGCGCTTGGAGGATGAACGCCATAAGCTCATTGAAAAAGCCATGAAGACTATCCCGAATTATCATCCTCCATCTGACTACAGGCGCCCTACCAAGACACAGGAAAAGGTCTATGTACCGGTCAACGACTATCCCGAGATTAACTTTAGTATGCTAACTAACCCTCTGACTCTGTTGCAAATCCCCTTTGTTTATTTTCCCATCCACATGCTATCGCCTGCTCCAAGAAGCTGCGACGGTAGCATAGCAAGCTCCACTAACCAGAATCTTACCCTGCAAATATCTGTATTTTGAGTACCAATCACTAACACTTAGCTTTCTCCTCGTCAAGTTGGATTACTTATTGGACCTCGTGGTAATACGCTCAAGAAGATGGAGACCGAATCTGGAGCCAAAATCGCTATTCGAGGCAAAGGCTCGGTCAAGGAAGGAAAAGGACGATCAGACGCAGCTCATACCAGCAACCAAGAAGAAGACCTCCACTGTCTCATCATGGCAGATACTGAAGATAAGGTCAATAAAGCCAAAGCTTTAATCCACAACGTCATCGAAACCGCCGCCTCCATTCCTGAAGGCCAGAACGAACTCAAGAGAAATCAACTTCGAGAACTTGCGGCTCTTAACGGAACCCTCCGTGATGATGAGAATCAAGCATGTCAGAATTGTATGTCAACGTTCTTCCTCGTCTAATTTTCCCTGCTGACGCTTTCTAGGTGGACAAATCGGACATCGCAAGTACGACTGCCCAGAACAACGTAATTTCACGGCCAATATCATCTGTCGAGTCTGCGGCAATGCAGGACACATGGCAAGGGATTGTCCTGATCGACAACGTGGTACTGATGCTCGGAATAATGTTCCTGGAGGGTTCAATGCACCACAGCGACGACTTGGTGGCGGTGATGCTGTGGACCGAGAAATGGAGGTATGTATTTCCGTTCAACTTGAAACTCTCATAAATCTGACGCCTTCCAGAATCTCATGCAAGAACTATCTGGCAACCCATCTGGCAATGGCCCAGTTGGCCGCATCGAAGCTGGCCCTGGGGGCTACGATCAAGGAGATTCGTACGGCTCCGGCAGTGGCGGCGGCGGCGATGCTCGACCTTGGGCACGCCAGCCTACTGGAGCACCTGCGCCGTGGCAGCGAGATCGCCAAGATCGAGGCTATGACCAACGCGAAAGCGGCTCTTCAAATCCTCCGTGGGCTTCACAAAACCGTGGCGTAGAAGACTCATATGGGGGTTATGGCGGTGCACCAGGGCAAGATTCAGCTGCTCCTCCATGGCAGCAACACGCTCCCCCAGGTGGGCAAAGCTACAATTATGGTGGCTATCAAGGTTATGATGCCCAAGCTGCGTACGGTGCACCTCCACCACCAGCTCCTCCAGGTCTCAGCTCTTTCTTGCAACAGTATGGGGGCGCTCCACCTCCTCCACCTGACTTGCATGCACCTCCTCCTCCTCCGGATGCGCAACCACCACCACCACCCGGGATGGGTGACTATATCCCACCTCCACCTCCTCCTGCCTAAGCTTGTAGGTGAACGGTGTCCTACCAACCACTATTTCTTTTGATTGAATTCGAGTTATATCCTTCGGCGTTTGGAAAAACTTGATCCTGGGCAGCACACATGCCTAGGGTTGAGAGAATGTGCAGGAATGGCAAGGATTTCGATGTGCTTTACAGTGGCGGCAATGTGTAGTGTAGCTTCCATCGAGACGTTCATTTGTACTTTAGCACTCTCACTCATTATCACAAACTCGGATTTTTTTGATCTCGCACTAGTAATGTAGGCAACAGGCTGCTTCGAGTGCATTCTTCAAGTCCGCCAATCATTTTTCGGAGAATGGCCACTCGGCTTGGCATTGTGCTGCGATTGAAAGACGTGAGCTTTCCCCTTCTTCGCCTGCTTTCTCTCTCATCGGCCTTCAACAATCAGTCTCGAAACTTTTCGTCTTCATCATCCCTACCACCAAGCTCCTGTTCCACCCTCGACCATCCTCAGTCTCTCGGTTACCGAATAATCTTCAAGAAAAAAATGCCTCGATCACGCGGAGGAGCAGGGCCATCCCGATCGGCTCCGTCAAGGCCAACAGCTCCGGCCGCACCCCCTCGTACGGCAGCGCCCCAGCAACAACAGCGTCCATACTCATCGACTGCCGCTGCTCCCGCTCAGCAAGCGGCCCATCCTCCTGCTGCGCAAGCTTCACAGGGTCCCGGTCTTTTCGGCCAGATGGCCAGCACTGCTGCGTAAGTTTTTGTCTCTCCGTGCTCTATTTCCCTTCCAAGAATTGGGTCCCGTGCTATACCTCTTGGAAGCCTTCGCCTCCCGCCTCCTACACCCGGCCCATGGTCTGGGTATGGTTTTATGTATTGTGGAGCGCAAAGAGGAGCATGAGGGCGGTGGCCTCCCGGGGTAGAAGCCCAAGGAAGCGAAGGAAAAGGTCTCGAAAACTCGTACCTCGGACTGACACGCTGATTTCTTGGATATAGTGGCGTCGCAGTCGGCTCGTCCATCGGCCACGCGATCGGCGGTTTCTTCGGTGGAGGCTCCTCTGCACCAGCCGAACAAGCACAAGCACCCACCGATGCATACTCGAACACCGGAAACGCCATGGGTGCCAATGCCCTATACAGTCAAAGCGGCGCGAACGAGGCCTCGGGTCCTTGTGCCGCAGATATCAAGAGCTTCACCGACTGCATGAACCAGAACCAGGGCAATATGACCATCTGCGGGTGGTACATGGAGCAGTTGAAGGCTTGCCAGCAGGCGGCCAGACAGTACTAGCGTCTGTCCCATCCGAGCGAAGGAGCAAAACGTCGGCTGGCCACTTCCTCGCATGGTGAATCTGGTGGTTGTTTCTTGATATCAACGCCAGGCCTCGATACCGAGCGCAAGCTTGTACATACTGGTTAGGAACCTACTGCATTGGACGGATGAAATGACTGCCCCGGATTCATTTCGTTTGGGCGGGACGGAGGCTGAGCACATGAATAGATGTGCATATATGCATTGCATAGCGTGGAGAAACAGCGAAAAGGGTATTGTTGAATGCATACAAACAGCTGTCAATGTCAGCACGAGTGCAGCTGGTGGACTGTTTTTGGTTGGTCATGTCTTGCAAGAACACCAAAACACCCCAGCTAGCTACAAGGCTGTGGCTTAAGCGCATGCATTACACACATACATAGCATTTATCGAGCTCTTCAGTGTAGGATAAAAAGGACCAGGTTCTCCACTCCACTCGCAAGCCATTCCACAAGCTACCTATATAAATTTTTTCCTGCGTCTTCCCATACGCGGTGTCCTTGGATGGGGACATCGTATCGCGGGTTTGCTGGAGAGGCCTGACGACCGAGACCACAACAAGTTTCGAAAGCGGTGCCTCTCTTCTATCGGATCTGGTAGCACAGCCAGCCATATAGTCGGTCTATGCCCAGACGTTGGCGACGGCATCTTGGAAAAGAAGGAGAGATAGAGACTCTGAGGGCCAAGAGGGTGCTTTCGACTGTTGGCATTGACCTATCGGCCTTCGCAGAGCAGTACTCGGTCGAGCATCTGTCCAAGAAGTTCACTTCAGCGTGGACAAGTATCAGGTATGCAGGGCACGCCTCATGTCAACCCCCAGTGCTGATCAGCTCGAATGGCCTGCCCAACTAAGCGGTTGGGATCATATATGCAGACATGCATGAGTGGCTCGATGATTGGTTCCCCTGTCGCACCTCAGGTCCTCCTGTGACTTCAGCACCGCGCGAGTGAGAGCATGTAGTTCAGGGTGTTGCGAGGTCAGCATCCTGGCAGCTGACACGTGTTTCTCGCGCGTGCGCAACTGGTCCACTCGAGTACTGGGAATGATGGATTGGTGAGGCCCAAATTGCATCGTGTTCATGGTGGAGGTAGCTTCACGGAGTGTTGCCGTACAGTTTACGTTAGACCATTTTGATTGAGTGGTTCTCACCTAGGTATCATGTAGAGCGGTACATAAGTACCGAAAGGGGATGCGTTGGCTTGTTTCTGAGCATAGTCCGTAAATAGTATGGGAGAAAGACTTGTCAACGCGGGCTCTGGCGCTCGTTGACTCGTTGAGACATCCGTTCGTACTGGGATACACACAGGTGTTTGTTCAGGCGGGCCGCTGCTTCCTTGTTTGTGTGGATCGACTTCTGATTTGGAAATTGTCGATTAGGCGCTCCAGTGGCCAGGGGGTAGGATGATCGCCTGGAGAGGATGTGAACTTCTTCACGAGGGTTTCTCTCTAGACTGATCATCTCTAGGGCCCCAAAGCGCCAGCTCAGCAGGAATCCTCAGCCAGGCAAAGAATCGTCTTCTTCTTTCTCCTACTCGTCGAAGCTGACAAGCAGAAAAGAGCCTAAGAGATGGCGAAGTTGAGGAATCAATAGAAGATCTGGTGGAGTCATTCTGTTGTCGAACCTGACAAGCACATGCTCCATACGAAGGAGATACATATTTGCAACCAGACTCTCGGACCAACATAGCTGATCAACTGCAGTTGGCTACCAACAAGGCTCCAGCGGCCGTATCGTTTCCAGGAATCCGGATGCATGTTTCATCCGTCCACGGATGCGGCAAGGCCCAGGTGCTGTGCTGGTGGTCAGCCCTACGCTAGGTAGAGACCTCGGTTGATGGGCGCGTGGCACTAATCCTGAGAATCATTACACCTGTTTTTGGGAACTTGGAAGGCAAGAGTGAACGCAGTAAGCCGCGGATAGATGTTTGCTATCGTGCACTCGGTGTAATCTTCTGATCATCATAGCAGCGCGAACAAATCCTCGTGTGTTCGCTCGTCTGAGGGTGTGCAACGCTGATACGAGATACGAGTCTGGCTCTATCGCTCGTCCCTAAGATTCGAGGGGCAGGGGGCCGTCTTAACCGAGGCCCACAGTAAGAAACCCTTGCCCTAGAAACCGTCCGCATTGAGTAGGAACGAAAACAGTCCGTGGGATAATGCTGACACGGGGTGCTGACATGGTGTCTTTAATGAAAGCAGTTCTTGATGGCTCATTGGCGAATTGCGCTGACAATTCGTTTATTCCACCATTGCGGCTCGTTTGAATTAAGCGGAGTCCCACAACTGATAGTTCCAGCTCCAGCTCCAGTAAGCGCGAACCGCTTAGATGTGGCTCGTTATGGACACGAATTTTTCAGGTCTGTGAGACATGAGCTTCACGAGGCATTCGGTTCTCGCGCGTGGATAGCTCGGCCTTCGAAGGACCGGAGAAACCGCGACGGTGGCACTCGTAAGCTTCTCACACATGATTTTGTTTGCCTCCGATTGGGCAAATATTGATGTCCATCAGCCTCACAGTAGCACATTCTCATGTAAGCATGGCCCTGGCGACTTGTCGGTCGACCCGAGAATGTGGTAATTCTCAAAAGAATCTTCCTTGCAGAAGAGCACGTTCCGAGGTGGGTGACAACGGGAATTGATGGAACGTGGCACTTCCAATCGGAAAGCTGCCCACAGGTGTTACCAACAAACGAGTCAGAGAGCTGCCGGTGCTGGTCGCAAAACCACGAACGGAAAGTGGTAGATCACTATGAGCAATAGCATCCCTTACATAGCCCGAGATTGCAACAGGAATGACTCACGTATCAGTCAGAAAGAGGTGCCTGGGGCCCTTGCTTTAGCAGTTCACTGCCACGAGCACCACAAATCTGGGGTTTGGGCTTGGCGAGCACGATACAATGCCGAATTGATCATTCAACGGCAAAGCCCAAGGGCGGTGGCAGGATCTAATAATACGCACCGCCCCGAAAGTGCGGGATATGATAGGAGGATGCAGAGTGGGTCAACAGAAGTACAGAAAAGAGTGACGCCTGGGGTGGAGCCTTGGCGCACACTAGAGCGAAAGGGGAGAAGAAGACGAAGGGCAAGACGAGGATCAGATTGGAGGGGCCCTAGACCCCTAGTACTGTACGAGTAGATTGGGCGCCTTCGAGAATGATGCCGAATTGGGAAAGCATATGCTAATACGGATACGGCTCCATCCACGAGCTGTTGCCGCCTTGGCTTTGACGGGAGGCTGTTTTAGCAGGGTCGCAACCGTTTCCAAGCCACCTTCAGAATCTGAGATGCATACTCCGCACAACGTGTTGCGACAGCGCTGTCGCAGCAATATTCCTTAGTTGGGCACAGCTGGAGAACAAAGCCACACTGCCACCAGATTAAATGGAGATCTCGTTTCCCGGCGTATTCGTCACGCCCCATGACAATCCAGGCTGCGAGGTTCTGCCCCTTTTGATTTGCTGCACGTCAGTTTTGTGCCAATGTCGCACCAATATGGAAGTCATTTGATACCCGCCTGCTGCTGCATGGATGTACCGTATTTCGCACTCCGTAGCATGCTTGGGAAAAGAAAGTCCACTGTCGGGGCACGTGGGAACACGAGCAATCTCAGCGAAGATGCCCGTACCGCGCCTTTTTTTAAGTAGTGTCAAGCCATATGACCATGAAAATCACGAAGAAGATTCGGAAATAATGACAACGACAACTTCTAGTATCAGTCCAAAGATGTGCATTCTCGTTCGGAGTCGTGTTGTGCGCCGCGTGCAACCTCATTAGGTCGAGGAGGCACAAAGCGGGAAGTCACGAGGGCAGATGTGCTCAGGCCTAAATCTAGGTCAAACACAAATTTTGCATTATTGTCCCCATAACTCTTGGCTTTCATGTGTGGCCAGCCAAGGAAGGAGAAGGAGAAGGAACAAAAGTGGTCCGCTCAAGGACTTTCCTAAAGCCCGAGTCGGTGCATGAACGGAGGCCAAACCCCGAGGTGAAGCGATTGGTCGGCGTTTAGGTTTTGTGCACGCATCGTTGTGCATTGAGGCCGTCTTTTCAAAGGTGTTAACAATTTGTCTCCGGAGCTCCTGCGGACACGGAGAAGAATATGAAAGTCATTCCGAACGCGAGCTCCAGCCCCTTCAGATTGGCTGGTATAGCCAAGCCACTTGACCATCCAATCAAACAGTGAGGTTTCCCTGACGCCTGGCCAATTTGCTGCGATGAGGGCCTCGAGCTTCAGGCAGCGGGGCATGTCCTCATACTCGTCGTACTCGTAGTACTCGTAAGTGATCTGAGGTCCTTGTATGCAGTAGCATTACAGCCCACGAATTGACGTACGCGTCTGATCATACGAGCCCGAATGCGACGGCTCTGTCACAGTGAGATGGCCTGACACTGGGGTACTTTCTGGTGACGGTATTCGATGAAACTTAGGCATCACAAATTATTCTGCACAGCCCAAACCTTGGAGACGGAGGAGATCGAGCACCTTGTCAACGACATTAATTCATGGCGAGACCACTGAGTAGATTGTGAAGCCTCAATCAATGCCCAGGAAGAGTCAAGAAATCGAATAGCTTCGGGGAACAACTAGTTCGAAGCACCACCTGAAGCTGAGATCTGAGATCAGTGCTCACGCTCGGGGCGTGAAGCTCCTCTAAACAGCAGGCCTGGAGAGCTCGTCATGGAGGTCTTGTAGGTGTTCGGGGCGCCTAAGTTAGAGGTCAGGGCGTGGAAATCTATAGGCGCGACACCATCCCCAATAATTACCACATGGGGGTCCTCGGGCCCCTCGGGCTTCGCTTTGTAGTTGCACAGGGCATGTCTGGGTCGGATTTGGGGCATATTTTGGCCCAAGCTTCCCCGTCATTGAATAGGTGAGACTCCTAAACTGAAGGCGGCGGGTGAGACCATGCCTCTTTCGGAGTGAAAGTTTCAAGTTAATTCCTTTCGTAGATCGGATCTTGGTGTAGCTCACGAGAGTGGTAGGCGTATCGGGGCGCTCGTTGCAGAAGAAGCATTCTGTAGGCAGGCTCACCATTCAAACAGCTGGCAGCTAGTATTTGGAAAGTGTATATGCTTTGGGAAGGCGCTCTTGGACGCAAATCATGGATTATGGCAGCAAGTTTCCGAGTCAGCAAACTACTGGGCAGGAGCAAGACATGGCATCCGCAGCAATGATAATATCCAAAATGACGGGGAGGCTTGCGACTGGCAGCAGCAGGAACAGCACATCATGACTGGCACCCATAGCTGACCAATTTGGGGGAAGTTTAAAGAGTCACACTGGGTTTGGGGAACAGCAATTGGCTGCCAGGGGGTGCCTAGCAATTGACATTTGACATTTCTCAGCAACTGGAACCAGTCGTCGTTCTAGCTGCGTGTTACTGACAAACCCCGTCGATAAGCCAGAGGGCCAGCCGCACAGGTTGTCAGCCCGCCTCGGACGATAGAGTAATCGCACAAGCGGTTGGCAAGAGAAGCCATCCTTAGAACAGCGTCCACCAACAGCTAGAACAGGCAAGTTCTGCAAAAGCGTAATTACAAGAGTCATCGGTTTACTAGGGATGGAGTACGGAGTACGGAGTACGCAAGCACGCAATGCTATTGCTTGCCGTGGACATGCAATGGAGTTACTGTAGAGGGGAATGGAGATAACAATCACACCAGCAATGGTGCCAAAGTAGGACGGAGATGAGGAGGTCAGACCAGACGAGGCAGAGAACAGGTGGGCACAAAAAGTCATCCGCGGAACGGTCGAAGGTCCAAGCCGCTGGAGTTTGGGGAGGCAGTGACGAAACAGCGTTCTTGCCTGGTTCGGAATGACCTGCGAGATTCGAGCCGGGCAGGGAGGGAGCAGCAAACAAAGCAGCAAGGGCACGAAAACGGTGCTCAGAGTGGACGACTGATCCGAATGCGAGACAGGCAACGAGCGTGTGTCAGGCCGCCAGATTTGCTGGATACGGTGAAGGAGCAAACCCACGGCCGAAACGTCACGGCAACATAACGCGATGACTCGGGTCCGTGGTGGGAAGTGGGAACTGAGCGTTTGGGCAGGTGCCCTTGACTTGACTGTTCGACCCGGCCGTCATAGTCATCATGCACAATTCGCATACGGGAACGAGAGCGAGACTGAGGACACGGAGGCGCGAGAGGCTGATGAGAAATCGGCCGGAGGAATGGGTTACACCCTCTTAGCTCCACTCCCCATTTTATCTCGTACTTACGAACCTTACTGCCCTTACTGTCCTTACCCACAGCCCTGGCTTGCGAACCCTTGTGCAGGGGCCAGGGTGTGAACAGGGGTCCGCCAGCTGGCCGTGCGGTCGGCCTTTACGCACTCCCTTCGCTTCTTACTCAGGCACCCTCAATAACACATCCTGAACTAAACGTTATTGCCAGCATCTTACCTCCAGCCTGTGCTTTACAAAAGAACTGCCACACCCTCCATTTCAGGCCAGTCCTTTTCCCTCCCCATTATCCAACACTCCACAATAACAACACAACACAGCACAACACAGTATCAAACATTCGATGAACATTTGATACATTGCTCACCCACCGCCTTTCCTGCATCGAAGCCGCTTCGCCGAGAAACAGCCACACCCGCTTATCGATTACCCGCCAGTGACTCAGAAATCATCTCGACTAACAAAGGTCAAGATGCCTTCCACCATCAGTTTTTCCGCTCCTGCAGCGACCAAATCACATTCCATCTACGCTCGACCAGCAAAGAAGCAAAAGATGAGCATCACGCAGACCTACTTTCTCGCCCACAGTGCCCGAGGAAAGCTCTCCAAGGAGGCTTCGCGGCCTGATCATGATCTCCGCCTCTTGGTTGGACACGCAAACATGCTCGACTCTCTGATGCTCGATCTAGCCAATGCAGAGCAGGAGCAAGAGAGATGGTTCAACAATATCGTCTCCGGATCTCAAGAAGAGGAGGACGAGAGACACCGACACGTCGAAACCATTGTCGAGGAGCCCGAAGCCGACTGGGAAGCCGAGGATGCACACAGCTCTGATGAAGAGTCGGATGACGAGTTTGAGCAAAAGCCAATCCATAATGTCACTGCCATCGAAGTCGACTCGGACATGGAAGATGATGAGGCCGAAGCCGATCTCACTCTCACCCGAACAGCATCTCGACACTCTCCTCCCGAGCTCAGTCTCGATACCGACTCGGATTCCGAGGATGAGCACATGCCACCCTCACCACCCACAGTCACACTAGAGGTCCTCAGTGACAAGCAAAGACAAGCCATTGCCACAACCTCCTTCTACGACGCAAAGGACACCACCTCATTATCACCCGCAGAGTCAGAAGCCTTCAACCAAGAAGGTTTCTTCCTACCTTCAAGACAACAGCCAACCATAATCGCTGCCTACTGAGCAGGTTGATTGACGACCGCCCTTGATACGACTTTAGCGAATGATACCTTTTGCGTTCTAGCACCATTTTTGAGCATTTACGGACTTTTTTACGAGCATGGTGTTGGGAAAATTGACTTCAACAATATCCATCCTGTGCTATCAGATCATCAACAGATCAAAGAATGGACCCATAGCCGGCAGCTCACGAGACGGAACTTGATCACCTCATTGCAGACCTAGTAGTCGTGGTTGAAATACCAGCCTGGGAAAACAATGACATCGATCAGCTTTTGGATCTACAGCCACCGACTAGCTGCTTCATTTGACGACTCTACTCTATGTACAATTGCAGATAGTTCTCCCTCACAATAGGTCGAGGTTGAGACTCTTGAAAATGATAATAACTCATTCAAACCAAACGGTCTTCTTTCCAAACATTCCGCCTCACCCATTGTCATTGTCGATGCTGACACGCTTTTTTGCTGGCGTCGACCATTATTTTTCTTCTCCACAGCAAACTTTGATCTTGAGTCACGCTGATCTTTGACCAGGGTTTGATGGGGACGTGCGGACGCCGGAATCGGGATTTTCACCACACACAATGGATTACACAAGTGTGTGGCCTTAAAGGGTAAAGCGGGTGCGATGACTCTATGAGTTATCCAACCCGCTGCACGCTGGACAACGGGGTTTCGGACTCGCGAAGTTCTACGGCCGAACGAGTCCCTCGTTCATCCGCCCTCCGTCCCATGTCTTTCCATGTTCCTTTTAGGCCTTAGCGGCGTCATGGTTTATTGTTGCCTTAAATCCGCCTGGACACAGTTAATACATCCGGGTGTGGAAGGGCCAGCATTAACTGTACGGAGTACGAGCTGCTTATTGTTGCTGGTGCTGGAGAACCCCTCCTCTGTGCGTTCATTATTGATTCCGCCCGTTCCTTTGTCGTGAACAAGGCCACAGTCACGAGGCGTGTCGTCGCCGTTGCCCTCGAACACAATGGTTACCACCCCATACATCCTCGGACGGATGCCAATGAATTAATAGCAAACCTGATTCCGATCCGGCGCGAAATGGACAAATTTGCCCACCTCCGACCTGGTGGTATCCTCGCCTCCCGCTGCAGTCAGTAACACGACCCCAGCTCCTTCGGTTCATGGTTTTTATCCAAATGCATACATATCGGTTCAGTCTGGACTGTTCCATGATGGCTTGCCTTTGGACCTCGTATCCGTGCAACTGGACAAGGCTTCGTTCGCTTAGATTATTGATTGCACCTGCGCTGCACGTGCCTCCACCAAGCACAAATTCGTCCACCCTGCTCCGCGGCAACTCCGCTCGCTTTGGTAAGCCCCAGCGACCTCCTTGCACAGTGTACTCCGTATTTCTAAACACCTGATTCTGGATTACCAGTGCATCCACAAAATACATTTCTGTGAGATTCCATCGATTGCTATGCAATTAAACTTTGCATCAGACTCACCAGCTTGTAATTTCATGCCCTTCGCCTCTAGACGGAGCATTCAGGCCGATTTGGAACCACTGGTCTCATCATAATAATTGCTTGGGAAATTCGCAACCCACACCCCCTGCATCTGAAAAGGATGCCAGGTGGCATGGAGCAATGGACTTCGGGTTTTCGTTCGAGGCATTCCTGTCCTGCTCCCCTGGGTTGCTCTTGGTAACTGTAGTACCAATGACTGTTTGACAGGAAATCAAGACTGTCGCACAAGTGTTTCCGCTTACGTTTCCGCTTTGGTCGATCTCGGCTAACATGTTGTTTCATGTCGTTAAATTCTCGGTTCATTAGCTGATTGCTTCCACAAGTGCTTCGTACTCCGTACTGTACAAAGTGTCTTTCATAAGACCCGTCCGGCGCAAATCAAAATCATAAGGACCCCGTGAGTCGCGAGTCGTGAGTCGTGAGTCGTGAGTCGTGACTCTACCCTACGAGCTAGCTACATACACTTTCACGCATTCGTGGGTATCGGCAACATGGAAAAGGATTCTGAGTGAGACTCGAGCCGGAAAGTCCAAGCCCGAATCCGCTGCTCGCATGTCCAGCTCAAATTGTATGGCACACTGCATCGTTGGCCCAGTGGCCGTGTTACCTGAATCTAATCTGATAGATTGGTGTGTTGATGGTGGCCCGATGTGCTGTATGTACTGTATCTAATATCTGCCCGTCGGGTCTATTCTCCCGCCTCCTCAATTCGACCTCGAAGCCTTCTGCTGTGATCCATTGACTGGCATTCAAACTAATCACACGTTCTCTGCTCCTATCGACCGCTGCGTTTGAGGAACCCGGCACAATCTGTCTAGCTGGTTCAGGTACACGGCATGGGCGTGGGACACTGTTGCTGTGAATTTTTCCAGTCCCAACGTCCTCGGATGGGCCGCCGCCTGCTTTTCGGTTTCCATCGCTTCTTCCCGATGCCCTTGATGATCCATGTCATGCAGGACTTGCTTAATGTTAAGCGATTTTGATTTTCTTCGCTGGGGATGTGTTCCAATCCTAGCGATAGGGGGGCTTTACAAAACCGGTTACTTCTTCGAGGTCCACATGTGGTAACTTCCACATGCTGAGGCTGCTGGCTACAGTTGCATGCAGGAGCCCTCTGCGATATTGGCTGTGGTCTCTACTTGAATTCCGGGGTCCTGGGCGTCTTTCTCTGAGTGACTCAGCGGGTTCCAGGGAACTTGATTGGATTGCAATCATCCTGCAACTGCTTACGTGGTACATCAATATCAAGGGACTGGTTTGATGATGTGATGCACAACCCAAGTTGTGCTGCATGGCCGCTATTCCTTTTGTGGAACTGCCTGCTTTCTAGGCGGCTTTCTCCATTCAGCAATTGCACTTGCTCGGATGACTGAGTTGATCTTCACTGATCTTGCCAGACTCGTTTGCACAACCTCATGATCCCTTTGTTCACCAGGAATTATATCCACATGACTTCAAAGAACCCACTAAGCAGTCTCAGTATCCATTTGGACAAGCTGTAGACTCCGCATGTGCAATGTGAAGTTGACTGAAACAGGGTTGTGGGGGGCTTTCTGGCTTTCTTCGCTAATCCTGCTAGCTCGACCTTACGGCATGTTCTTCTCATCAAAATCTATCCACCCACAGACAAGACAAGGCTGCAGCCCTGCTCAAGCGAGGAATCTGAACAACGTCATTCGTGTGCATTCATGTATGTACCAACCCATCGTCATCACTAGGTGTGATACACTGATACCACGGTAGCCTCCCCCCACCCAAGGCCATGTCCTATCTTCTAGATTGGGATCGTCTACAGAGATGCTAGCGTCCCATTTCCGAGGCCCGTATGCAACAGGCCTCTATGCCGAAGTTTAGTTGAGCAAATTGGGTGTTAAAGAAACCGCCCCACCGCCTCAACGCCTTTCAGCCTACAATCAGCCGAATATCTTGGGGAATTCGCCTGACCGAGTACTCTAGGCGTCGAAATCAGCCGCCAAAGACTTCGAAGGCGGCGCACCACCACAACGACCCGTCGCTGCATGAGAACAACCGGAATGTCACCTCGACTCGCTTGGTAGGCAATAGAAGGTATCATGGAAGCTGTGGACCTTCGATGACACTGTTGCTCGACACACAGTAATCCGACCCACTGCGAGAATCCTCGCCGAATGTCACTTGCATCACCACTACAGATGCACTAGGTATCTATCTCTGCCACTAATGAGACAACCAATCCTCTTCCAGGGCCAATCCTGCAGGCTTCGATGCTTGGAAGTGTCTGAGATCAACATAGCGGTCGATCGGTACCACGAAATCCTCATAGAGGCTGTGGAGCAACCATCGGCCAATGTTCCTCTGCCGAATATCAAGGGGAGGCTCCGACGATTGTAATTGTACGAATATTCAAAATTTGTGTCAGTCAAAACGAATTTTCTAAATTACTTGCGAAGACCTTTCAATGGCGACGAAAACTTGACGAGGCTCAAGATCAAAGCAGCAGGAGCCTCGAGCTTTTCGGGAAGGGACAGTTGCTGTCTTGAAACCTAGCTTGCTATCACACTCGATCCAACACACATCATACATGGCGAGGCTAACCTCTGCTTTACTTCTTGACCAGTATTGTGATCGCTTACTTCCTTTTGTCTTCTTCCATTCCGGCCATGATCCATTTGGTGTGACTGGTTTCCCGCCCTATCAGTGTATTGTCCTATCATTTCGAATCAACAGAGCTTGGGAGGACGGATACTTACTGCTTTGCGTATTCGTCAAGCTTGTCCTTCTCCTTAAGTTTGGCTTTGATGTCCAGAGGTTTGGGGACATCAGCACCTTTCTTGACCCCGGGTCGGGAATACATCATTTCCTCCCACTTCTTCAATGTTGGAAACTCATCAATGTCAATACCCGCCCAACCGGCCCATATGACCCAGCCAATGGTGGTGATGTCAGCAGTTGAGATGTGGTCACCGACGATGAACCCAGACTTGGAGGACTGGAGATGTTTATCCAGGACACCGTAAAGCCGTCTCGTCTCGTTCACATATCTGTCCATGCCATATTTGATCCTCTCTGGGGCATAACGGACAAAATGATTGGCCTGCCCTTGCATTGGTCCCAAGCCAGCGTTCTGAAAAAACAGCCAGTTATTGACTTCATAATGCTCCCTCGAGCCTTGAGGGTAGCTGATCTTGTGCTCAGGGTCATACTGCTCGACCAGATATTGAAAAATACTGCCAGATTCAAAAAGGCGAATAGTTTTTCCATCGGAGAACGTGTCGGTGATGGCCGGAATGCGGCCATTGGGGTTAATGTCGAGAAACCACTGTTCTTTTTGTTTGCCGGTCGATATGTCTATGTGCTCAGCCGTGTACGGTATCCCTAATTCTTCAAGAGCAATGGAGATTTTAATGCCATTTGGAGTCGCGTCAGTGTAGAGAGTGATGTTGGGACGCTGTGAATTGGACATCTTTGAGGTAGTACTGAGATGCTGTACCTGCTGGGTGAGACGGTTGGATATGTGATGGACACTTCGTCTCGCAACTGCCGTTCATACCAGGAGTATGATCATGCTACTGGGAGAAAACATTGCTGGGAGTACCTCTCACTTGTCGTTACATCATACCCACCGGATCTCCCGAACAGGAAGGTACGGAGTTGAAGATTTAATCAACGTCATACCAACCCTGCTCTTACTCTGGACTTAGAAATTGAAATTGTCGACTTCAGCAGCAGGCAACACCTAAGTTTACTTGGACATAACACCTCTCTCAATGACACTAACCAAGAACTGTAGCCTCAATACGAACTTCCCCGACGTATCGAAAATAGTAACCATGTACACGACAGAAGTCCTCTGGCACGTGATTACGGCTAGTATCTATCACGTGGTTCAAACAGGAGAAAGTGCCGGGTTGCCGTCACCGCCAAAGAAACCTTTTGATGTGGTCGGGAACGATCTTAGCCGCTGAAGTTCCTGCTGACCGCATCAACGAAGCCTTTGGGCTCTTACGTGGGAACATCATCCTCGAGCTTTTCGAAGAAGCCTGATCAGCAAATCCTTGATCTCAAGAGACATGCATGTGTAAAACCTCGCTTTCCTCCCTCCCATCTTAAAAAGTTAAGCGAGAGACATGGCTGCGAATATTGAGAGTATCACTCCCTCTTCCTCCCGCGCCCCTGCTGCAGCGACAAGACGCCGGTCGTCCTCTCACTCTACTCAGAAGAAGCCATGGCAGCATTCCGGACGACCATCCTTCCACTCGAGTCATTCTCGGCCGACGCCAGAAGAAATCCAGCACCTGTCGCATCAAGTCAGCCATCAAACAACGCTATCGTCACATAAACGTGTTCCGAAATGGTACAAGATTCGTTGGTTCAAAGGGATGATTGATGATGTTAAGAGACGAGCACCCTTCTACTGGAGCGATTGGCGAGATGCCTGGGATTATAGGGTAGTTCCAGCAACAGTATATATGTATTTCGCAAAGTATGCCATTCCATATTGTTTCAACCTAAGAATGAAACACACAACTCCCTCTCAATAGCCGCCAATGCGCTGGGCGCGGTTCGTGACCCCTCCATCAAACACACAGTTCTGACTCGTTCGATAGCATCCTCCCTGCCCTGGCCTTCTCGCTTGATATGTTCACCAAAACACACAACTCCTTCGGTGTTAACGAGGTCCTCCTAGCTTCTGTTCTAGGCTGCGTGGTATTTTCGCTCCTTGCAGCACAGCCGCTTGTCATAGTTGGTGTCACCGGACCAATCACAGTTTTCTCATACACTGTATATGACATTGTCGTCCCAAAGGGAACCAACTACTTCGCTTTCATGGCTTGGGTCGGCATATGGTCTCTGATCATGCATTGGCTCCTTGCCATCACCAATAGTTGCAATAGCCTGACCTACGTCACGAGGTTCAGCTGTGACACATTTGGATTCTACGTGGCCTTCATTTACTTGCAAAAGGGGATCCAAGTTTTGACGCGGCAATGGGAGTTGGCCGGAAGTGAAAGCGCATATCTCTCTGTTATGGTCAGTTTGCTAGTGCTAGGGTTTGCTTATGGTTGTGGCATTCTGGGCGAAAGCAACCTTCTCCAACGACATGTGAGAAAGTTCATCGAGGATTACGGCACCCCATTGACAATCGTATTTTTCACCGGATTTGTTCATTTCGGGCACATGAAAGATGTACATGTTGAGACGCTCCCAACCAGTAAGGCATTCTTCCCGACCGCTGACCGGGGCTGGTTTGTCCATTTTTGGGACATTGGAGTGGGTGATATTTTCCTCGCCATTCCATTTGCCGTACTATTGACCATTCTGTTCTGGTTCGACCACAATGGTAAGATCTATCCGATCATCGAGAGGGTGCTCGTCTTGTTTGCTGACATGCCCAGTCTCGTCCCTCATCGCTCAAGGATCCGAGTTTCCTCTTCGTAAGCCACCAGGCTTTCACTGGGACATCTTTCTTCTCGGATTGACCACCGGTATTGCTGGTCTTCTGGGCATCCCTTTCCCCAATGGCCTGATTCCCCAAGCACCATTCCACACAAATTCGCTTTGCGTGACCCGGCAGGTCGCCGACGAGAAAGCGAAAGGCGGCGTCATCCGGGTCACTGACCACGTAGTGGAACAGCGAGTTAGCAATCTGGCGCAAGGCCTCCTCTTCGTCGTTACCATGACAGGCCCACTTCTGGTGGTCCTCCATCTAATTCCACAAGGCGTCCTCGCCGGACTCTTCTTCGTCATGGGCATGCAAGCACTCGTAGGCAACGGTGTCACTCAGAAGATGCTCTTCCTCGCCCGCGACCGTGAACTCACAGACGCACTGGACCCTTTAGCGCGGCTAGAACGCAGGTCTTCGATCTGGGCATTTGTGGGCCTGGAGCTGATAGGGTTTGGCGCGACGTTTGCAATCTCCCAGACCATCGCCGCCATCGGGTTTCCCGTCATCATTTTCCTTCTCATCCCGCTCCGCACCTGGCTGATGCCCAAATGGTTCCGCGATGAGGAATTGAGAGCCCTCGACGCACCCACCGCCGGCCCCTTTGTGATGGAGAGCGTCGGCGGCGCCTACGGTGAGAGCGGATCCAGTACCCCGGATCCAAGCACGCCGGACGAAGCCGCCGTGGTCGAGGACACCCTGGAGAGAGGCGAGAGCTATGAGCTCCATAGCAAACACGACGCCGCAGGTGTCGTCCTTTCAAGGAGGATCAGCCACAGCGAGTTACAGAGGCCGGAGACGGGAATGCGCAGGAGAAGTCGCACTTCGTTGAACAGACGCGAGTGAAGTCCGTTGCTGATACACCGGCTGCATTAGAAACCATTTCGCAATCAACATGTGGTTTTATGGATAACGTAGGCTAGGACACCCTCAACTTCTCCGTGAGGGCCATATACGGATTTGTGCAACGCGATCTGGTGGCGAGGGCACATTCATGGCATACGACAGGGTACCACTCTACCACTCGAATGTGTCCACACATACGATCCAGCAGGAAATGACAGAACAACGGAAAGCCTAACGGCAAAGAATAGAAGGGCCACTGGCCAGATCATTTACTGATGTTCGATGCAGGACTACTTAACTACTGCAGTTCAATTCTTCACGCCCCAACTCTCACAAATTAATGGGAATCAGAGGGGCCTCTAATTAGAAAGACGAACCAGGGCTGCCGGCGGAGTAGGATCTGAATTTCGACATACTCACACGCAGAGTGCAGCATACGTGTTGGCATATGGTATGACACGTGGTTTGAATGGTCGATTTTGGTTGGGGATTGATCCATTGATCGATGTGGTTTGCGTGATCTCTTCTGCAGAATTTCTTGGGGCTAGGGAAAATCGGGGCCGCGGTACACGATGTGCCATACACATATAATCATTAGAAGAGGCCTGGGGTGTGGCCCCTGGGTACCAATATACAAGGAGGTGAAGGACCCCCGATATTTATCTTATACATGTTCTTCTCCAATGTGCTGAGCAAAGAAGGACAACTCAATGTTGCCCGCAGTCAATCGGGACGACATTTCGGTCGAAATCAGCATACCAAAAAAGCCCAACGAGAGAAGAAGAAATATACGATTGTCTGTTTCTGAGAGTGAGCTATTTTGGTTCCATGGCTCTGATAAATATGATGTCTGAAACTCAGTCAGAGGGACACTCCTGCTTAGGTTGTGCGAGCTCTCGCAGCCCCATCGCAGCAAAATGACAAGGAAGAACCAGTAGATCTGTCGGAAACAATGGTGTTTGATTAACACCAGGATCGCCACTGGCGAGAATGACGTTTCGTATCCCGTTCAGCTACGTACGCTCTTGGTGACTCCAAGGCTTGAAGTCAAGCGGGGGGGGGGGGGGGCCCCGTGCCTGTCGAAGTATACTGAGATATCCACTGGCCTCATCCATCGTTGCGCGGTAGTGCTTGCCGGGACCCGACCTTCGTAATTCTGCACCTTCACTAAGGCTGTAAGATGTGGGGACTCAAAGGGTTGGACTCGGCAAACGTCCGAGTTCCGTCGTTAACACCTTTCTCATCTGTGGAGTGATATCAGGATGATAGTTAGGAAGAAGACTTTTCCACCCCTCTCACAAACCAGCCTCTTTGCCAATGCCGGGTTTCCTGGCCTCGAGAATCTTCATGGTTTGCTCAAAGACTTTAACCTGGGCCTTCTTTCCCATGTCGGTGGGGATCCAGGCGGCCACAGGCTGGTTGTGGCCGTCGCACATGAACTCACCATGGCTTGATTGACCAGCGATGGCGCCGTGCACCAGCGTTCGGGACCCAACCTCTGTGCTTCTCGCGAATGCGGAACGGAACAAGAACAGGATCACTCGGAGTGGAAGAGGATTGTTCCGATCAAGCTCAGACCAGCAGAGACCAGGATTGACGAGGTCAATGACCACCGACTTGTCGTCGCCCAAGCGGGACACCAGCTCACGTATGAAAAGGACCTCCAGTGCCTTGCTGATGTTGTACCTGTCGTTCTGGTCAAATGTACTCTTGTCGTTCAATTTCGCGTAAAGATCCGGTGCATTGAGTTCTCGCATTTTGGTGAGATAGTGGACGTCGGACGAGACGATCTCGAGATGTGGAAGTGACTCGGGAAACTTGTGTTTGGTCTCCTTCAGCTTTGGCAGGAGCGCCATTGCAAGGAGCAAGGTGTTGAGAACATTGACCTGGATGACCTCCTCGAAACCCTCGGATGTTCTGAAGCCGTTGATGACGACGCCCGCGTTTTCAATCACAACGTCGAGTCGCGGGAGCGACTTGGCTTTCTCTGCGAAGGCGAGGGTCGAAGCTGTGCTCGTGAGATCCAAGGGCCAGACTTCGACGGCTCCTGATCCGTCCGAACGGTGCTTGACGGTTCCCACGATGTTTTCTTTGGCGGCTTCACCTTTCTTGACTGTGCGGACTGCCAGGATCACTTTGGCGGCATCCAGGCGGTAGACATGGCGAGCTGCCTCAAGACCGAGTCCAACGTTGGAGCCAGTGACGACGACGGTCTGGTTGGCGAAGGACTTTGTGGGATACGTCGGCGTTCCGAAGAATTGTGAATGGAAGAATTGACGGATGATGGCACCATAGGGCGGGTTGATGACGAACTCTTCGGACATGCTCTCTTGCTTTCTTGCTTTCAACGGATGCGAGGTACAACAAAGCAAAGGATGATGATTGAGTGGTGGGGACTTGACGGGGTTATTCTTCACTTTATTTAGTTGGTCTGTGCATGGAGGCTGGAACAGGAAAACGAGGTCGTTGTACGCTCTAACCTTGGAAGGCTAAGTATCGCACGCCTTGGACTTGTTTGGTATCTATGCTATCAACACTTTGCGTGGAAAAAACACCTAGGCAGCTAGCGATATTTCTACCAATTATGGTGGAGGCACCAAGCATTCAGGCAGAAGCACTGCTTGATCATCCTTCACCAGGTCTAGAGAGCTTAGAGAATCAACCACACGTTCGACGTTGAATGATTTAGGCTTCAAGAATCCCACGAGTCCCTGGATTCGGCCGATACGGCTTAATTAATTAGATTTCGCCCGTCAATCGGATGGGTGCCGAGTTCGGTATAGAGCCTTGGCAACTAGGATTATCTAATACAGACGACCGAGGTAGAGCCGCGGCGACAAGCCGGGAGCCAGGAGCCAAGAGTTGGCTCTTCGGCATAGTTGCCATTCTTGTTGTTGAAGGCTCTCCGACTTCTTGCTAGAACTTGCACTTCCCTACTCGTCCATCCCCTCAAGCTTGGCTACCATTTACGTTTTACACATTTTCCGGTGACATTATGCTGTTGTATGAATTGATCACTTATCCCAATCCTAATGGAGTATGGACTCCGTCGAGATCGAGTGTCTCGGACTCTGGCGGCATCAGCGCTGATCAAGTTACCCAACTGAATATAGCTGGCATGGTTGTGTGCACACGCACACTCACAGCCGGTACATACGCTCTCAAAGGGAAAGGTTTTGAGCACTGTATACTGTACTAGTATTACACTTTCCTGGAGTTCTAAAGGGTGCGTTGGGAGGAATGATGATCAATCATGCCCCCATCTTCGTACCTGAATTTGCCTGTCCGTGGAAGTCGAAAGATGGCCCGACTACGTCTCTCATCTTCCTCATGGCTAAAACGGCAATTCTCCCTTACAGGTTGCTTACCTTGGTCCGGTCTGTGAATTGTGGTCTTCACAACTGTCCTGGGACCAGCTACTCCTCACATACTTGCGCACTGCGTGGTGGTTCCATACCGTGTAGCACCCTCTTGGTCCAGACATGCTGTGCTGCACCAACGTCGACCTTGGTACCACGAGGGTCCATGCAGAATGCCTGGGCTTCATTCCATGGACACTCACAGTAACAGCAGACGTTGAGTGCCGAGTGAAGCCGGTCTTGGTCAGCTTTGACGAGTGATGCGGCACCAGGGAGGGCTCCCGTTGCCGTTCACCCGATGTCGATGGAGGCGGTCAGATGGTATGAGAACGCACTGAATGTTGCTTATCTCAATGGCACTCCAGGGCGAGCGTTGTTGCTGTCTCACCCTTAACCCTCTGGGTTTTTCTATCACGCTAAAGTATTCAAGGCTTATCTCAGCCTCTATTTCGAGTATGATATACATTTCATATCGTAGGTAACGCCGGCGCTATCTACTGTATCGAGGACACTGTATTGAGGATCGCATATGGGTTGTCTCACTGCGAAGAGCGCCTTGATCATCTATTTTTCCCATTTCGCTGATTTCCCTTCGCCGCCTCGGATCACCTCCGTCTTAGCGCTTGATGTGAAGCATTATATTGACCCGGCGCTCGCTCATTGCCTGTACGGCATGAGCCAGGTCTATGAAGCCAACGCAAATCTGCTACCTCAGGTATGCGAGAAATCTGCCTTTTACGAAACCCAGCACAGCAGGATTTTTGCTGCCATGATACCAAACTCGGTGTGCTTATCTCGCAGTCGAATCCTCGTCTACAAACAGCTATGACCTATCTCATATGAGTGAGTCCCGAAGCCTCTTGAAGTTTCCTCCTCACTTTCTGCGCAGATTAAGGATAGTGTTTACACTTTGGCAGGAAGTTCGCACGGCTGTCTTCGATGGCGCAGATTGCATGGCCCTTATTCTCACCGGCTCTGAAGTTTTGGAAGCATATTTTTATGGCCTTCGAAAGTGGCTGTCTAAAGCATACCAGCACTGTACAGCCCTCCTTCGGTGGCACAGAATACACTATGTGGCATGATGAGTGAACCATTCCGGGGCTTCTTCTCTGTTTCCCCCCCCCCCCCCCCTCTTCGAGCAGACAACGTCTAGATTAAAGACACGCCACAAGTAGCTACGCGGGGCCGTGCGTCTGGCTCGATCTGAGGAGGCATCTGACATCTCCGACCATAGAAGCTGAACGGGAGCTCGCATGGAGAATGATCGGAAGCAAAGTCTGTATTGCAACGGGCGAAGCACTCATGACGGAACAGCCAGGTTGTTTTCGCCTCACCTTTGCTGTACATGAAGATGAAGATGAACTGAAGCTCGGAAATTCTCAGTAACCTATGACCTGGATTACGCCGGAAATCGCACGTGTGCCGGCTAATTTTGAAGTTTCCAGGATCATGGCTTCTCTTCCAAAAACAAAACGCGATGTTCACGACCAGAATGTTACACCGCGACTTGGAGATGACTGCAGGTCAAGATCGGATCGAGTCATGCATAGATGAGTCCAGGGCAAGAGTGTATCGGATGGTGGCTAGGGTTAGGCCGGACCTTCTGGAAAGAAACTTGAAGTGACGAGATGGCCGCGATAGGACACGATGAATTTACACATGGCCCGACATCTTATGGCCAGCATTTCAGTCCTGGAGCAGAATACTCTCCGGTGTCGATCGAGCTGGAATCAAGGAGAATACTCCTGCATTGGCCCTGTGATGAATGGATGTGCTCGAGGACGACTGGAGGTTAACTGTCTTCAAAAATTAATGCCACTCACAACAGTGTCGAAAGCCTCGGGCAGGTCATAGCAGACCACCCGAATAAGTCAATTTCCCCCATAATAAATCCCAATCTTCTATAAGCACCCCTTCCTTATGGAGCCTCGCTCGCCTCGCTGGCTACGGATAGCTGTTCGTTGAGCACGCAAGTGATGTCACCTCCTCAACCTCGGGAAGCAGCCGAGGGGGACCGAGGGGCGGGCAACTAGTGGCCACTGACCACTGACCACTGACCACCAAACTCCACACGAGATACGCCGTTAGCTTAGCGTTTTTGCATGTTGAATTGCTTGAGTTGCGTCCTGCTTGACTGCATCATCGTCACTATTCCGGTGTCGATGACCCGCAGTATCGCCAACACCTTGAATTCCATCGCCCATCCCAAGTCCACCATGGCGAGCAAAGCTCAAGCATTCCAGCAAGCCTGCCGCCTCCAAAATCGCACCCACACAGGTGGACGACAGCTGTTGCGCACGACTCACTTCCACCAGCACCAAATCCTACCGAATAGCACGCGAGCAATCTCAACCACCGCTACTACAAAAGGCACCATTCCCCCATCACAAGAAAACGCGCGTCGACAAGCTCCCTCTCGACGGAATGCGCTTCCACAATCCCAACTGCGCCACGCCAGCACCTCCCCTCCGCAAGGGCAGAGCCGAAGGGCCATCACGGTGACCAGCGACGACGGGCGGTACGACTGGTCAGAGCTGAGCCGCGGGGAGAAAGCGGCGCGCTCGACACAGCAGACTTTCAATTTCCTGCTCGTCTCCGGCGGCGCCGTTCTCACTGTAAGTAGAAACTAGAGACCTCCCCAATTCCCCTCAACGAAAGTCACCCTGTTATATATATATATGTGCTAACCGAAACCCTTGCCTGCTTCTCCACAAATAGATCACAGTCTTCTACCTGCTATATACCGAACTCTTCGCACGGGACAGCTCGACGATCCAATTCAACGCGGCGGTGTCGCGCATCAAGGCGAGCCCAGAGTGCCGCGCGCTGCTGGGGCCGTCGCGCCAGATCAAGGCATATGGGGAGCCTACGTCGAACAAATGGGCCCGCGCGAGACCCTTGGCCTACAGTAACCATGTCGACAAGTTTGGCACCACGCATTTCCACATGCATTTCAATGTCGAGGGTCCCAGCGGAGTGGGTGTGGTCAATGTCCAGATGACACGGCCCAAGGATGGGGATGGTGGGCTGGAGTATGAGCTGTTGAGTCTGAACGTCAAGGGCCATGAGACCGTGTTTCTTGAGAATAAAGCTGCAGAGAGGGGCATCAAGGGCAAGGCCTCAAAAATGTTTGGCGTGCAATGGAGATAACTTCCGGGAAAGAGACATATGCGGAATATAAAATGCCCAAGTCGATCCTTGTCATCAGCACACCTACCAGGAGACAGTGAGATCACGAGAGATCCCGGGCTGAGAACGTAGACAAGCGAGCTCCTGGGTCTATTAAGGACTGGTGAAGGGAGTTTGGATTTGATCTACTATGCACGACTGGAGGATCGGCTCCGCCAGTTCAGCCTCGAGAGGTACCACATGGCTGAACCGTCCGAGCATCTAGGTGTTCTCCCGGTTTTGCCTATGCAGGTACCTCCTCGCGCTTGAGAACCTGAATCTTCCCACCCAGGTTACCCACGGTGATAGCAGGTGCAGGTGTGGGTGAGGTCTCGCTCTCCTCCTCGTAACCTTTGACACTTGAGCTACTCTCGTTAGAAAGAGGCTGTCGACGATGACTTGTGATGTCAATTCCCAACACTCCACCAATGTATCCACCTCGTTCTCCAGGGACACTAAACTCTCGGAAAGTGTAACCCCATTCATTCAGCCAATTACGCACACCTTTACCTACCTTGTCCTTCCCATTTTTGCTATGATGTCCAGTCCCAGTGATTGCATAAATAATCCTGCGTCCGCGTTTGGCATGTGTCAGTAGGATAGCCTCGAGATATTCGATCGCTTCTTCTGGGTGTAGACCATGGAGATCAATGTATAATTCTTCGTCGTCATCGGCCGGCATGGTAGAAAGATGTTTATTTCGCTCGTCATACAGAGCTTGTGCAGCTTCTCGATGTGCCTTCCTCATTGCGTCATTCTCTGCCTGCCCTCGAAGAGAAAGAGCTTTGGCAGCCCGAGCATCATTACGATTCCAAGCTTGAGCCGCACTATACTCACATGTCAGTACGAGGAACGCTTCTGTGCATTCGCGGCGCTCACCTTTGTAAAAACTTATTACGGATGCTTCCATGTTTGATGGCTTCTTGTCTGAATTTCAAATATTGTTGATTGGCTCGGGCGCCAGTCTCCAGCCAAGGAATATGCTGGGGTTCTGGGATTTTCCTGGCTGCTGCACTTTCGGAACCACCATACGTTCTTATTCTGCGACCGGCCTCGTTCCTTCGCTGCTGTCCAGGAGCCGGTGACGGTGACATGCGTACTACGTCCGCTAGGAGGGAGGGCGCTTCTTTTTCAAAATTTCCGTGATGCCTGGATCGATGACCGTGATGTTTAGACCCACGCTTCCCACTAAGTGAGCCGAGGGATGGAAAGGCTTCGGGATCATCCATAGATAGAGAAGAGGGTGTTTCAGGACGATTCTGATGTCGAGAATTGGGCCTCGATTGTGGCCGAGAGTTCGGACCAATATTACCAAAGGCACTTCGATTTCTCTGATTGGAAGGTACAAAATTATTTCCAGCGGCTAGTCCAGCTTGAAGCGCACTTCGGACGTTGTTTGAGCCGGATAAACTAGGATATTGATCTTGCTGGTCCTGGAGCTGAAATGGGTGCGACTGAACATTCTCCCCAACACTCAAATGGTTGATTAGGAGAGCCGGGTCATGAGAAAACTGACAAGCATCACCAGCTAGGCAATTTCCATTCGTCCAATACCTAGGTCAAAGAGGTCAATAAGGGCAAGCGGGCAAGGGAAAGAATTACATACTTGCAAAGATAACCACTAGTGTCATGGGCAAAGCGACAGTCTGCACGAAGACAAGAGCCTGAAGCGAGCCAGTACTTGCAAACTATAGGGCTCTTGGCATTACCTGGGGTAGAAGGGCGGACTTGGTTCATGGCCATGGACTTGCCAACAAGAATACCAGCATCGGGATTGGCAACTGCGGTGTATTGAGCATCAGCCGTATCTGTCCCCAGTAGAGAAGCTATGGTAGCTCCCAGATCATACGAGTTCTTGTTGAGGGCGTCCTCGATTTCGTCATCCGTCTTTCTGTCACCCAGAACCGAGCGCAGAATATCATAGGGGCTCATGTCCGGCTGGGGGAGCCATTCGGGAGCAGCTGCACTCAGAGCACCAGCAGCATTGAAAGATGCATTACTGGTATTCTCATCGGCCAAAAGCCAGTCAACATTTTCATGGCCGTAGTCGCCGTAGATGTCTGGGGCGGGACTGGCGTCTGAGAACTCATATGCGTTGAGGCTAGGGCTGTGAGGAATAGGCTGCGCCAAAGCCAGACGAGGTGAAGGACGTGGGGAGGCAAAGGGAGATTGGACAGACTTTTGGCGAGAGAAACTGGGCCGTGAGGCTGGGAAGCCAACTGAAAGAGCAGGGCTAGAAGACAGGGGAGGAGGAGAACCCAAGGGAGTTGGGGCCCGATTTAATTGCCAGGGAGCAGGAGAAGATTTGCGGATGACATTGTGTCGTAAAGGGGTTTCAGTAGATTCGCCACGAGCAGCATTACGGTGCTTCCACAATGCATCGAGAATAGCATTCTCGAGAGCAACGCCAATTAAGGAGGTGTCTTTGCGAAGGATGCCCTCGAGGCGTTCGATCTTGTCTTCTTCTTCTATGGTGGAGTCGTCTAATATAGGGCGACAAAGGTCGTAATGTTCGTCAGAAATCATGGCGGTCGTTAACGTTGAACCAAAGTGATGGTGAGGTGAGCGGGACGGGAGGGTTTTATCTGATGGACGCGGAGGCAGTTGACATGAACGTCTATGGAAGGGGCATAGAACGAGCGACAAGCGCAAGATCGAAATGCTAGACAGGTGATCAAGATATTCGAATGATCATAGTTCCGCAGTTGACGGATTGTAGCTTTAAGGAGGGCTGAGGGGAGTCGCAGGCAAGGGTGAGGGTGGTCCAATGCGGAGTAGTGGTGAATGGAGCAAGTACGAAAGAGTCCGAGGGGTGTTTAGAAGATTTGGCAGACGGGAGGATAGAGGGGAAGGGAGGGAAAGCTAGGGAGTGTGAGTTGACGATAAGATGGAAATGTGTGTTGTTGTTGTAGTATAGGCAGGGTGTTTGTAAGTGGTGGTGGTGGGTGGTGACGGTGAGGTGGGAGTGGTGGCACTGGTACGAAGTGACTTGGGACAAGAGGGCAAGTGCAAGGCCCATCCCGCAATAGCAGAAGGGTAGGAACGAGTGACAATCTGGGGCGGAGAACCTACAGTCTTGACTATTTGGAGTCTTGACAGCCGCCGCCTTTAACTCAGGCTCCTCGAGCCCCTCAGCTGGTGTTTTAACAACGCACTAGCCCTTTAGGGGCATGTACTAGTCAGAACTGTATTCCCTCTGCTTCAGACTAAATGCTTCATCAGTGTCAGTGCCCTGTCAATAATGCTCCGGGCTTGCTCAAGACGGAGTATCTAAGGACCTAACTAGGTAGCCACATAGAACATATGTACCAGTGGGCCTAGTATTTATCATGTAAGTGCTGCTACTACCTTGCACTGATCCTTAACTACTGACACTATTGTTCTTCAGCTACTCATCACCCCTGCGCCTCTCTCAACGCCGCTTAAATCTCCTTCTTCAAATGCGGATATGACGTATCATCCCACTGGCTAAGCTCCTCGGGTACTGGGGCTGACGCTATCCACCATTCAATCATACTACTACATATCTTCCGCGTGTTGGCTCAAACATTTCCTGTCTGCCTGCCTAGTCTTCCTGACTTCCCTTCTATCAGCATAAGAAGATATAGTCTCCTCCTACTGTAAAAATGCCCACGACCTTCTCTTGTTGCGACTAACTTTCTGGGTTGCTCCTCCCGACTTCCGTTCCCGCTCCTTGACCACTCCACTAGAACCGCTTTTACCAACTCCTCCTATTCCCTCCTCAACTTACATCACTAAATTATGCCCGCCCCTGAGCTTGCCCTACCAGAATCCGATGAAGAATCACCTCGTGCTGGCCTGCTAAGCCCCTGGCGCCCTCCGCGCTCTTCCCTATCCACCGGCCGAAGCTCTCCTTATGTACCCAGTCGGTCGGCGGCATGGCGAGACGAAGCAATAAACACCGCTGAGAAATTTCAGCGTCGCTTTCTAAAGATCTGGTCCAAGTTGACCCCCTTACAACGTGTATTAGCGGTCACAGCACTGGTCATCCTGAATGTTGTCTTTATACTGTTTCTCGTTTTCAATGAAAAGATCTTCGGCTGGCTCGAGCCCTACGCTGAACGCTGGAAACACACCACTGGAGGGTGGACCATCCTGTGGGCTATCACCTTTACAACCGCCTTTCCACCTCTTATTGGTTATTCCACCTGTGCCACCATCGCAGGTTTCGTCTATGGAGTGTGGGAGGGTTGGCTCATCCTTGCTACTGCCACTGTCGCAGGCTCATTTTGTTCCTTCGTGCTTTCGAGAACAGTTTTGCGGAAATGGGTTGAGCGCTTGATCGCCAACGACAAACGCTTTGCCGCTTTCACCCTCATTCTCAAGCACGACGGGATCAAACTATTGTGTATGATCCGCCTGTGTCCTCTTCCGTATTCTCTCAGTAACGGCGCCATGTCCACCTTTCCCACCGTTCACCCAGCCAGCTACGCCTTAGCTACCGCCATCGTCACCCCCAAGCTCTTCATCCCAGCCTTCATCGGCAGCCGTCTCGCCGTGATTGCTCGCACTAGTGAGAAGATGACACTCCAGGACCGTGTTGTGAACTACTCCAGCATCGCAATTGGAGCTGTCGTCGGAGCCTTCACTGGCTGGTATATCTATCAAAAGACAATGGCGCGCGCGAAAGAGCTTGAAGCCGAGGAAGCCGGCAGTATCCATGACTCCACCCGCCGCACAGGTCATATCCCACGCCGCTTCAGCGACGACCCGGAAGCCCAAGCTGCCGCCGAGACAATCGCGCGTGACGACGATGACGCACCCGACTATTTCGACGTCTCCCCTGGCGAGGAGAGGTCGGAGCCACGCTATCATGACGAACCCACGGATGACGAAGACGTATTCGGAGTAGGAGACGGCGACGATCCACTGGTCACGGCTAACATCAGCCTGCATCAGCAGAAAAGATAGTGATTTTTAACGCAAACAGATATCCTCATTGTGGGGGGGAGGTAAATCCTAGACAGCAAGTAGAGATGTCATGAAAGGCCTGCTTGGGCGGGCCACTTGGATTAGATCGAAATCTGGAATTTCCATCGTTAGACGAAATTATAGAGTCCTTTGTTTTTGTATAAAATTGGAGACAATGCATTTTCTGTATCAATTTCGTGGACTCATTCGTCGGCTCATTCTACCTGCCGACGCGTGAGTGGCAAGGAGTGCACATCTCCCTGGTAGGTCTCTCGAAGGGGTCGAAAGATACAGACAGATATATCTATAATCAATTAAGAAAGAAACACATCCCACTGCTGTGCGTCGAAACACTGCAACGAGGAGAAAGCAGAGGGTAGCAGCGGAAAGAAATTCACTGCTGGCCTGTAATTTTCCTTTTCTTAGATATAACAAGGTCATTCATTCATCAAGTTCATTGCCTTCATACACGTCACGTCATAAAGTCTTGTATATCAATCACATCATTCGCGAAAAACCAAACGGACAGTGTCCTTTCGCTCTTCTGAGCCCTTTTTGTCTTCCCCAAGCCCCTTTTCTTTTTTTCCCCATCAAGTCATAGCTATCGCTTCGCCAGATCAAGCGCACGCCCAAGTCCGGAGCCGACTCCCCGCATTGGGGGCCTTTGCGTTAGACCGTCTCCGTAGGACTCATCTGCCCGGAGTCCGGCGTGCGCGGGGAGTTCTGCATGGGCGATAACCTGGCGCTCCAGCGGCGGAATATCGATTGGTTCACGGGAACAGTCAGGCTGCGCTGCTGCAGCGCACTCTGCATGGGCGACGGCGGGGTGGGCAGGTCGTCGACCATTGTAGCCGACGAGGTTGATCCGGTCACACCACCACCACGACCAACTGAATTTCCATGCGACGGATGTGACACGAGCGTTGTGCCCCTGGAGATCGGGGAGAGGGTGGACGTCTTCTCCATATCCCTGAAAACTGTGCCTTCCATGTCCAGGGTGCGTAGCATGCTTGGGCTGTAGATAGGTTCTTCGAATGTAACGGCGGTGTTGGCTCGCTCCTGTCGGGGTAGTGGGCTAGTGGTGTCGTCGTTGACGTCGTTGGCGGCTTTCTCCTCCGAGTAACTCGGCAGAGTGGGCAGGTGGAGGGGCGTGGATGGCACACCATGGGACCGATGCCCATATCCACTCCCGGGTAGGTGGTGACTCAGGCTCTGAGACACGCGGCGCGTTGTCGCTCCCAGGATGCTGTGTGTGGCGTGGCGGATGGGCTCCAAGGTCAGCTCGGAGGTCAGTCGTGGCTCGAGGCTGGCGTGTGTGGCGGCTTTGCGGATCATTGGCCGTCGTTGCGAGTGGCCATGTTGCAAGGCTTGCCTTTCTCGTTGTCGGTGGAGGTTCTTCTTCATCTTCTCTGCTTTATCCGGCACGGCGCACGATATGATCTTGGTGAAGAACAATTCCGTATTGGTGATCCATCGTTTGAGTTGGTCCACGTTGTTGACGACCAGGATGATAAAGTACGTCGGGACACAAATCCCCACCGAAGTCAATGCGAACGGGAGGAAGGAGTCTTCTGGTGGCATGTTCGTCATGCCAAAAATCGACGTTACAAACGTGAGAGGCAGGAAAAACATGGTCACAAAGGTCAGAAGTCGGATGTTGTAACCCTGCTCTACGGTTATCTTCGCTTGGTTAACTGCTTCCCGACTTTCCAGGACGGATGTTCCGCTGAAGAGCCATTCTCGAAGGCCTTTGATTTCCTTCTGTTGGTGTTGAAACATGTGCAGCACCTCATGCAGCTGCGCAATTTCCTTCTCGAAAAGCTTACGGGTATGTTGCAATTTCTTGCGCCAGTTGCTATAGCGGGAAGACTGATCTTTGGTCCCAGGGAAAAGGGTTTTGTGCTCACCGCTCCAAAAATCGTCGTTGAAGGTTTCTGTGTACGCCAGGACCATTGCCTTGATCTCGTTTACAAGCACACCCAACGCTTGAGATGCCCAAAAGTATCGTCGAGAATACGAAAATTTATCATTTTCGAATAACAACTCGTCTCTCAAGGCACTATCGAATATTGATTTATTTGGTGGCGTGGCTAATTGGACGATCTGCCTATGCACTTCTTTGAACCTCTTGATGGCATCTCGATATTCTGCCAGGACGGTCGCAAGGAAGGCGTCGGGGCCATTCACATAGTGGTGAGAGGTGTTGTGAGCGTCAACGCTAGAGTTCCAGTCTGGAAAAGCTTGGATTGAGAGGACATGCCATGGGGCAAAGGGATCGTATATATGGCCGACGATCGATTTTGTTTTCCGAGAATTTCGTCGCAGGGTATGACTCGGGCGTCCACTTAAGGATAAGGCCACCACAGCAGAGCACGTTGCGAGAGGTATATGACCCTCCTTTGGTTCTGACAACGCGTCGTCATGACTTTGCCACGGTAAGGGTTTGCGACCATCCCCAACTACTGTGTGATATTTAAACACAAACACAACGGACCGTTGTCGGCGGTGGTCCTTCTTCAAATAACCTTTCGTGATCATTTTTGTCGGGGTGTCGTCGTTGATTAGCAAGCGATAGATTGAGTCCATATCAAAATGCTCCTTCATCGTGAGATGGAGAGCGGCTAATAAGCTCGATGGCGGTTCTCTCATGGTGATGATGCGGCCGACGGCTTGCTTTCGTGCCTCGTCCACATTGATGGACCTCAAAGCGTCCCAGGTTGCAAGCGGTCCATCGTCCGAGTCACCCCGGCTGTATCGAAGTGGGGCGCCATCTATTCCCACATGATAGATATCTGCATGCTCGTGGTTGGCATCCAGCTGATGCATATGCCTGTCTTTGTGAAAGATTCCATTTCCAAGCAGATCGAGATTTCGGAGGAGGTCCTGTAGGATAAACTTGCTGTACTTGTCCCAATCGTGGGTCATCAGGTGCTCAATCAAGTCATCCTCGGTAAACTCCCTCGAGGGGAGGGTTTCTTGTGCAAAATACGACTCATCGTCGTCGCTGTCAGAACTGTCTTCGGCGGTCCAAATGGAGTCCTTTTGCTGGCCGTCTTTGTCCAAAAGCCGGCTACTGGGGTTAGTTCGACGACTGGAGGTACTTGCTGCAAGTTTCGGGGAAGCTGGCGTCTGATCAACGGCCGTTGCTATCAAAGACCCGGTTGAGGAAACTGTTGGGCGATTTACAATGCCGGGTCGGATTTCAGGAAAACTCGGCTGAGAAGAAGCGAGAGCCTGAGAGAGGGTCTCATTGATCTTTTCAAATGTAGCGAGGTAAGCAGCCCTGTCCGCTTCGAGTTGTCGGATCAGCTGGACGATGGTTTCATTGTCGACAGCCATCTGAGGCGGTGGTAGAGGAGGGAAATAGCCATCGACAAAGCGTGAAGCAGAACCCTTAGATTGGAAGGAGGGATCAGGCATCATTATAAGACTAGGAACGGAGGCGAGGCTGGAAAAGTAGCGATTGACACCATGCTGCAGCTGAGAGGCCGGACTGTCCTAGCCGCTTGCTTGAATAATTGGTCGGTACAGGTAACAGTCCACCCACGCGCACATATTCTGGGGCCAAAAGCCAGTGGTCAAACAAGGCGGGCGTTCTTGGACACGGAGTTTTGTCACAGATGCAAGAGTGTGGATCGGCATCAGCTGGAGAGCTAAGATGAGGAATACCCTCGCACTGTAGTAGTGAAGCGACGCAACTAATGACAAAGTCAGATGGCTGGCCCTTCTTCGATTTGGTTCTTATGTTCGCTTCTAGCCTTGCGCCCGACCTCGGTGCGCCAGTTCAGCAATACTAGGACTATTGTATCAAGGGCGTCGTCGTATCCAGCCTCAGAAAAAAGAGGCAACAGAACGAGGCCTGGAGTCACCCACCGAAGTCACGAGCAATGCGAGATGCTCCGAAGAGCCAGACTGACCACTAGTGACCCGCCAGCATCATCACGAGAGGGAACATTGACTCACCGGATGGACCGTCGCAACCAAGCGAGCCGTCCTGAGGCTAAATCAGTTAGTTGGTTGGCTTCCAACGGGCCTGGTTTCTTAAACTCCGTCGCGGATGCACGCAATCGGCAACCTCCCGATGCAAGCCAGTTTGTTGATCAACAAGCCTTTGTTGCATTTTGTCGGTGAGCCCTTTGGAACTCCTAGCCCAACAGAGCAAAATCCGGTCTCGAAGTTCTTGTCTTTCGCCTTCTCCTTGTGGTAAGAAACCCCCCAATGTCAGATGTGCAGAAAGATGTGGGACGCCTAGGTTTGCTGGCTCCATTTAAAGCTTTGCTTTTCAAGCCAATTCTGCACTTAATCTCGAAGGATCATATATACCTTTGTCTAGACTCCGGGAGAATTGGTAGTGGCAAGAAACCACATCTTTTTTTTGGCATTGTTTTGTGTCTACTGTACGCCAGTGAGGCATCAACGCGCAAATAGCCATAATGCAACATTTCTTGGAAACGCCTGGCATCTCTACATATCACGAGATAGGTCCTCAATAAGCACGGAAAAGCCCTGGATGGCGAAAAATAAATCCTGCTGAAACACCAATCATGATAATGGATGGGTCCTGGAGAGCTGATGTTTAGAAAAAAATATGCATATCGGCCTCGGACACACATCGGAAGCACTATCACTGCACTTCACATGTGGCAGGGTCAAGTATTCGGCCCTCGATCGCTCTCCATGGCTCGCAGCTCCTCGTCCGTCGACTTGTCCGCTCAGTTCGCCTCTCCCATATTGAAAACCCGCATGTATGCCCCTTCCACTAGAACATCATACTCGCAACCGTCCCAAACGCCTCCCAAGATGAGTCGAAGACACGGCAAGGTGGAGGATCGTATCTTCGTGAGAAAAGGGGCGTTGTCAGGTCATTCCTGGGTTCAAACGCCGACCAGGGGCAGTACGACAAGGTGTTGTGTTTGTTACCATGAAACTCAGCTAGACCCGGCCCATGTCCAAACTGGAGGAGCATCGTCACTAGATCTTCACACGGCTGCCTTCCCTCTGGATGACCTTGACAAGACTCTTATAGGTCTCGTCCCAACTCTCTCCATCGTCTTTCTCTGTAGCGTCGCCCTTCTTCTTTCCCAGGTCCCGACTCACCATGACCACGGAAGTGGGCCGCTTCGTTTGGCCGGCCATGCCAAGCTCGGCCCGTGAGGTCACGTAGATGTAAGGGATTGAATGATCTTCAGCCAGGACAGGAATGTGGCTGATCACGTCCATGGGCGAGATGTCGGCTGCGAGAATGACCACGCCAATGGGTGAAGGGTCCGACGAGCTGCCGGTGGGAGACTTGCGAAGGGCTTTGACCACTTCTTTCACGCCGCGTTTGAGCGTTCGTTTAGCAGCGGCTGTAGTGCAACAGAAACGTGTTAGCAATCCTCATTTCAAGATGAAGCAAGGGTGGAAGGGAAGGCAAGGCAAGCTGAGCAAGACACACATACCTTTCTTGACGCTCTTGAACACCTTCTTTGAGACCTTCTCGTCAGCAAGCGGGTTGGCAAAAGGAACCAACGCGCCGATAGGTCTGCTCAGGGTCGCCGTCTCTGCCTCTTTTGAGTCTATATCCTTGACATCAACATCCGACGCCGCCTCATCGTCCTCGTCTTCACTCTCTTCCTTTTTCTGCTTCTTGTCCTTCTTTCCCTCGACCTCATTAACCACCTTCTCGGTAAGGGCCTTCCGCTTCTCTTTCTTTTCCTTTTTATCAGATTTGACCTTCTTCACACCGGCATCTTCGACCAGCTTTTCCTTAGTGCTCTTCTTCTCGGCTTTGCGTGCCGCCTTGCGCTCTTCTTTCGAGAGAGGTGTGTCTTTATCTTTTGCCATTTTCCTTCAGTTGAGGTTACGTTCCAATGTTAAAGCTTGCCTATACACGGCGTGTCGTGTCGTGTCGTGTCGTGTCGTGTCGATGGATGGTCTGGCTCAAATGGGACCTCTTGGGTTTGTCCACTTCTCCGATGCAGCCCTGGGTTGGCCGCGTGAGTAAAGCCCGGAAATCGTCGATAGACTAAGTACTGTGTAGACCACCACAAATTTACAGTAGGCCGGTATGGATAAGGATTCTGTCGGCAGTGATAATTACACAAAAAGTTCGCAGGCTGGAAAATCAATCTACCAGTCCTCTCCGCACACGAGAAAATGCCTGTAGTCCGCCAATCCAGCTCAAAATTTTGGCGGAGCTTTGGGTTAGCCCTGACTAACCCATTTTAGCTAGTGCCCGCCACCAGCCCGCTTCTATCAATTCACAGTACGAAGTACTCCGTACTTACTGTAGTAGTACCAAGAGAAACAAGTTTCTCATCCATGTGAGCAACATTAATTTCAATGCTCGAACAATTAGTCCAACTACGCTCCCAAGCTCCTCTACTGGCAGTTCCTTGAATGTCAGAGGGATCACCAGAAAATATCTCTCACGCGTGATCTGACCGACTCTCCACCTGCTACCTACCATGAATTAAAACATCATCCAAGACTGAATTGCCTTGGGTTGAACGACTCAATTTTTAGCTATTTCTATCCGTCGCACCTCTTAAGGTGGAATTATCCAATATCAAAAATGGATATCACTTTCATGGCGATTGTTTGCCCTCTCCACGCCTCAAATCGAATGACGCCTTCCTGACCTGATTCTGGGACTCGCTTGCTTGTCGTTCTTGTAACCCTGGTAAACCCTCGTCCCTCGACCTGTCGAAAGACCGCCCTCGAGGAGATAGATGCTCTTGAGCAAAAGCTGAGAGACTGTTTCGGGACGCTCCGTGGTCCGTTGCTGGAGGGCTCCGGGCCCTTTCTTTCTCGGCTTGCCTTTCCTCCTTTGTCTGAGACATTTTCGCCTTCCACTTCCCAAAAATTCCCTTCTTCTCTGTGTCTGCGTTTTCTTTCCATCCCTCCCCGGACTCATTACTCGATGGGCCAACCAAGGACTGTTGACCAGGAATCATCTCTCCATAGAGGGACGCGGATTGTGTTTGTTGAGAATCTCCTGTGAAACTCTTTCGAGGCCGATGCGAACTCCCTAGGGAGCTATTGCTTCCTCGAGCTCCTGCGTTATGACCTATTGCGGGAGGTGGTGCCAGCGGTGAATTCTCAGCCTTTTTGGCCGATGAAGAAAATCGCCACCTGTGACGTCGCTTCTCCTTGTCTTCTGGTGCGACCTTGTTCTCATCAAGTGCATCGGCCTCCGAATGATCAGTGAACGACGACCTCGACTTTGTTGACGTTGTGGGAGATTTGCGGGGTTTCAATCCGGTTGTGTTATTCTGTGGCGTGTTGGCAGTCTGCGAGCCTGGAGTCGAGAAATCTCTCGTGGGCGCTTCATTGACAGGGGTGGGCGCCGTGTTGGTCAGAGCAGGCCCTGTGGGTGCAGCCAAAGGATCAAGCCGCGAGGCGCTATTCAGATCAGGCGATGCCAGTGGCGTTTTGAAAGGTGCAGCGTCATCTGCGTGGAGGGAGTTCACGGAGCTCTGTGCACTCTCATTCGCGCTACCTGGAATTTTCGGTTTCTTTTGAAGCTTTCTAGGCTGTCTCTGCTGCTGAGGTTCGGAGGGTCCAAAGATGGGGGATTTGGGAAAGAGGTTGGAGATTTTCCTTTCTCGAGTAGTGATTGGTGTTGGTGTAACAGAGTGTGCAGGTCCCACAGATTGGTTGACTTGTACTGGTGGAAACGACGCGACGTTAGGCTGTTGTGGCTGGGTCGCTGGCTGTGGCAGAGCAGGTTGCCCTGGGATTTGCTCAATAAGTTGTCCCGTTGCTCCCTGACTGCTGAAAGCTTCGTCTGGCCCGATGGAACCAGAGCGCGAGGATTTAGATTCTGTAGCATCTCCATTTGCATTTGGTGTACTAGGAGTAATAGTTGCCGGGCTCTGTGCAGGTGGCGTGGAGTCCGTTGCATCATTTAATCTTTGAAATCGACTTGGAGCGATGGCCGGCGATCTTTTGGATGGGACAGTATTACTGCGAGCAATTTTGGCACCCGCTGTGCCGTCTGGGAAGGTCCCAAGCCCGGAAGGAGTGCCTGGGCTCGAGACACCAGGACTTCCGCGATCCCGTGAACCTCGAGAGGACACTGAGACGTTGCGTCTTACACCAAATTTTCGCATACTCTCAGCACCTGCACTAGCATTCGAGGCAGAACGAACCACAGCTTTTGGTGACTTCAGGGATGGCGCACCACTCTCAACATCCTTTTGAGTTTTCTCGTCCACAGCTGTGCCTGACATACCAATAAGGAAATTGTCCTGGTTCTCAATGAGGAAAATAAGTACATCCTGGCTGAGACGATATTCCCGAGGAGCCATATCATGCGTGGGATGTGAGATGATACCAGGCTGAAAGATAGCCGCCAAATTTGCAGCGGTCATTCGGTTAAGGTCGGACTTGGATGCGAAAACAGCCAGCAGATCTAGGATATACAGTAAGAGCTGACGATTCAAGGGTGGAAGCTCTGTGATAAGTTTCTGGTAGGCCGACACTGCCGCATTGTGCTCATCAAGGCTGAAATCAACAGGTTGCGCTTCACCGTCGGTCTGAGGTGGGCGTTGCGTCCTGCGCAAAGGTTCGCGAAATCGATCATAAAAATCGAGGGGCACAATCGGTTCGGGTAGTTGATTTAGGTAGCGGCGAAGGATGTTGGCTGCATCGTGTACCGTGTATCCAGTCCAGTCCAGGCCTTTGCCATATCTGTCAGGAGAATTGAAGATTGTCTGTAGATCTTTTATCCGTTTAGCTGATCCATTCAATCTGAAAATGCCCTCCACATCGGTTGCTAGAACAGCGTTAGCTGGATATTCTTGTGGAATTGGTTCGCGGTGTGAGGCTTATGTACCTTTCTCTTTCAGGAAGACACCGCATTTCGCAACGACGATGGGGACATATCCATATATAAAGCTTTCGCCACTCTCATTCTGGAGTGAGATGGCGACATTCGCATATCTGATGCTATCGGCTAGAGGGACACCGAAAATACCAGGCTGTATTTCGACTGTGAATAAGTCAGCGGTCAGCGTCAAGTTGGCGCAGCCTCAGCCTTGAACTGTGCCACTTATTGTGCCGTGAAAACATTACCTTTTTCATCGGTTTTTTCAGTTGTCTTGCGAAATTTCTTCCACCATGATGCCAATTCCCTTTTAGAGGGGGGAGAGACGGTAGATAGAGGGGACGGTGCAGGGACGTTGCGTTGGACAGGTTGAACGATGGGCTGAGCGGACGCCGCGGTGCCTGTGCCTCTCGTGGCCATTATGAGGCTACAGGCGCCTCGCGGTCTTCACTCAACTCCAGAAAACTCGTCTTGATCGATGTCTTGGAGCTGACAGCGCGTGCTTGTGACGGGACAGCGGCTCGTTCGGGAGGCCGTCGCGGTCGCAAAACCTTACAGCAGCAGGTTTTGATAATCGCGCGGTGCTGATGACTGAAATGATTGACTTCTACGATGGGGGGCGAACGAGGTGAAGTTGCTGAGGCCTAGAAAATGAGAGGATAGGCAGAAATGAAAAGGTCTGTGGACTGAGGGATCAGCTGAAGGAGAGGCTGACCAAGGAGAAGGCCCCAAGTGTCGATCTCAGTTCGACACGAGGATGCCGCGCGGGCACTCGGTGGGGAGGGGACTGGCTGCCAACGACTTTGCAAATAGGTTGCAGGAAAGGATGATGGAGACAGGAGAGAGTGAAAAGAGAATAATCAGGGTTGAGGAAAACGCGATCAAGGCTTCTGTCAAAGATGAAGAAAGGGTTGGACTGAACGGCTGGACGTTGATGCTGTGTCAGGTTGTGTCTCCAGGAGCCTATTATTACAACCTATCTTTACCCTAAGGTCTAGTCAATTACCAAGGTAGGTCGGGAGGCGGTTAGCACCAGCTGTAGGAATAATAAGCATGGCAAATGGGGGCCTCTTGGGCAGGGGTGCTCATGTGGTGCGGGAAGCGGGTGCGGGCTACAGACAAAGTTGCAGACGCAGGTGTGGGAGGTACTCATACCTAGGGTGCAGACCTGCAGGCGGGCGTGCAACTGGGACTTGGAATGGCGGGTGGTGGCAGTGGCAGTGGCAGTGGCAGTGGGAGCACTTTGGACAGGTTTCTTCTTCTACAGTAGGATTCAAGCACCCAAGCACCCAAGCACCCAAGCCCAAATCCAGACTCTGCTTGGACAGACCCTAGTCGACTTGGGGGCTTAAGATTAGACTCCTTTGAAGAAAGCGGACCACCAAGAACGCCCCTCGGCCACCAATACGGGCTGTGGCGGCTGCCTATTGCTCGCCCAACCTGGGAAAAGTCTTAACTATTCTGACCCTCCGCGAGCAGTCCGAGGTCCGGATAGGAGCCTGCAGCTTGGAACCGCTGTCTCGCAGTAGTAACTGACTAGGCTGTCTCGTTAGCCCCAACGCAACACCTGTTTCTGTCCTTTGCAACCTTCGCAAACGGATGGAGTCTGTATTGTCCTGGTCGTCGTGGCTTTTTTTATACGTGTCACCTGGGCGATCTACCATCCTTCATCGCTCAGGTCATCTTTTTTTATCTATCACCTGGCAGAGAAAATCTATCCGTGATAGGCTGCAGAATTGTAGCCACTGTTCCTGGAGGTGGAGTTCAGCCAGAAACGATGTCATGCTGATGCTACACAAGTTTGCCTTCCAAGGTTCGAAGCTGCATTTCTGCACGATGGCAGTATAGTAAGTAGGAGACTTCCAAAAATTGGACCATTTGATGACAGCCTTTGTCAGAGCGGTTCTCTTACCAGTTGTTCATCCGGGTTCACCCATTTTATAAATCGAATGACTATCCACTCAAGTTGTCCTTGCAGTCTAATTGATCGGCTTAGTTCTTGCTCACGGACTCTATCCGTAGAATGAGCACCTATCGATCACTCGTCAAGCATCCAACATGATCCATGATGCACCTACTCCGTACTCAGTACTCTGTATCAGCTGGTAGGCAGTGTAGGAACCTGGAACAACAAATCGCCCAACTATTGCCAAGTCAGGTCACAAGCGATCCACGCCACTCAGCCAGAAGTTCGAACTTCCGCATCAAGCGCCTTCAACACCGGTGCCTGAAAAGGTTCTCTGTACAAGGCACCTAGTGCTCTTTTCCTGCAGATCGCGTGTTGAGTGTCTTGGACCTGGAGGATACTTGATCAGGTCTGGGGATCTTCATTAGCGACCCGAGCATCTTCCATCCTGTCAATATCTTTCATTTCAGACGTAGTATCATATGTTGGCACTGACCTATCCGACCCAGCACGGTGCATTCAAAACCGATCCTTGCTCCGTAACTGCCAACTCTTACCAACAGCATTAGTCCCCAAAGATGACTGAAAACCCTCGTACATAGGTACGGAGTACGGAGAACTGAGTAATTTGTTTGATCATTTCAATCCCGACCTCACAGCTAGCTATGTCGGCAAGAGAAGCCAGAACAATATGGAACATCGCCCTGTAGAGTACCCTAGTAAATGCTTCAATTTTCCACTTAATTCATTGTGCGCCGTTGTAAGGCACATGCACATGATATCATCCGATTTGGATGTTCGATCCCAAGCCACAACGTACGTAATGAACGCCTTTCTATGATGCATTCGTCAATCTTTCATATCTAATCCTGTTTCAAGACTCCTCTGAGACATCCTCCGCAATCGCGCTGGTCAGCTGAGGTGCCTTGCCGCCAATGCTGAGATCTTTGAGAGCTTTGTCGAATTCCCGCTGCATGCCATGCTTGACGGCTTCGAGCACATTATCCACAGTCATCTTGGGCATGTAGGCAGGGCGGGTGCCTTCCTTGAACACTCCAGTCCGAACCAGAATCGAATACCAATTAGTCTCAGCCTTACCGGACTCGTCAAATTCGTTGGTACCTCGAATGTCTGACTCAGGTGTGTCACCAACAAAGTATACCGTATCCAAAGGTTTGTTGATGCCGTGTGTGTCTTTGCGCCACTGCTGCAGTAGTCTGGTTGCAAACTGGAACGTGCCCAATTGAGGCTTACCAAAGGCAACAGTCTTCATTTCTTTTCCAGTGATGGCTCGAAACATGGCTTCAAGCGACGCTCGCAAAGCCCCCATGCCAATACGCGAATAGCTATGCGAGGTCGCCCACACGACGTCGTTGTGAGAAAAGAAAACTGGTGGACCCTCGTCATAAGTTTCTGAACGGGTCCCAAGGCGACCATTCTTGCTCATGCATAGATCCAGGATGATCTGTGAATCACCAGCCCAGTCTCTGCTGTCGGCAAACACAAATACTGCTTCGATATCGACCTCCCCGTAATTTCGAAGTTTTGAGTTCGTGAGTTCTTCCTCTGTTAACTGTCTGAATGGTGTTGTGTCTTTGTTATCCTTGATGATGTCTCCAGGAGTGATGACATCCTTGAAGCCATAGCCCAGCGCAACTTCTCTGCACTTTTCACCTTCGCCCCCGACGACGAGAACAGTGCCATACTTCTGTGCCAGCTCCCTCATAGGAGTATGGCCACAGATAAACTGTCCAGGAGACACCTCCATTTGGAGCTGATTAGAGAGTTGGATGCACCGATCTTCTTCGGTCTTGCCCCCTCCATTTGTGACAAAGATATAAGGTCTTGTGTTCATGTTAGTCACTCTCATACTCGCTAGAGCAAATGTGATGGTACTGACACTTTAATCCCATACTCATTTTGGCCATTGAGGGCCTTCATAGCCTCGATAGCCTCGGGAATGACCTCGCCCCCCTTGATGAGCACACCATCGATGTCAAAGGCGAAGGCGTACTTGTCGGTGGTGGCAAGGCCAGATTCATCTGGAGTGGAAGGCCCGGAGTCCGTTGGAGTGCTTTCTCCTGAGCCCTCTGCCAGGTGATGTTTGGCCAATTCCATGGCATGAGCAGTCTCGTGAGCATTGCTGCAGCTTTCCAAATGCTGAGGAGGGGCAACCACGGTCGGTCCTCCGAACAAATCCGCCCTGGTGGCACTCTGACTGGAAAGTCGTCGTGTTGTGCTTGCCCTAGATCCGCTCCGCCTCGTCGTAGTAGGCGACAAGAGATTGTTGTCCATGTCAGATGCTACACTGCTTGGCATCTTGAAGGAGATGATCTGGTTTTTTCCCTATGAGCCTAGTAGGACTACCTGGTACAGAGAAAAGCCAGTTGCTCGGTCTGGAAGAAGAGAATACGGGGTGAAAGGTGATATCTGACACTTGATACTTGTCCCAGGTACAAGTTCTGGGGAAACCCGGAGCCCGGACGCCTCTCCTTTAATACGGCTCGCGTCGACAAAAGAAGCTAAGCACGTGGGTAAGAAAGTGGACAACGTTTCAAACAATGGCTACCAGACTTGTGGATATCACGAAAACGACGACTGAGTCAAGCTCGTTGTTTGCTGGAGTAAGAAAAAAATGGGAAGTCCCTGCCATGTGGCTCTTGAGATGTTGCAAATGACGTCTGTATGATGGAGACACTCAGCCAAAGCGGCAAATGAAAATTCGTCTCCCATGATAGAAGCAACGCCTGATATGTACGATCCTCATCCTTTGAAGAAAATTCCAATCAACGTTTTTCCAGTGGAGTTGGGTCCCAACACTGCAGTGATTTTGTCGATCTTATACTGATTCATTCCAAAAGGCACTGGTGTCGTTCACCGAAACAAAATATCCACTCCATGTGCACGATTTTCGACGGTTTCTTATCGGCGACCCATGCCATGCTCGATGACGTCAGTCTTCCGAATAATGCACCCATGCTCGAGGGTGCCAGCGAACGCAGGAATGCAGAACAATCTCAGGGGGGAACCCGATTCGGAGTTGTGGGCCCCATATATAATAATTACGTGAAGATTAAGGACCCAGCAGGAACTCGGTTACACTCCGTTTCATGACTACCCAGCACTAGTATCAAAGCGACCCCGGGATTTTCTCTGTTCATTGATACTGCTCGGTGGCTGTCCTGCTATAGACCTTCAATTGTAGAGTTGATCAGGCTGCTTGGCGGCTGGGTTATAGTCCCAGCCCACCGCTCTGCGTTCTTTTCTCTCATGTGTACGGCTATACCCTGTGACTACCAAGGTACGGAGTACTCTCAGGCGGAAAACCCGAATGTCCGTCGTTTGGTAACGCCCTCATTGATTAGGCACTCAACCATAACCTTATTGTTCCCATCACGAACCGCGATTTTCGATAGGACGCAAAGGTAAGTCCCGAACTGTACGCCTCACAGTCTCGAAATCGACATGGTAAAGACCCTCAAGGGTTGAGTGCTTTCTTTCTGTATCTTATTGGGTCTTAGGTGAAAGCCCCAGCTACTTCTCCTTAAGGGCTTCTGGGAATGAGGCATGGTCATGATCGATAACCCTAATCTTTCTCGCTCGCGACTGTTGAGGCCAAGATTCCGCCCAAAATAAACGGTACCGGTATAGCTGCAACGCTCCTTGAGATTAGCGACATGACATGAATGCAGTATTCACCGGTAGGTGCTACCGTGAACCGCATAGCCGACGGTACAAAATCACCATTGCCATATTGAGACTCAAGAGCATCCTGTCAGCGCAGAACAAATAGCGTTGGCCGTATGAGAAGCCGCTGCAGGTTTTGTCGCCGCGAACTTCAATTTCTTTCAGCGGTAATTCTAATGCACGACGGATCTGTTTCAAACGACAGTTCCAGCGATCCTTGCTCAGGTACTATGAACTGCCTCCAGCATATTTTCCTTTATAGTCGGAGTCATCAGGAAGCGGCATCTCTGGCTGACGGGCCTCGCTGAGATTTTACGAACCAAGTTCTAGCTTTGACGGGGCTGGGGAACTCTTGGACTTCTGCTTAATGCACTTTTCGAAATGGTTTCGGAGAGAGGCATAGTTCATATGCCCTCTGCTCGCTGAGACGTCTGAGATAGAAGTTTGTTTGCATTCGGAGTGGCAAAATTGGGGCGGGGTACCAGTATAGCAGTTCATTCTGTGGCGCTCTAGTCAATTCGGATGGTGATAGCAACATTATTCGCATCCTGTTTCGGCGCCCTGCCAAATGCAGTTCAGATGAACGGATAGAAAGTGGTTGACTATGCGGTATTGGTGCCCTCCCGTCGAGTGCGCTCAACCGGGACAAGGGCACCAAAGAGAGCGCGTGCCAGTCAGATTATCCCCCTGACAGCCATCGACTTCTTCAATCGGTCGGCCGACAGTCTGCAACTCAGTCTCATCCGCAAGCAGGACTTTACCTACATAATAATCTAGTAGTTTATAAACAAGGTGATTGCCAGTGTGCACTAGGACGACATTCACCACATTGAGTAATGATCTACCCTCTCTTTGAACTCAATGCTGGTCATTTTAATGTTGGTTTTATAGCTTTAAGTTGCCAAATTTCACATCAATTATGCATTGAAACTGGGATCCATGGCGCAACGGTAGCGGTATGTTCACATTGTACGTTCTTCAACGATCAACACTAAATGAATTTCAACAGCGTTCGACTCCAGATCGAAAGGTTGTCCGTTCAAATCGGGCTGGGTTCAATTACGAAATTATCAACTTTTTGTGTTTTTGAAATTGTCCCAGATAAGTTCGACTGATTATATAGTGCACGCACTGCTTGGCGCGGAAACCCGGTGCCAAGCAACTTTTTCTCTCAAAAGTATACCTTTTCGTAAACCTTCCTAAGCAACGAGCGGGAAAAACCCAGTTCTAGATGGTGACATCACGATTTTTCCACTAAAAGTTCAGACCATACCTGTGGATTGTCCTCGATGGTACTGATTCCTGATAGGAGTATTATTGTGGTGGTTATCGTCTGTTTAGACTCTCCACACCCGGTGAGACTGAAGACGATATGATGCAGTGGGGCAAATAGATCACCATACTTCTAAACACCAATAGAAGGATGAGCACAGTTCAGGGACGCACTGGGGAACGCTTAGAAGCGCTCAGCCAATCCACAGTTGAAGCTCAGGTTAACGCGGCCTTAGTTCAGCCTTTGGGATCAAATTGTAAATGCTGTATAATTAGGGTTTTCGTCCTCGAGTAATAGTGATATTACAAGTATTCCGTAGAATTAAGTATAAGCGATAACCTAGTCCTTGAAGTCCTGAGTCAGGACCGTCAACGAGGATCTGAATATCGGTCTATCTATGCGTCTCAGCAAGCCTACCATGACGTATCTCAGTATATCTTGTCTAATGACGTCTGATAGTAAGTATGTGCAAATGTTGAAGTGTCGAATCCAAAGTTCAGCACCATCTATATAACCAAGCACCGTCGCTAAATGAAAAACAAAGCAAGTGTCGACATGGCCTAACCCTCACAGTAGTTACTAACACAGGATGGCCATCCTCCCAAACAACTTAGATGTGGAATTCGTTCTCGAGCCAATGTTTGACCACCACTTTGCCCTCCTCGAACGCAGACCTTGGTGTGCGGACAATGATGGCGGCATGGGAGTGAGAAGATTTCGTGATGTGGACCGGATATTTTCGAAATCCAACATCATTCAGTGACTTAATCATGGCGAACTGGTCGCTAGTCAACGCTAGTGTGGGAAAGTCTAGCGGCCGCTCAGAAGTCAGGGGCTCCTTCTTTAACATGCCTGCGTCAGACTTCTCTCGCTCCAGCAAGTCGTCCAACCTGGAGAGATATGGAGAAGACGATATCGAGTCGCTAGTTGACGCTAGCTCCTGGGACCCTTCAGGAAGATACTCCTGCTCTTGAGCGGAGTTCATGTTTTCAAAGGCGTCTTCAAGCCCGACTCGCATCTCTCGGACCATATAAGGTATCCGGTAAACACCGAATCCAGCTCCTTCAGGGTCAGTTTCATGCAATTGAATCCGACGACGACTGCGAAACGTCTGAATTCCAGAATTGATGAGGAAAGCCACCGTGGCAATAGGAACTATGACCAGGAGTGCAAGGTAAATAGGAATCCGTCCCAGAAATGTTCGGCCACGGTCTCGAAAGCGCTCGTAGAAACTTGGCAGCTTGTTCTGCGACTTCCTCTCGACAGGATTGTCGGGATCTAGAATCACTGGCTCATAGCCTTTGACATAGCGGAGGTCCACTTTACTGAGATTGGTGAATGGGTCGCATCTGGAGATTCCTGTTGTGTAGAAAACAGCCGAAAGATCATTGACTATGTTTGTGTAAAGTGAGCGATGTTCGAACTTGGCGAGAGCTGATATAAATACGCTCTGAGGGTCCGCTAAGACGCTCAACAGAGGTCGACCGGTGCTTCTAAAGCTGTCAATCGTGAAGAGCTGTCGTCCTGATGTTGAGAGAGTTCTGGCGCCCAGCACATTCCATAAATGGTTCGAATACCCTATCAAGGGTGTTCTTACACCAAGATGAGGTGTAACGAAGGTTGTGAAGTTGACAGGGGTGAGTTTGTCAAAATATCCCTTGTGGTACAGTAGACCAATGGCGTATCGTGCAACAAGTCCTCCAAGTGAGTAACCTACTATCGAAAATCTTGTGATTTTATATCCATGGCGGTTTAATTCATCGAGTTTCTCCTCGATCTCGCGAGCAACACGTTCAGCACCAACCTCGATGCCATCGTACGTTAACCTGTGGGAGTCGCGCCCTGGGTCAGTCATTCCATTTTGCCAGGAAATGTGCCCGAGTTGGGGATAAAAGGTTGGCTGTCCGCAAGCCCGCGACTTACGATCCAGGATTGCTGCGACAGGCAACAACGATCAACTCCTCTTCGCTGTATTTGTCCTGCAAAGCTTGCGCGACAAAGCTAAGATGAGTCTAGGTATATGATCAGCATTCGTTCGGATTTCTTGAGTCTTCTGCGAACTATACCGCATTGCCCCAGAGCCTGTGGAAATGTTAGTGACGCTGATTCCTGAGCAAGTATTCCCGAAGCTGTAGCTAACCCATGCACAAGGAAGACAGTGTGATTAGCTTTGTTTGTTGGTGTGGACTGTCCTGATAACTTTGGAATGCTGGCCATGTGGGAGTCGTCTGGGAGAAAGAGCGATTGTTTGTTGATGGAGCGCAGGTCGAAAGGGAGCGCGGGCAGTGACGGCATTATGTACAATTCTCGCGTCGGCGACCAGGGATGCCGTTCGTGCTAGCGCACTGCATGCAGCACCAGCCTGGAAATCCTAAGATCCGAGTGTCCAGGCAGACGGTCAGCCAGAAGCCCGAAACGGAGGCAAGCGGCCCGTAGGAACGGCGTTAAGGCTCGACGTCACCAATAAGCCTGTGGTGTTGGGGATTGTTCTCGTCACTGTGCGTCAAATATTCGCCAAGGATGAGTATATAGATTCCAGGAAGTGTTATTGCTCAATTCGGGGTTCTTAGTGATATGATACTGAAATTTTATGCGAGGGTGAAGATATTAAAGGCAAGTGGCCTGTTGCACTACAATTTCACATTTTGTTGTCCCACGTTGAGCGAAACCTTCACCTTATATCTCACAAGAAGTGCGTGGGATGAGCCGCTGTTCTTGGTCGGACGTTGCTGCCTCACCACTGGCGGACTTCTCTTATCTATCTGGCTGGCCTCCAGGTTCACCTACCCGTACAGAACAGGATTGCTATCGCCAGAGTTCCAGGAGTTGGGTAAATCGTGGGCGATAAGGTAGGCGTGGCTACTGGGGCGCTCGAGCGTGGGTAGAGGCTCGGCACCAACGAAACCAATCCGACTGGACATCTCAGGGGTTGAGCCTCCTTATCGCTCCATGCAAGGCTTCGAACTATTATTATTAATTACATCAGAGTCCAGACTGCTTCCTCGGACAAGGAGACCTTAGGGAAGGCCCAGCCCTTGTCGGTGCCTCCGATGCCACAAACGCCCACCTTCTCCAGCTGCGATCTGTATTCTGCCCGGCCTTCTCCGCAATCTGGCTGGAGGGTTTCCCACCATCAGCGTTCTTGATGCTGATCTGACCAGGTAGTCCAGTAGTAACTAGTGCTTTCTACCAGCATGTTCTCTGCTCTTGGGCTCTTCAAAAATACCCCTTGTCCTCGGCTAGAAGACTGCAGCCTCCCCAACTGCATCTTTTCCCATCTTGTGCCAGAAGATGAAGATGCTGCAGGAACAACCCAGGAGTATGATCCGTTCAGTGCGGGTCAAATTTCACCACAGAGCTCCCCTCCGGCCCCAAAGAGAAGAAGGATAGCATCACCTGGGAGACAGGTTGAGCCCAAATATGCTCCACATGCCGTTCCAAATGATGGAGCAGCACTTCAAAAACCATCACAGCACCCTACTTCTCCTAACGACGGCATAAAAGGATCATCCAGGAGTGATGTCTACCCTTCTAGGAAGTCACTTTCTACAGTCTCAGCACAGCAATCAAAGGTAACTCCGAGCTCTGCGAAGAGAGAGGTCTCTCCACCGCCGACGAAAAGGAGCAGACCTTCCCTCCCGCCAGTCAAAAAAGAATTCAAAATTGAGTCTCTGACGCCTCGCAATGTCGCAAAAGCCCCTGCTATGCTGAAGACGAGACTTGCGGTCCTTCAGGCGGTGCACAAACAAGTGCAGGACCAGAATCGGAAACTAGCGGTCGCGGACAACAAATGGAAGGCCTTTGTTCTTGACGATCAAGAGCTGATTCGATTTTCTCTTGATGAAGAGGAAGCGGCAACCAAGCTCGGAGATTCTATCTATCGAAATGCAATGGCTCAGAAAGTACTCCGCATCAAAAAGATGACAACGGAAGAGTGGGTAAAGATGGTAAAGACTTGGTCAGGCGTTGATCCCGAGCAAGACCAGAACACCCCTGCTGCAAACAAAAATGGTTCGCCCGCGCCGTCTGCCAGGCAACTCTCTATGAGCGAGGAAATTACCCTTCTCCAAAGACTTCGTACTCCTTTGGAGGGGTTGGAAAATTATGGTTATGTCACAAAAGAGCCCACCGCCTCTGAGATCACTGCAGCAGAGGTGGCAGTGGCCAGTGCAGCTGGCTTTGAGAAATGTGATCGCTGTGGCACCCGATTCCAGGTCTTCCCAGGAAGAGACGAACAAGGGCGCCTCACCAGCCATGGAACTTGTCGGTATCATTGGGCAAGAGCAAATCGTGCTGCGAGCTCAAAGTCCGACAAGATTGTTGGCCGATCAGAGGCGAGTTTTCCTTGTTGCAATCAGCTGGAAGGCAGCGAGGGCTGCACCGAGGCGAGCACGCATGTTTTCAACGTCAAACATCCACCCAGGCTGGCAAGCATTCTTCAATTTATGCGTACGCCACAGTCAGACGTTGAATCTCCAGGAATACCACTATCATTCGACTGCGAAATGGGTTACACAACCTTGGGCATGGAGGTCATCCGTCTGACTGCAGTGACTTGGCCAGAGGGTCGCGTGGTTGTCGATGTTCTTGTCCGACCATTTGGGGAGATTCTAGATCTCAACACAAGGTTTTCTGGTGTGACAAGAGAAGCATATGCAAATGCTGTGGAATATGAACCTGGGACCGAGCTGCAACCAGGGGATATACGGAAGGTTGGTTCACCAGCAGTCGCACGTCAACTTCTATTCGATCGACTCAGTCCCGATACCCCACTTCTGGGTCATGCTATCGAGAATGATCTGAATGTTTGCCGAATTATCCATCCCTTTGTTGTAGACACGGTCCTTTTGTACCCACATCCTCGTGGCCTTCCCATTCGGTTCAGTCTCAAAGTGCTTGCGCAGAAGTACCTATCGAGAGGAATCCAGACTGGAGGCGAGGCAGGGCACGACTCCAGCGAGGATGCTATTGCTACAGGAGATCTAGTCCGGCAGAAAACCCGGGACTTGTGGACAACATTACTTCACGAAGGTTGGAAGTTTGTTGGGGGAGCATTGAAAGGGCCTGGGGGATTTGAGGCAGATGCAAGAACACCACCAGTGCTTTAACAACAGCAATTCGCGTTGAGCCTTTGAGAAGTCGTCGATGCAACCACCATATGACGAGGAGGTCGCCTCCCATGATTTAATTAACTCGGTTAGTAAAAGTGGCTAACTCAATAGACTAGCTCAAGATGGCACCCAACGGTCACCCAATGGTAAACCAGCCTAGCCCCTACTGGGAACTTACCTGTAGCCAAAGAACCCTAATTATTCTGCCTGGGGATCTGGCAATTTGTGTAGAACAACTCTACTACATACCACGCCGCTAGTGCCTGCAGTTCGCGAGCCCCTTTCCAGATTCCGACCCGCGTCAAGCCTGCATTACCTTGTGGTGTGCCTTGATTGCGCAGCCAATCTTTCATAATTTGAACGCTGTGTGTACAGTATCAACACCCCCATCCCCTGAAGGTCCCCTGGTGCTCACAAAATTTGTATCCAGCCTTTCTGTGGTTCAGGAACCTCCCCAGCCTCAGCCTCCAGCCTGCAGGACAACCTCCCATCTGTTGTACTCCGTATTCCGTACTCTACACACGCGGCTTCGCCTCCCCAGCATTCAGCACACACTTTTCTCCACAGGGCGCAGATCCTGCACATTGTCGCAGTCCAAAGGGAAGAAGACCCATTAAGGACCCGACGTCCCCTTCTCAGTGGTTATATTTTCAACTAGCACTTACAAAGCTGCCCGCGTAGTGACTCGGACAGAATGGGAAACCAAATATCGAAGATGATGGGGAAGATCTTTGGATCGCGAGAGATGCGACTGCTCATGCTAGGTCTTGATGCAGCAGGCAAAACAAGTAAGTAGCATAGGACATGTTCTCTCCGACGGTGCTGCGATCACGATCTGACCAAGAGTAGCAATTCTGTACAAACTCAAACTCAATCAAGACGTGACCACGATTCCTACTGTCGGCTTCAACGTCGAAACGGTAACATACAAGAATGTCAAGTTCAACGTGTGGGATGTGGGCGGTCAGGATAAAATTCGTCCTTTGTGGCGACACTACTTCTCTGGCACACAAGGTCTCATATTTGTGATTGACTCCAACGACCGAGCGCGGATCGACGAGGCTCGACAGGAACTTCACCGAATCATTCTAGACCGAGAGATGAAGGAGGCGCTGCTTCTCGTTTTTGCAAACAAGCAAGACATTCCTGGCTCGATGACACCCACGGAAGTGACAGAAAAGCTTCGGCTGGGACAACTCAAAGAGCGCACTTGGTACGTTGTGCCTAGTTGCGCTACCACAGGCGAAGGTTTACTCGAAGGATTGGTAAGTGATCAACTCGACTTGTTGTATCTGGATCGTGCTGATGGACTCCCTCAGAGCTGGCTTTCTACCAATGTCAAGCAACAACCTCGACCAGCCCCCGCGAAATGATGAGCTACGAAAGCCTGCTGAGGCCAGCTGGGGAACAACAAATGTTTGTTTGATGAGGAACGCTGAAGTTTGAAATGAGCATTCGTCGACAATCTTGATACCTATTTGTGAGCGTTTTCCAGCAAGCATGGAGTAACAACTAGGGGGATCGATGTGCTTGCATTATCGCTTTGGAACCACCAACACTTGTCTTTCAGCAATTGCTTCATGGTACAGTCACTGCAGTGTGACTGTTGACGCATTGGGTCGAGTTTTTGCACTTCAAGGCAATTGAGAGAGTCAGTTTCCAGGTGCCGTGTATGATATTCGGGAATCACGAGCAACAGCATGCATTCAATGTTTAGAAGGGGTCTGACTTCTGCCGAGCTTGGTGGCAATATGCAGCGAAAAGGAGCGACGAGCGGCCTGGCGAAGGAGTGGCATTTAATCAATGAGAAGCCAATGAACAGGATAATGATACAGTACAGTACTATGCCATGGAACTGCAAATAGCGAGTTGTCTTTCCATGCGCACTACACCGGGATTCGTGAGCGTAAAGGAGGAAACTTACTGCACGGGTACTCAAGATTCAGTACCTGTATGATCCTGTTCAGAACCGTTGTGCTAAGCAAACTCCAGGGGGGATCTCCTTGAAATTAGAAGCCATCAGATGATCCTGGAGAGAAGAGAAACACATGGATTCTTATCGGCTAGCGAGTTGACGGGCCAAACTCTCTATTCTCGCCTAATTCAAAACTCGATATTACTATCCGTCGAGCTGTGCCTCTTAATTACGATTTACCTGTAGAATATTGAATATGGATGTTCCGGAACAACGTAATTCCTCCACGATGACTCGATGCCTGATCGGCGTTTTGCTACATAACTGGTATCAGTTTCCAGCCATCTTCTGCCCCTGCGCTTTTCTGTTGATGGAGGGTTAATTTCGAGTTTCAACTTTGGTCCCTATTGCAAATCGAACCATATGACCTCTCTTCCACTCTCTACACCGTACTTGGTTCTCGTATCAATTGACATCACAGATTCGACGGTGTACTAGCAGAAACTAGTGGTTTGGGATATTGATATTGATACAAGTTTCCCCCCCCCAATGATTGATTAACCTTCGTTAGTACGGAGTACTCCGTACCACAGCTGCTTTCTGGTCTGAAACCCTCTTTTTCTCGTTGACCCTCCCCTTTTGATATTCTCATCCCATTCCCATTCACACAGCCACTATGTAATACGAGGTGCCATTGTCCTGCAGGTGTCTCCTCCACTTCTAAGCTGTCAGTGGCACCCGATGCTGCATGGTAACTTCCCCTTCCCCAACTGCAACGCACATGCATGTCTGCAGTCCACCCTCCGTAGCTGTGGTGCGGACCACCAATCCAACATGCCTAGTCCTGCAGGCTGCAAACTAGTCATCAGGCACGGTATCCATCTGCGAACCCCTGAACCAAAACCAGAGAGCGGTTGCTGCCTTAGGCTGCATGCAAGGGCAAGGGAGACACAGGCGAGATAGTAATATTCCGTCCTGGTATTTGCCATCGCTGCGGAGGCTCTTCGTGGCTAGTATAGTTAATTGACTGACGAGAATGAGCACCCTGCTTGTCACCTCATACTCCTGTATCCTCAATTCATCATCGCCGATTCTTCTGTGACTTCTTTAATATCCAACGTCTCCTCCTCCTCCCCCTTCCTCACTCATCCCGACTCCGTAATGCTGTCCACAACATTTCTTCTCGGCCACGTGTTGGGCTGCCCTTGTCTTTGAACGTGATCCCTCTTTGGAGAGTTGCGCACGGAAAAACAGGACGTGCACTGACCACCAGCCTGCCCAGTTTTCTCGACGAGTCGAGAGTTGAGAGTCCCGCTCCACGCCATCTGGCATCTGGCACTTCGGCCCGGGCCAGCCTAACACTCTGATCAGATCAAACAACCAGGACCACTTCTCCCCTCAATCTATTCGCGATTGCATTATTGTGGGAAGGGCACCACTAATTTCCAATTTCCCCCCTCCTCAACCTCCTACCCTCCTCAACCCGGGTGACCTGTGTTTGGTGTCTTTGCCTGCTGCATCTTTCAATCTGTCACTGGCATACCGAGTACTCCGTACCTGTCAACTAAGGCCTTCATCTGATCATGGCTACCAACGGTACAACGAAACCCTCGGTCTTGATTGTGGGCGGCCTCGGTTTGTGCCCTTTATCTATGTTTATCGACTCTCACCACATGTACTGATTGACTTAGGATACATTGGTCGGTTTTTGGCAAAGTACATACATGAACAGAAACTCGCATCCACGGTGCGAGTGGTTGATAAAGTTCTCCCCCAACTGGCTCATCTAGCACCCGAGTTCGCAGAAGCATGCTCACCCCAGATCTGCATCCAGGCCGATGCCTCCCGCGAAACCTCCATGTCCCGAATATTCGAGCACCCAGACGGGGCTGATGCGAAGTGGGATTATGTTTTCAATTTAGCAGGCGAGACCATGTGGTCCCAGACACCTGAAATATACCGGCTGCGCTCACTGCAACTAAGTGTGACGTTGGCCAAAGAGGCGGCCAAGCGTGGAGTCAAGGCGTTCATCGAGGCGAGCACTGGCACGGTGTATGCTCCCAACCGGACTCCGCGCACGGAGCAAGACAAGTTGAAGCCCGGCCTCAAGATATCCAAGGTCAAGTTAGAGACCGAGCAAGAGTTGGCCAAAATACCCGACTTGAATCTTGCCATTCTTCGCCTCGCCTGTGTCTACGGCGACTATGACTCCAAGTTTGTTGCGAAAGCCTTGTGTCTTTCAAGGGTGCACCAAGAGACCGGAGAAGAGCTCAAATTTCTATGGACCGAGGATCTTCGAATCAACACTGTCCATGTGGAAGATGCTGTGCGAGCCTTTTGGGCTGTAGCAGAGTGGAGGACTAAGAACGACACCATTCCGCCCCTCTCCCCCACCTCGAGCCGGAGAGCAACACTGGGTTCCAAAGGAGAAGACCCTCCAAGCGGAAATGTGCCCATTTTCAATATCGTAGATCATGGCGACACGAGCCAGGGCAAGCTCGCAAGCGTCATCTCGCAAGTTTTCGGCATCAAGACCGGATTCCAAGGCTCTCTGATATCTCAATTTGCCAGATTCAATCTCGAGCGCGTGGTCGACGAGGTCAATGAGGACTGCCTGCAAGATTGGGCCGACCTGCTGGAACGAAAAGGAATCACCCAGCCAGGCCCACTGAGCCCTTTTCTCGAGAAGGAGCTGCTCAAAGATGCCGATTTGTGCCTCGATGGAAGTCTCTTTGAGAAAGTCCTCGGCTTCAACTACGAGCACGACTCCGGACTGACTGTCGAGCGCGTCAAGCAGATGATTGTGAGCTACGAGAAGATGGGTTGGTGGCCCTAGTTAGCATACCGCTACCTAGCTGCCCGCTACCTTGGTTCCTTGCACTGCTATTCTCGACAACTGATAGGGCTGTACATACACCTAGAACAAAAGGTGTTGGGCACACGGTATGCAGCATTTCGGGCAAAGTTGCGACCTACCAGCTTGCATCTGCCCATACGAAGTTGACAAAAGCTGCAGATTGGGCTCGACGATTACAAATTTAACAGTCAGCGTTATGAATGAGATTTAATAGCGATGATGATGATGATGATGATGAGGTAGCCAATGTCATCCGCTCACAGAACCCCCCCCCCCGCGGGGCCCCCGGGCCAATGCCAATGTGCATTTCCTGCGACATGAGTCACGCCAACATGTGTGCCCTCAGCACACTGGCTTGCTTCCCAAGAAACCCCGACCCTTTTCATCAAACACTCCCCCGCCCACCACGACCACGACGTGCACGCAAAGGATGCTGGAAAGGGGTACGAGAGTCCATTTTACTGGTGTTGGCAATGCTTGGGAGGACCAGATTATAGTATGAGGTGGTGCCTTAAGAAGGAACAAGACTACCGGAAACATTCGTTTGAAGGCACTGGCTAGAAGCTAAGGGGTAGAGAAGAGGATCGGCCTTGCTTTATGCCCCAAGCCTGAGAATATTTCGAAACAAGCATGAACGTCACTCAGTCCATCTGCAATTCCTTTAGATTAGGCCCCTTCTTTCTTATTATTAATGAACTACAGTAGTATAGTACATAGGCCAGTGGCAGTATCACGTGGAAATGAGAAAGGACTTTTAAGTGCATTTCTGAGTCAATGAGAGTCGTCATATCTCGTCACCCCGTTTTGTGCTTGGAACCGCAAGTTCATGAATGGTTTCATCACTTGCTATCTAAGGTACTGCCAACATACCATGATTGATTCGCAGTCGAGTTAGTCCAAGAGGGTCTTTCCTTTCCTCGGCAGACTGACTGTCAAGCCGCAGCCAACATCACGTCGACCAGCACACTTTCGTAGCAGTGTTCATCTCACTGCTAAACTGCCTTCCCTCCATACGCATACATTTTCGGTTCGGTTCGGTTCGAGGAACTTGCACAGGCACTTTCCCTTTCTTCCCCGAAAGCCTCGTTGCATTCGGCACGTGCCGCAAGGAGAAGGAACCTAGGATCCCCCGATATCCAGATTCCAAGGACTAGTAGTCACGTTACAAGCTGCAAAACTAGCCAGCCACCGGGTGTCCCATATCAAATTCTTTCAACCGTTTCCCGATGTCGCCTAGAAATTCTCCCTCACTGTGTCAGATTCAAAACGCAGACCTTCATCCGCCAGACCTTAACGCCCATGCGTGCAGCCTCGCGCAGGTCGTCTTGGAAGCCGCGCCATCCTAGTTTGATGCTCGCCCACTGTTCTTCGTCGAAATCATCGGTTTGCTTGGCGAGGGCTGTTGCCATTTCTGCTGGGGTGATGAGAGTGGGGTCCGAGCGAGTAAAGCTTGAACTTGAGCCTGGCGACAACAATGCTGCTTGTGTTGGCAGGTTTGTCTTGTAGTTTGCGGATGGTGTGCTGTCGATGTCCATTTCTGATCCGAGTTCGGCATTTGCTTCTTGGGCGGCAGGTGACGTCGATGCGGGTGTATTATCGCCACACTGAGAGTTTTGGTCACTCGCAGTGTCATTAGTATTGTTGCAAAGCTCAGTCAATCCACTCGATATGAACCGACAGCGGTCGTTCCAGCCGTAGCTGAGGACCCAGCCTAGGATAGTAGAAGTAGGAGGGTCAACGCGTGAACTCATACCTTGGAAGAACGGCGCGATGTCTGAGTTTAGCACTGGAGCATTTGGCCAGTGGTATGCCGCCGATGATACAGAGGAGGTTGGCCCGTCAGGGCTGTGGGCTGAGTAGATGGCCGATGCAGTGGTAAGGGGCACACCGAATAGGCTGGCTGCGGAGATGATCCCACACGTGCTAATCCAGATCGACATATGTGTTGGAGGTGTTGGAGGGACCAAGCACGAATGAGGCATCTGAGGTTGGACTGGGCTCCCTGTGGAGACGAACGGCTGGCTTGAGAGGGCCTGGGGTGGTGCTGGCGCATTGTGAGCCGATGTTCTCTGCTCGGGGATTTCCATTGTCTGGTTCTTAGTCTCTTGATTCCCTTCTCGTGTGTTGAAAAAACTGTCCAGCTCCTTAAGCCGTCCGATGCGGCGATCCCAGCACTCTTCGAACACGCGTGGGTTAGTGTGTGCTCGGATCTCGGCCAGCCGGTCAATGAGATCGAGTATCGCGTCGTCCGCTTGCCGCATGGTCAACATCTTGCGGCGGCCTTGAGTCTCGTGACTTAGTCTGGTTGACATTACTCGCGCCCTCAGGTCGGCGTCCTTCGGATAGTAGGTCAGTGCGGGCGATGGCAGGGGATGTGTGTCCGTGTCTCCTTGATATGCAATGTCCGATTCCGTGTCAACTGTGAGTGCTGGGCTGACCGCTCTTGCATGTCGTCCTCGCTTCTTTGGTGGTGGTTTGCGTTCGAAGATCAGATTGCGCATTCGTGGCCAGAGTTGATTCAATATCAAAGATAGCCTAGAAGTAACGTGAGAAAATAAAAGCTCAGAAGTTGACTTGTGTTGGTGTTTCTAGAGTCCATACCTGGCATTCGCGAGACCCTCTGAACCTCTTTCCCTCGTATAATCCAAAGGCTGCTCTTCGTCGTCCAGTTGGTGGAACGGTAACAGCCAGACGGACGTCTCTGCCCAGATGATGTAGCCAAAACCACGCAGTACAAGATCAGTCAGGTTTCTGATACTGGCCGGGGTCCCTCGTTTGAGATCTTCAAGGTGCTTTCTGCGGATCAAACGAAGAACACCATCCCAGAACTTGAAATGATGGTCAGGGGAGATTTGAAGCTGTCGATAGAAGTCTCCGTAAAGAGCACCATATTGTTCCCTACGATCGTACTCTGCGTGGCTGAACTTGCGTAAATCATTGCCACTGACATCGCTCAGGTCCTGGAGATCAGCCACAGCGCTAGCCACCTGTTGGAGACTCAGCTTGGGCATCTGGTTTCCTCTAGATTGTGAAGCCATGGCTGGCGTATGGAATATTGGTCGATGTGATCAAGATGTGTGCGCCTCTAGACCCCGAGAATCAAAAAACACAAGCCAGAGGAAGGGTATTACCAAGACAATGCTACCTTGCCAAACAAGACTGCCTGGGAAGATTGTGAATAATCAATCAGCTGTGATCACATTCACATCTAGCTAGAGTCGGTGAATGGATGAAGAGCGCCATCACCAACCTGTCGCGTGCATCATCCGGCATCAAACCTGTGACAAGACCAAGTGAAGCAGTCCATGGTATTCACGTTCACCTGGCCAACTTTCACACTCGTCTGCACAGAGAGACTGAACATAACACCCTCCGCTGCGTTTGTTTTCGATCTCATGGGATCATTTCTGGAGGCCGCAATCGGCTTGGAGGAGATTGGGGCGTGAAATGTCATACTCCGTATCTTAAGGAGCACCTACCACTCACTGATCCTTCCGGATGTCGACATGTCAGCCTCCAGCCGCATTACTACTATTAGTAGCAGAAAACGGAGTGCTGGAATTAAGCAGCGAGATCAAGCCACAGGGTAACACATCCGATTTGGGGTTAGGGCGGCCGGAATTTGCGGCACGAACGGTAGGTGCGCCTTCTGGGTGCCAACAACCCCAGACTTGTCGGCTTCCATCCTCAGCCTTCTCAGCCTCCCCTGTTCCGCGTGAACCATCCACTCCACAATCCAATTTGACAGCGTCAGACTGGTCCCTGCTGGCCCTTGCAGACCCTTGGCACATCATTTCCCCCTTTGTGCCTGTGTGGCTGATCACTTCGACGCAAACGCACGCGCTTTTCTTCTCGAACCGAGTCGTGCACGCAGCTAACTACTCGAGACCGAGCAACCCAGACTCACATTGTTTCGCCATTTCTGCACGTCCTCGCCTGCGTCTGCTACACCTTACACCTTGACGACCATGTCATGGAAGCTCTAATCTATAATGATACTCCTCTTGCTGAATATCTAGAAGCAGACGCCATTCCTTTCGATACCGCCGACTCATCGCCTCCACTCTCGCCTCTAATCAAAACATTCGCTCCTCAGGGCCTACCAAAGCTACGAGAGCGCTTACGGACGATACGTCGCACTGCGGCCTCTGCCACAGATGTTGCCAACGAGGAATTCCTGGAGCGATTCCGCTACCTTATTGTTGCTTCCCAATTGCTCTCGAATGATCCAAAACCCCGACGCCAACGGCAGAATGAACAGACGATCGATCCGCCCCGCTTCTCCATCAAAGGTGCTCTTATAACCGCCGTACTCTCTTTCTCAATCGCTTGGTTTCTACATACTCTCCGCCGCCGACAGCGTGGTCAAGTTACCTTTCCTTTGTCACAGCTCGTCACCTATGGCCTGGTCTTGGTCGGAGGCTGCATAATATTCATCTACTTCGCCCGGCGACAATACCTTGAGTTTGTTCGCCAGTCTGCTGGAGCAGCCTTAGGAAATCTTGTTTCAAACTCTCATCATATTGATAATACTGCAGCCGAAGGGCTGCGGTTTGCACAAGAGGTGGAAATCGTCGCTCGTGGCTATGAAATGCAAGTCCTGTCTCAAATCATCCGTCATGTCCTATGCTGATACTTATTCCAGAAGCCAACCGCTAGCGCCCATCAGTCGTCTCGAAGACAAGCGCCCTGTTGGACGTTGCCGAGAACTACGAATGACCATAGCAACTGTTTTGACTAACAGCATCAGCCACTGTGTTAGGGCTCACAATGCTATGCAAGTCTTTGTCAGAGAGACTGACTTGCAGAGGTACCATGACATATACGATGTCTCGATTCAAGAGTATGCCGACGCCATTGCATTTGCAAATAAAACTACTGAGGAAACCCGGGATTCTCTAAAGGAGCTCCGGTTTCTGTTTCGCCTGCACTTCATTGCTCGGAAGGTCTTTTTGTGCGACTTGCTTGCACTCCATTCAGGATCTACATGGCAGAATATCCTTCAGTGGCGAAGAACCCTGCAAGTCTTGCAGGATTTAGACGCTGCGTTTTCGCAGATTGTGGAAAGCCTTCGCTCTGCGGTGGCCAATGAAGCACTCATCGATGATACTCCAATCGCCTCGGAAGACACAGACCAATCATTAAACCAAGACACAGAGACAAGAACCCCTCAGAGGCTACATACCAAAGCACAACTGCGTAGATTCGAAGCCGTGGCAAATGCCATACACTCCCTCAACGCCAAGGTTCGGCTACTGAAGGATGACATTAGTGCTCCGGTGATGAGAGGTGATGAAGCCATATTCGGTGCTACCTTGGCCCGCCACTATGAGCATCTTGGTGGTGAGATACGAAACGCTTTAGTTGAATGGGAAAAGGGACGAAATACAATGTTCCTCAACGTTGGACTCGACTCCGAGAACAGGCTATCGAGAACGTCTAGCATTCGTTCACCTGCATCACCGTCTCCGAGCAGCCTCGGTGGAATGACCGTTGTGGATGGAGGGCCTGCAGAGGCATTCAAGTTGCTGAGTGGCGACGAAAGAAGCACGTCCGATGGAGTCGGACCCGATGAAGAAGTCTTCGAAGCTGTCGCTTTGCCGCGCAAAAGGATGTCTTGGGCTCCAATGAGCCGGGAAGAGAAGCTCAGCAAACTGCAAGAAGAGAGAAGGAAGCGTGCGACCATGCAAGAGCAAGCAGACAACACTACAAATATGTTGCGAGAGCTGCAAATGGTGATCAAACATCGGCCGCAAGCACGGACGGCCTCGCGAATCACCTCTATTTGATGACTGATCAAGATCGAGCAGCTTGCCCGTACACATCATCTAGGAAGGCCTGGACTTCATCTGGTGCCTGCCACTGCAACACGACTTTCGAACATACACAACACGACTTGAATGACATGCAGCAAGGAGTAAATTAATCATTACAGGCTGGACGAATGCAAAATAGCGGCGCTAGATAATCATAAAAGAGTTGAAGCGTTCTTGCAGAGATGGATTTGGAATGACGACCGAGGTGTATTTTTTGGGGATATTAGCGAGTAATCACATTTTGGTTTCGGTAACCTAGGTAATCAGAGGACTCGCGAAAGCTCTCGGTCTTGTTGGCATTACCCATAATGGGCTTGGCTTTGAAGGGATAAAACTCACTGTTTTGCCAGTAAAGTTGCTGTAGCATTAGTAGAAGCAAGAAGAATCGAGGACTGCGCTTGGTGAAAGGCTGATAGGACAAGGCTGCTGCAAACCGAGCCACTCTCAGAGACGATTGACATGATTTAAGACCGCTCGATAAGTCATACAGAAGATGGTCGTCCACCACCCCAAAGACAACCGAGCATTTCCAGACGGGGTTTCCGGAAGAATCTAGAAATTTCATGCAGTCTGAGCTACGTCCCGGGTAGATTCTCGACGAGCAATCGTGAATAAATAATCAGGGTGGCTTCGACGCCGATCTCGGTGTACACATGGTCACGTTATCAAACTGAGGTACCTCATCCGTGGCGTCTCGGACGAGTAAGGAGGACGAGTGAAAGAGTGAGGATCCAACGATCGCCGGGTTGGCCAACTGATTGTGGCTTACGAGTCTCGACAATGCCATGTTCATTTAATCCTACGAGCTATCCGGACCAGGCATTTGGTAAGTTTGCCACGGAAAGTCAAAAGGCGAGAGGAGCGAAGTCCTTCCAGGTTTCCCGAGACTCAGCGTGGCTGCCCTTGTGCCTCGTCGGCGGCCTAATTTCTCCGATCCGGCTAAGCCTGGGTTCCTCTTGCCGGGTATCAGATAGTCATCATCTCGGGGCGTCACGGTACCGCGTCTGAGCCCTTGGGCCGTAGTCCGTTCGTGCCTAGCAGTACATCGGCCGAGTCGCTTCGTAAGGCCTCGTCCCTGGGTGGAGCCTGTGCCAGTGCCAGTGCCACAGGGCTGAGGCCGTTCCACCCAAAGTCCACTACGAGATACGTTTCGTATGCGCCGGATACCTATACATGTACTGCACTGACAGATGCGGCTCCTCCTTCTAGCATTTCTTCCTCAACAGCCACAATCTCGGCCCTCTTTGACCTTCTTTGCGATTCATGGGTGCCTGTGTGATTCATTCCCTTCCGAAATTCTAATTCTTCCAAGACTTGTCTGAAAAGGCCTCACTACTCGGGTTGCAAACCGTCCAAATTTACCGTCCTCTTGGTTCCCGGCCCCGTCAGATTATTTGGTTTCCTGGATATCCGGTGGGCGAATCTAGCCTTTCACCCCCGTCGACTCTGTCGCGATGATACCTGTCGATCCTCGAGTTGTGAATTGCGGGACCTTCGATAAGTCTATGGCTCTCTCATCACAGCAATGTGAGGACCAACACCGACATGGACAAGACCTGACTGGTTCTCATTCGTATCCGTCCGCGGCTCCATCTACCGCATCGCGAAACGCTTCAACCTTGGGGACCTGGCGACCTCTTTTGACTCATCATTTCTCTTCTATCGGACGCTCTTAGCTCCTTTAGTAAGATTCATGTCGCCACAGCATCCAGACAAGCCTCCTGCGGCGTTGCATCGTCCCTGCAGGTAAGGTCCAGGCATTGAACCAGTAGGTTGCCCCTTCCTCACTCTACTCATCCTTGACGATCACCATATGGTCCTTCTTGACCGCTGTTCGCTGTGGTCACTGTATCTTTTGTCCTCCCTTCCGGTTCCGACCACACCGAGTACTCAGTCTACCATCATCATGACATTTGCCACGCCCCTGCCTCACCGTTCGGTCTTTTTGACATATAGGCCCCCAAAGGCCTCATGTGGCTGAAACGTAGGTCGACAGACTTGCGCATGATGAGAGTCGCATGATTGCAGTCAGCTTGTCGCATTTTTGTTGTATCCTTTCATTTGTCGACTCGTGGGCGAATCACTCTTTGATGTTGGGCATCTGCAGTGGGAAAAAACCTCGTGGCATGCATAGGTGGGTGGGGATCCATGTGGCTGGGCCATGTTTTGTTTTAAATTGAATCGTAAACAGGATCTCCAATAGCTCACAGATGTTATGAGCCCCGTTTGCCATATATATCTTCCTTATCCTTTGCGCAAACATTGAGAGAAGATACTTTGTTCAACATTCACCAGTATATCGTGCCTGTCCAGCTCGGTCGAAACATGTCGAAACAAACCTTGGGTTCGAGAAATACAACTCACCCGTCGAGCGAAGACCGATTCCAGGCCGCCGTCAGTGAGGTGAGGCGCATAGCAGAATGGCATTTGCCCATGCCAGACACATTAGACCAACGTCTACACATCGCCAGGACTGCTATCAGGACTCTTGATGGCACAGGCTTTGCCTCACTCCCAAATTACTCCCGAGAACACATCTTTGTTATCAACACTCTGCAAAGACTTGCCTACCATGAGCCCGACAGCGAAGGAGTAAGAGATATAGCAGACTGGTGTATGAATCAATGGCTACAATTGCTACAGAGAGAAGGAGAAAGCCTGAGCATCCTCAGAGGTTTGTTCTTGGCTTACCAATCTATGTCACTGACTTACATAAGGGCAGGGTTGGGACAGGCTTGGTTAGCTCGATCTCAAAGCCTTCTTGCACGAATACATCGTTTGGAAGGAAGCACTTCCAGTGGTAGTAGTGGCCGGCCGCATAGCTTGGGAGAAATTCCCCCATACTCTTCATCAGAGGAAGCCAGAGACGCTGGTCGCGCAGTAGCAGAAGCGGATGCCATGGCGCATACAGCAGATTATGTGGAAGCGAGAGGGAGGCTCATTCCGGCAGTTGACTACTTTTCGAGGGCAGTTGCAGCTGCCGAAAGAGATGGAAGACTTGATGGCGACCTTCTGTCAGAGGTAGGTATACTCTGCGGCCATGTCGCTCTTACAACAATTGACTGAGTCGTCTCAGGCTGCGGAAGCGTCCATGAGTCTTGGCAATGTTTCTTACTCTCATTCGAACGAGCAACATTTTCACAGAGCAATTCGATATCTACGCCGTGCTTCTCAGCTCCCAGGCTATCGCTTATCTGTATATCTGCAAGGGTTAGTATTGTCTTCCACTACCCCAGCGACCCGCAATTGACCTCTACTTCCTTAGATATCTCGACGACTATGGTCGTCTGGTGGATTGATCGATTGTGGAAGACACGTTGTTCACTACATGCTCTAGGGATCTTGGTAATGCGTTGCAGGCAACCATCGCATAGCATAGCATTTCATTTCTTGTACGATACTTGGCAGAGTTGCAGCTTCTGGTAGGCTGGCTAGCTATCTTTTCGACAGAAGTAAAAGCAACACCTGTACCACACAACTCCTAAGAAAAATAAAGCCAATGAAAATCCGGCAAATCAGTTCCTCCCCCTGCTATGTAGTATGAGATATCTATTCGGAACCGACGTGAAGTCTTGAGTCGGTGATCGTAACGTAGCAGAAGTACACTATCCACTGACATCGAAAAGATTCTCCCAATAGAGCCGACACTTGCGCGCCTAGCTGAACATGGTTTGAATAACTTTGACAACTTGCCACCAAGGACGATATGGCCAGATGGCCAAAAGCCAATGGGGGCCTGCAGACAATACGGGCATAGGGCTTACAATGCTGTCGCATTGTGGCTGGACTCCATTACCAATGGCATGTCAAAGCGCCAGCAGAGCCAGAAAGAGCGTAGAAAGGGGAGAAGTCCATCATGCATGAAGGAGGCAAAGGGGATATTCTCATCGACGTATTTGTGGGAATGATTCCATGGTGGCGATACATAAGAGCGTACTACTCTCGGTACGACTTTCTCATTATTGACGCCACGGCAGAAGAGAGGCCTGTCTGTCAACAATGGACAAAAGCCAGGTCTGGGGTGGCGAACATCACACAAAGTAGTAATGCTGGCCTTGGAACGAAATTGGGCCATAACCAACGAGGCTATGCGCCGCCAGGGGAAATCCACTGTTGCCTGTATCGCTCCCCGAATTCTCGCTGGGGTGGGGGCCAAAATTCTAAATCCACCACAGAGCGGTACGGGGGAATCGGCCGTGGTACTTGCCTATTCGGACATAAGAGTCTGCCCTAGAAACGATGGCACGCCCAAGAATTCAGACATTATTAATGTGCTAACACCCGGGCCGGTCACCAATGGCTATAAGGGCATCCGAATGTAGAAAATGGGCGCTGAGTTTCCGACTGACCGAGATGAGATTCGAAGTGGAAACGAAATCCCTCTCGAAGTGAATTCTCTGAGACGAATAATTAGTAATGACGTAGTCGGGCAAAAGTTGAAAGGGAACAACTCGAAAGCGAACAAGTCTCAAGAAAGCAAGTACGCCGAGACTGCCAAGCAAAACCAATCAAGCCCTCATCGGGCTAGCGTCAACGCGAGCCGCGCCTGCAACTCAACAGACACCGCGTTCCGAAGTATCCAAATCCAAAATTCCCACGTCCCAAACAACAACCATAATCCTGCGCTTCTATGCACACTCCGGTCCTTCCATCTGATATTCTACCGTCCTCAAACTAGACAGCGTCTAAGTTGCCTGTCAATTCGCAGAGAGTACGTGACCATGTAATCCCATCTTGTTGCATCTTGTTGCATGAGGCATTGTGTTAATGATTTCTATGTAGTGTTGGAAGCACGCCTTGAACAAGCAGCTCAATTGAAGAAGGTTCGCATCCTGATAGAGTCCCTACCCAAGAATACCAATCTGATGCTCCGCAGGTGGTGGATGCCATCAAGGACCTGGTCCAGGATTGCAATTTCGACTGCAATGACTCCGGCATTGCCCTCCAGGCCATGGACAACTCGCACGTTGCTCTAGTATCCATGATGCTCAAGGCCGAGATGTTCTCACCCTTCCGATGCGACCGCAACATTGCACTTGGCATCAATCTCAACTCTTTGACGAAGGTCCTGCGCGCGGCACAAAATGAAGACATTCTCACTCTGAAGGCAGAAGACGCTCCTGATGTTGTCAACTTGGTGTTTGAAAGTGCCGAGTCGGACAGAATCAGCGAGTATGACATAAAGTTGATGGACATTGATCAGGAGCATCTGGGCATTCCGGACACTGAGTATGCTGCAACCATCGAGATGCCCAGCGCGGAGTTCCAACGCATCTGCCGAGACTTGATTGCCATGTCTGAATCTGGTATGAACCCCGGGCTTCCCGACCCTTGATCATTCGTGCTGATATCAGTAGTGTCTATCGAGGCAAATAAGGACGGTGTACGCTTTGCTTGTCAAGGTGACATCGGTAGTGGAAGTGTCACTGTACGATCCCATACCAATGTCGACAAGGAAGATCAGAGCGTGACAATCAACCTAACGGAACCTGTGTCTCTCACATTTTCCCTCAAATATCTGGTCAACTTCTGCAAGGCCAGTGGGCTCTCCGGCCGTGTCAAGCTCTGCCTGTCGTCGGAGGTCCCATTGTTGGTGGAATATAGTCTATCGGGCAGTAGTTTCCTACGGTTCTACTTGGCTCCCAAGGTAAGTCATGCGACTTCTACATACATTGACCTCGTAATTTAACAGCTCTTTCAGATCGGCGACGACGAATAGATGCGGCGAACCAGTAACAGTCCATATGGTCATGATCGCGTGATGCGAGAAATTGTCCAGCGAAAGTAGCCTGCCAGCGTCGGCGAGATCCATAAGTATCACGGGATTAGCTTTATGCAAGAATGAGAATGTATTGCCATTGTGCTCAAGTTCGTTGTGATCAAGGGTAGATTGTTCTCGACTTGAGGCTATGAGAGTGGCGGTGATGTGGACTGAAGGGCGCGTGGGGGAACGGAGGGAGCAGCTTATCGACCAGCGGCTGCTCCTTCTTATCGTGGAGCAGTACGTCACTGGCGACTCGCACGTAAATTTGTCCCTGCTGAGAGACGGCTCGCGACTCCCAACACAGGAAATATTTTTCTACGAGAACAACACACTCTGCCACCGTCTTTCTTCTTCATAGTGATTGTCTCTCGAGCGTGCTCCTCCCCTGATGGCTACCTCTGAGCATTCATGGCCAGAGACCAAGGTGCTCGCCATCGCCAGTCATGTATGCGTCGTGTAATTAGCAACTCGCATCTGAATTTTCCCCCTCCTTCCTACACGTGCAGACTTTACTTTGAGACGACCAGATAGCTGACTCCTCGACTTTCAAAGGTCGTTTACGGGTAAGTCTCTGTTCTTCTGTAGTTTAATCGCGCACAATCCCGAAGGATGGAAATCGCACGTTCTATCTTCGGACATGGGATTCCAAGATTGACCATTTTTCTGATTCCTCTCTACGGAACAGATATGTCGGGAACAAGATGGCAACGTTTGCACTGCAGGCGCTCGGTTGTGATGTTGCGGCCATCAACACTGTCAATTTCAGTAAGTTGACAGCACAATCACCTTGGTGGCTTCTGGGATTATTGGTTTGAAATCCTCGACCTGCGTTCCCGGGTCTGGGAGAGCCTTTGCGACTCCTGACTCGTCACTCTAGAGCTCAATGAGCCAACAGTCATCACTCTGTCGCCGAATTCGCCTTGCTGATCATATATTCCTCACTGGACAGGCAATCACACCGGCTACCGACAATTCAAAGGGCGACGGACCCCGGCCTCTGAGATCCGCGAGCTCTACGAGGGCCTACGGAAATCCTACCTGACCGATTTCGAAATGTTGGTTTCAGGCTACGCGCCGAGCGCGGAGGTAGTCGAGGCAGTTGGCTTCATCGCACGAGATCTACGGTACCGCTCGACGGTGAAACCTGGTGGGTTTTTCTGGATCCTGGATCCCGTCATGGGCGATCAAGGCCGGCTCTATGTTGCGGAGGAGATTGTGCCGGCTTATAAACAGCTCGTCCGCGAAGCCGATCTCATCCTACCGAATCAGTTCGAGGCCGAGCTGCTGAGTGGGGTCAGCATTAGCAGTCTCAGTGGGGTGGCGAATGCGGTGAGGACGATGCACACGTCTTTCGGTACGAGACACATCATCGTGACAAGTATACAAGTGGGAGAAGACAATGGAGATCACCTGACGGTGGTGGGTAGCACGAAGAAGGCGGACGGCACGGCACGTCTGTTTAAAATCGAGGTTCCTAAATTGGACTGCTTCTTCAGCGGCACAGGCGACATGCTTGCTGGACTGATGGCGGCCAGATTGAGGGAGGCCAGTGCCCATGCGGATCTACTCTCGAGGGCTAGCTGGGCACCCGACGACGACGTGGAGGCCGTCGATCTGCCGCTGGCTAAGGCGACTGAGAAGGTCCTCAGCAGCATGCAGATTGTGCTGGAAAAAACGCTGGCGGCCAGGGATGCAGAGATGAAAGCCTTCGGTGCCAGCCCTGGCGCAAGTGTTGGTGGTGTGGAAGGCGAAGACGGTGGAGACAGCGAGAGTCAGAGGAGGTACCTGGCCGAGACCAAGGCCGCGGAGGTCAGGGTGGTCAGGCATGCGAGGGACTTGCAGGATCCACAGAACAGGTACAAGGCCGAAGCGTTGGAAGTTTGATTCTGAGCAAAGTAGAGGTCTGTGTTGTTGAACTGATACCCGAAACCCGGAAATCGTGTCCCCGCGCATTGGGACTGGCCATCTTGGTTGCCCAGCAGCTCAGCACTGGAAGGTCGATAGATAGACAGACCTGCCGTTTCCCATCCCATCATCTGAATTTAGCATCTATCCCGACCCCATGCCATTGCCATTGCCATGCCACCCTCACCCCCAACCGCCAGCGGGTCAAGTTTCAAGTACTTGAAACACCAGTACTCCCAAACCCGCCGGCGCCACGCACACTCTCCTCCAACTCCGCAACCTCCATCACCTCCGGGGTATAAATCCTCTCCAGCACCAACTGCGCAACTCTATCCCCCTTCTTGACCTCAAAAGCCCCCTCTCCATGGTTAAACAACAACACCTTAACCTCTCCTCTGTAATCCGCATCAATGACTCCCGCGCCCGTGTCGATGAAGTTCTTCGACGCGAGACCGGACCGGGGCGCGACACGGCCGTAGGTTCCCTCGGGGGTTGCGATGGATAGGTCGGTTGAGACGAGCGCTTTCCCCCGCGCAGGGATCGTGGTGGGTTTGCTGGCGTACAGGTCGTAACCGGCGGCGAAGGCGGAGCCCCGGGTCGGGATGGTCGCGTCCGGTGAGAGTTTTTTGACCAGTAGCGGGGGCTGAGAGTTGCTTGTTAGTTTTGGGATGGACGGAGTGTCGTTGACAGATGCCATGTTCGAGGGCGTCGTGGTGGTGGCTGGTTTGTGTCGTTTGGGTAGTGGTGAGTTTGGTAGTGAGGGTGGGAGGTGGTCGTTGCTGCTTGGATTGTGGGGAGCTGGATGTGCGACGGGAGGAGGGGGAGGAGGCGGTGTAGACGAACTTGTCATGCTCGTTCAGACAGCGAATGTGTTTCTTTCCATTAAAATTTCCGCCGAAGAAGGTGTAATGTTAGATGGCCGTTTTAACCAGCTTGGTATGCAGATTAACTAACTGAGGGTGACTTGACCGCTTCACGCGTGCCCCTCAGCAACACGAGCACGCGTAAAGTGGGGTACGCGTTTCTCGCGAACCAATCTACGGAAAAGCAACGAGCGAGATAATGTACTCTAGATACGGTGGAGTACTGTATCAAATTGCGCCCGTTTGTGTAACCTCAAACTTTCGCCGTTGCACGAAACTTTCCTGTATGACCCCAATCGGGAAATCGTCCTACCCCGAAGAAGATCGAAAGATCCCGAGGTCCAACAAGACCGATTCGGAAACTTCGTGTGTCGGCGGCGGTGGGCAGCCGTTGCTTTCCCTCGGGCAAAGCCAGCCGAGAGTCAACCGGAAACCATTATGCACGAGGTTTTCTTCCCTTCCTTGCAGCTGGCAGTCTGAGCTGGTTTTGAGTCCGAGATTTCTCTCGTTCATTCTGCATGTCTCAATACCGCCTAGGTAACTGAACTCGGTGGGACGAAACGAAGCGAAGAGACATCGTCACCATCACCATCATCAATGGCAGGCCCTGTACGACAACCGATCGATCTGGCGTCGCTCGAGCGCTACATCGACAGCAATGTGCCGCAGATCAAGACGCCTCTGCAGCTTAAGCAGGTATGTCTATACATCTTCATCTACATCAACATGCATTTCCCTTTGCACCGTCTGAACAGCACAGCTCTCAAAGCCCACGAAAGAGACAGTTACTACGTAATGTTATCATACTGACTCGATTGAATCAAACAAATAGTTCGGCTTCGGCCAATCGAACCCTACGTACCAGCTCACGGACGCCACAGGCACGAGATACGTGATGCGAAAGAAGCCCCCGGGAAAACTGCTGTCCAAGACCGCTCATCAGGTCGACAGAGAGTACAAGATCATCAAGGCGCTGGGCCAGACGGATGTGCCCGTACCCAAGGCGTATTGCTTGTGTCAAGATCCCAGTGTTGTCGGGACCGATTTCTATATCATGGAATTTCTTGATGGGCGTATGGTCACCGAGCCGCATTTCCCAGGTATTGGGTCGCAGGAACGAGAGGAAATGTAAGCACATCTTTGCCTTACCCCCCCTTCCCCCATGGATAAAAGTACCTCAACAGCGATATGTATGTGAAGAGCAAAAGTGGAAGTTAACGCTAGATGTACACGTACACAGGTGGCACGATGCCTTGCGAACGCTGGCGAAATTCCACAAGGTGGATTTCAAGAAAGTCGGGCTCTCGGATTTCGGGCGCCACGGGGGATTCTATGACCGGCAGCTCAAGACATTTGGGACATTGTCCAAAGCACAGGCCGAAGCGGTGGACGTAGACAGCAAAACCCCCGTAGGAGACATCCCGCACTTCCACGAGATGGTGGACTTCTTCAAGCAGAAATCCACACAGCCCAAAGACCGCACCACGCTCATCCACGGTGACTATAAGATAGACAACCTGGTGTTCCATAAAACCGAGCCGCGTGTGATTGGGATCTTGGACTGGGAGATGGCGACCATTGGACACCCGCTGTCAGATCTGGTGAATCTCACCAGTCCCTGGATCTGGGTGGGCAACAAGAACATCGGCTCTGCGCATTCGACAGGCAGATCGATGGTTGAGCCCTTCGCCGTCGGCGTCACTCCCGGTCTTCCTACTTTAGAACAGGCTGTGCAGTGGTATGCAGAGGCATCTGGATATGAGCCCAAGCTGGAACTGGACTGGGGCAACGCCTTCGGTGCCTTCAGAGGGGCCATAATCATGCAAGGGATTGCAGCACGATATGCACGGAGACAGGCCAGTGGCACCACGGCCGCAAACTATGCAGCCCAAATGGGTCCCTATGGCGAGTGGGCCAACAGCCTGGTAGAGAAGCTTAGGGAGACCTCGAAAGGAAGTGGAAAGGCCAAGCTATAGAAGGATAGGGCGAAAGGGAAAGGGACGCGCGGAGCCTCCTCGATACAATAGCATATAGTGCCAATAGCGGTTGTAAATATCCTTCCGACATCTAAAAGGTCAACGAGAGAGGCCAATTAGATAGTAATCAAACCGTATTTCGGGGGACCCACAGGGCTGCAGACTCTCTCTTGCAACGTTCTCGTCACAACAGTTCGTCTAGATTTCGTGTTCAGGCCACCCAAGAGGGGTGGATGGTTTAGGCCCAGTTTATTCTCATGGTTCTCAAACCTTCGTGCTGACATCTTGGGCATTTGTGGCGCCTGTGATTTGTCCCTTGGGTAGGTACTATAGGGCGCGCAAGCGACATTTGCAGGACCCCTGGTCTTCATATAGCATGATTCACCAGCGGTGAAGGGGAGACACAATTGTTTTGGACCGCCGGGGATGGTTATAGAGTGGTCGTTGGTAAGCCTCAAGCCTATAATAGGGGGTACTAACGAGGTGTTGGCTAGGCCCCCGGGGGCATGATAGAGCATCGTAACGTTTGAAATCTCGTGTTTGCGGTTCCATAAATTCGGCCGTTCGATGTCATCTAAGACACGACGCACTTGGAGATTCACGGTGAAGAAAGTACTTGGGATGCTCGCTTGGCCGCCACCAGACAACGCATCTAGTGCTGTGCCAGGGCCCATATCATACCAGTGGCAACTGTCAGCATAGTAGCGACAGCGACACTGATGCCATGTACGATGTACTTGGTACGCCATGCAGCGAAAACTGACCCGTGAATGCTAAGATCGCACTTATCACATACTAGTTAGTTTCCATGGCACGTCTGGCTGGCAGGGGGGCCTCCAGGCCGGCCGGGTTCTTCCTCCTCCCCACTCAGCCTTAGAAGGCTGGCCGAGCAAAGAGTCAAGCCTCAAGACATACGAGTAAGCGTCGACGTGTTCAGCCAAGAAACAAGTCCACAGATTTGAGGCTGTCCCTAGATATGCAACCCAGAATCCCGATTTGCTGCAGGTTTATTTGTCAGCCGGTCCTCCCTTGATCAGCCAAATGTCCTTTTGTCTTCCAGTCAAGGCTCAAGAGGCCATGCTGACCAGGGATGTTTAGGCGAGGAGAGCGATGATTTGTTTACCATATGCACGTTCGAGGTGGGTTCCTCACCGTCCGAAAGCGGAAGCGGAAGGGAGCTACCGAATATTGATCATTTCAAAATCAAGGATGGATGTTCTCTTGATCGTTTGAGGGGTATCAGTTGGGACAAGCCAAAACTCGGTAACGGTGATCTTGGAGAGTTGTCCCATAGTCTGTGAGCACTTTCAAGGATGACTGCTTCTCCCTCTATCAGGGTGAGTGCTGAAAACCTACCTCGTACGAGTACATACCTCGTAGGCGTGCCAGGGAAGCAGATCCACTTCTGGTGAGATTGAGCGGCTGGCAGTTTTATTCCCAGCGAAGGTCAACTGAGGGAGAATCGAGACGTGGTGTCAAATATGCATGAAAAGCAACACGGGGAGAGTTTCTAGAACCGTGCAGGGGAGATTGGAAGTAATTGATAAGGACCCTCGCTCAAGTTGACCAAACTACGGCCGCCCCCTGGCTCTAACTAGCGCCAGCAGTGAGTTAGGGCTTGGTGATAAAAGCGGCGGGTTGTCGCAATCGGACTCGCTTTCGCCCGTGACTGGGATACAGGTCGGATACAGTTGTTGGCATCGGCTCCGAGTAATTTTGGTTAACAAGGGATCCTCATTCGTCGGAGCCAGTTGCGGTTAGATGTTACAAAAATTGGGGGCGATGGACCAAGGCTTGGCACACTATCCAGAACGCCAACAATTGGTTTCCGTGAGCCGAGGCCAATCGCAGGAGTTTCTCCCAACGCGCTCCAGCGCCGTATTCTTGCCGGGCATACCGTTGGTGTGGTCGGACATGAAACTTGGTTGCTTGCATCGACGGTTGCGAGACTGGGAAAGGTCGATTTCAAGTTGATCGCGGTGGATCCCAACCACAGCTTATCCTTCGATCATAGGCCAGGCCAGGAGGTATTCCAGAAAGCCACGTTGAGAGATGGACCATCGTCAGACTCACCACCCTGCAGTGGACCAAAAGTTCCCTGGGGATGTATGCTTCACCTTCCCACGCAGTCATCCAGATATCACCCCAGCTACTATGCATGAATCCTGGTCGATTCTGCTGGTCCCTCGTTAGTGACAGGGGGGAACATCTGCCTTATGATCAGAGTGTGGACGTAAGGAGACAGTCAGCAATGAAACAAACGAACCGGAGGTCGCAGCATGCCAACGCCAATGCCAATGCCAATGCCAATGAAGCCACTCTTCGATCAAAGCCGACTATGCGATGTAACCCCAAGGGTATGGACCACGCTTGTCCTTTTGCAACGGGTATCGACTGCCCTATGACTTCTTGCGGTCTATGCCGTTCGTGGCTCGACCCACAGCGGGAAAATGGCGATCTGACAGGTCGGACGGTAGAAGATCCCCATATTTTCAGTTCACACGTCGATGCGAGAGATCATGGCTGGAGGCTTAACCATGGTGCCTTTAGAACCAGCCTAGCGCGCCGGACATTAAAGTCTCCCGGCGAGGTGGGGTTGTGTCCCAAAGAAATGCATCCTGAGCTACCATGAACAGTCCTGGAGCTTCCCAGTGACTCACTACGAGGTCTCGGTACGGAGTAGTGACTCCAGAGTTTAGGGTTGACAATGATCCCGCCGTTGATGATATTGCACGAGCATCAACCTTATATCGTTGCATCCAGTGGGTGCATGCCTGCAACAGCTTCCAAATTGTTCAGCGAGGCGCCTCTGGCCGTGCCCACTTTTGCCAGGCGTCAAAAGCAGCTATCCCGTATGGAAAATGGCTTGAGAGCTCACCTAAAACACGCAGGATTGGCATGTTTGCTCTGTGTTGGTCGTGATGATCGGTCCCATGTTTTGGTTGGCGACCGAGCAGCGTCGGGCTTTTGAAGCCACTTTCGTCCGAAACGCGGTGCAAGGTGTTTAGACGTAACTTTCCTATCGGATCTCCGTCTTCTGGTTTGCTATCGTTTGTGCAGAATAGACTATCACATCCGGAAAAGGGGCTCGAAGTGGCCCGTACTCGGTCCTCGGCTATCCTAACACCTTCCATTGCTCCTGTGATTGGGCGCGGTTATTGGTCGTAGAATCTGTCTTCAATAAGTAATCGCCATCCTGGAATTTCATTCTTTAGGCGTGAAGATCCAAGAGCTTGAGGCAATCCATACCGAGTCTAATTACAGCGCAATTGAATCATCCAGACTGGTCCGCAAGGATTTCCAGAAACGGGGAAGCCGCCAGATTGACCTGCAGTGACGAGGTTAGACAGTCCGCAACTTGAGTGGCTATCCCTACGATGGCCACTCTCGTACAAAATACCCAAAGAAGTTAGTGTGATGGTCCTGCTTACCAAAGACCAAGCCCTTTGCTTCTGGACGGCTCGTGTTAGCATTCGATACATTTGGCCCCCATTTATCAAGAGGCACTCCGTACAATGACAATGCTGGCACTCTGTGGCTCCAACGAATCGCATGTGGTCCCATTCCATTCACTCAGTAGCGTTCGCCCTTGATGGGCTTTGGATTTTGGTCGAGCACGGTTGAAGCTTGAATCGAGCACGGACTGTCGGAAGCTGGCCAGCCTTTTTCTTTCCCTTTCTCTGGGTCTCTCTCTCTCTCTCTCTCTCACATTTCCCACAAGGGTGATCATTGCACACAATGTGGGACCAACTACTTGGTAGTAAAGGTCGAAGTTGCATTGACAGATCATTTGAAGAGTCGCCACTACCTCAGTGTCAACCCACCCCACCCCTAGTACAGTAGTTTAGAATCTCGTACAGAATGGATCAATTGCGGAAGGGGACTAGCGGTCACGAAGCTCGCCAAGGAGACACCCCAACGTGCTTTACAGGATGGAGTTAAGACTGGACGGGCCGTAGACTCGTAGGACGGTCGTCAGATGATGCTAGGAGGAAGTGCTGTCCTCCGCGGCAACGCTCGCTGCAGGTAGGAGGAAATGCAAATACCAGATCCACGTGCTGCGCATTAATAGCACCTGATCCAAGTTAATAATTATGCGTGGACAACTCAGCCACACCGGCTAGGCAATACCTCACGCTTCTCGCACGACTAGCTAATGGCGGCCATTAGTGCGGCGCATAAATTTGTTCCTGCTTAGCGAGCTATAACACCGCGGGGGTGTGCTATACTTGGGCAGGTTCACCTGTTGGCAAGGATGTAGGAGATAGAGACGGACCGCTTAGGGTTATTTACGTCTTCCCATGGCTGGGTCGCAGTCTCTTAGCTTGTGTTTTAAGGAACTCATACACATGCGCTATCCCGTTTAGCAATACTCGATTGCTAGCACAGAGTACCTAGTTAACGAGCCGTTTCATCAGGGCCAATCTCGGGGTCTTGCGCCCTACCGTTCCTGAACGCGACCGACATATCCGTACGCAAGTCCTCGTATACTTTTTATGTATGATTCTGGTGGGGGCCATTTGCGCTTCCAGCGTTTACAGCGCCACGGCTTCACCGTGCGTTTGTGCTTGGAAGCGGATTCTGACGCATGCATCTGCTCCCCCCGCGAAACTGTTGGAAATTCTTTTGGTCAAGTCTTTGTAAAATATATTCAATGTTGATGGACATGGCGACAGTGCTAGCTGCAGTACGTGCTAAATCTCGGGGAGACTACCCATACCCTCCGTCTTCCCTCTCTTGTAATCTACATCATTTACCCGGCTGGCGCCTAACCCCGACAGTCCAAAGCCATCACTATGTGTTCTTGTTGCAGACGTGCAAGATATAGATGGAGTTTCAGCAATTCCAAGGTTTGAACCACTTCCAGGGTATTTTTGTAATTGACCCAGTCTCCGTATCCATGCAGTCTTCCCCTGAATAAACGCTAGGAGAGTCGTCAATGCGTGGCTCGTGAAGATAATCGTGTTTCCCTCTAGGAATTAGTTCTCAAGGCCCCGAGCTTCTCCGGGGGAATCGAAGCTGTCTTTATTTGCGACTTGGGCCTTGCCCATGACTGTGCCTCGGACTTATTTGCTGCTGTTGCTGAGATTGGCCTTTATTGTGTATCCGTCTGACGTGATCTTTCATGTTATCCATCCGAGAAAAGACTCGACCACATTCCTCACCCTCGGGACCACGCCATTCACATTTGATCCCCGGGTTATGCTTGGCCTCGTGCCTCGCTCGGTCCTTTTTGCTGCTGAAACCACCGCTGAGTGGCTGATCAGAAGATTTTGCACGGCCGGCGGCTGCTGCCTCACTTTGGGGACAACCTTCCACACGGCAGAACAAATGTTTGCTGTGGCGATTGTAGTGCTTTCGAAGGTCACACCCACGAGTAAATGTTGCGCGTGAGGTGCAACCCGGATAGGCACACCTCCAGGCTTGGCCTTGTGAGCCAGACTGGGGACTTAATGATGTCGAGGGTAGTAGCAGTGGGGCTTCATTCACCGGGATGCCGTAAGCATGCAGCGAAGTGTTGGATGAAGTGGAGTTGGAACGTAGCGATCCCCGGAGATCGAAGTGGTCTCCGGAAAGGGCTCTCGCTCGTTGCTGGTAGGAAGTCGCGCTGGGAGAGCACGACCTCGACATTGAAGAAATACTGCTTCGATGACTATGGGAGCTGTGACGTGACACCTGGGAGAAAGACGGCGAGGCGGTCAAATGGTGGTTGGACGGTAGAGTGCTTGGAGCGGAGTTGAAGTCGAACGGGGATCGTTGGATGTCCTGAGGCGTGGGCGGAATGATGTTTGCCAAAGCCGGTTGGACTGTTTGATGGTCCAAGGCTGGGAACTGTGACGAGTTTGAAGGATCGTATGGAAGCATTTGAGCAGGTTGCGAGTATGTTGAATAGGGATACCAATTATTGTGCTCATACATAGCATAGGAACCTCCAGAAGTGGTAGTATAATGAGACATTGACGGATCGGAGACGGCTGGGAGGGCGTAGTATGAAGAAGAATCCGACGAGGAGGTGTTGTAAGCCATGTCGTGCAAGTGCTGAGTCTGATGATCTAAAATTGATAACTCTGGCAGTAGGAAGAGTGAGTCTGACGAGATGGAGGAGGTGTGTTCCCGATTAGACGGGGCTGGAGATGGATAGCAAAGCGAGGTCAATGTGGGTGAACAAGTCAGCAAACCACTTTTGTCGCGTTCATCAATGTCACTAGGTGGGGGAGTGAGGGAAAAGATAGCGTCCCGAGTGTCCACGGCCATGTTGCTGCGGTGTGATTAATTTAGAGATGGGATCCAGGCGATTGATATAGATCGGGGTCAATAGGGATCAGTATAGTGCGAGAGTTGGTTCCGCCGAGTGTACTAGTTAGATCCCATGAGACAGCAAGAGAATAGATAGTTCGATGAACATAGAAACAGAAGAATGGGGCGACAAGGGGATATGTATGTATGAATAGGACGAACGACAGGAGCTAAAGAGGCTGTGGCTGCGACGACAACCATCGTCGAGGGTGTGGGCCTCATAACCTCGTAGGGCTACAACCCCTGCGCCAGTCGTTGGTGAGGAGGTGTGGATATGCGACGAGGGGAGTGGATATTGGTATGGGTTGCTGACAGCATCAAGAGCAAGAGGGCGAGCCAGAGCAAAGAGAGCGGCGATCGCTGTCCCATGCACTGGTTCCAAACGGGACGTCTTTGCGGCGGAATAACCTAAGCAGAGCAAAGCGCGCCAGGGCAAGGCAAGGCAGGGCAGGGCAGGGCAGGGCAGAGCGGAGGACGGAACAGCAAGGGCGCGGGCATGGGAATGCAAAGGGAAACGGAGACGGAGACGGGGACAACGGGGAACTGGTGATTTGCGATCAACACCAGCACCAGATTATCATTCGAGTGTGTATCAGAGAGAAGAGAGACATGGAAATGGAAACCTTGGAGCATGGCAGGCATGGCATTGTGGACAGGGGCGGTAACAAACGGCCTATACAAAAACAGTACCAGCCTAACGTTGGGAGCTTGCGACTCACCGCAGCGCCCACAGCGAGATTGAGAGGGTGGAGCGCATGTCGCTGCTTTTTGCGATCGGCTCTAGGGCAGGGCAGCCTGGGATTGGGCCTTGCGCGGTACACGCAAGACTGGTACGGCTGCAGACCAAGATCCAAACCACCAGGGTCGTCCCCAGGGCGATCTATTGCGGTGAGATTGTGGTAATTGAGTATCACTTCGTTTCTAAGCTCAACTTTTCGTTTACTAGCGCTGAACTGCGTACGCTGCCCCGGCGGTCCTGCCCCAACCAACCCTCCCGTGCTTCCTGGCTGTACAGTATTACCGCGGCATTAGCCCAACACTAAACAACGGATAAGGCACATTCTGCCCCCACCACAGGGGTCCGCTATCCTGGAATAGAGTTGACTGGTGCACCTGTGCGAGCTTGCAACAGAGCCCCCAGGCACCCCCTCCCAGGCTCCTCCAGGGGTGCGAATGGCTTGAATATGCACGCAAACCTCAGAGGCACAGGCACCGAGGCAGTAGTACAGGTAGTAGTCGCAGCGGCAGCGGCTTGAATCTGGAATTTCTAGACAACCCAGCTATTTGCACCGTCTTCGTTTCAGAATAGATGTGCGAGCCACTTTTCGGCCGACTTGCTCCATTCTGGCGTGATTGCCCGGCTTGTCCTTACGAAGGGTACGCAGTACCTCGTACGACCCATCTCATCTCGACGAGGCATGCTGCACAATTCGCTCAAGGAGTACGGCGTACTCGCAACTACAGTACTCAGTGCTATTGCTACGCTCGCCAGGGTCGGTCTATAGCCCACAGAGGGCGAGCCAGTACGGAGTATGGGGAAAACATGCTCCCACCCCTGCCGCAGCTCGCATGGCGGTTCGCCAGCTTCGCTCCAGGCACATATTTAGCAGGTACCCAGTACCGAGTACTTAGTCCTGGGTTGTCTCTTGTGGCCTGCTGACAAGTGTGTTGTACCTGTCGCTATCGACCCTACTACTACGAGTACTACTACGAGTACTACTACTACTACAGCAATTAAGCGTTGGTCTTAACGTGGCCCTTGCAGATCTTCCTCTCTAAGCCTCCATCTGCTATTTGGGGATTTTGTCGGAAACAGGAGATTCGCGTCCATGCCATTCTAAGCCATTCACACCGAGTTCGTCTCGATCCTGTGGCAGCTTGAGAGCGCGCAACATGGCTCTGAACTTGGCGGCGTCTTAATGTGCAGATGCGGCCCTTTCCAAAGTCTCCGAGCCGGAAACATAATTCTCACTTGGAAAGTTGTCACACATACTCGGTACCCTGTACCGAGTGCCTCGCACCTCATTTCGTGTTCGGATAGAGCGAGCATATCTAGCTAGGTCCCACCCGCGACAATGACCATCCTCCACTTTCGGATCCTCTATTCCGCCGTTCAGCCATTCTCAGCCATCTCCTCTCCATGGCTCGCACCTCTCTCGCTTTATCCCCGAACCGCGGACTTAATTACTATCGCCCCCTGATCATTAGAACCTCGTATCCTCGATTCCTGTTTTGTCAGCAAGACCTGGCGATCAGATCACCCAACGAGGCATTTGGCTGGAATTCGATCTAAATGCACGGGCAGGGGATCAACGCCATGTTACACTTTATGCAGTGGTCATCAGCCTTCATGTTTGTCTCGAAAGCAACCCTGGACGCCATACAACCTTACGCACGTGCTCTTTTCGTTTCTGCACTAAATCGAGTGAAGGAATAATTGAGATCCGAGCCCGAGTCCGAATGACTTCTCACTATCCCGTCGGGCAGCTGGGCTTTTGTTAACCCGATAGGCCATACAAACACAAGAAAGCGAACCTCGCTTTTCTGGTTTCGGCCATTGCCGTATCTCGTACTGCCTGGTTTACCTGCAATTTTGTCGATCCACCTTTCAATGGTTCTGCCTGGCCACTTTTCTCGTCATTTTCATCTCAATGTCCTACCAACTACAGCAAATAGATTTCGAGCAGGTCAGCATTCTCCCTTCGCCACAGAACCAGGAAGTCTGCCGTGTCCAGCGACGTATCCAGGCTACTGTCGCCAGAGGGGGTGCTCATTTCGCCAGCTTACAGATCATCCACCCGTCTTCTGTGATTCCCTGGTGAAAGATGATTTATCATTGGCGTTTCATACACTATCTCCACCAACCGTACCCTGTAGAGTTTCGGAGTCTTCGAACTTTAGGTATAATGATGCGCTCCGTGCTCGGCACACTTGTAGCACATACCTCGACACCAAGATTGAGGATCAGGATTTAACGCCCGTCGATAGTGGACCGTGGACCTTCTCTTTTGGGGCAATTCCTTTTCAGGGCCAGTCTGAACGAGTTATTCATGACACTAATATTCGAACGAGAATACCTTGCGGGTTGAAAGTCGTCATGGAAGGCGGCGATTTTTACTTGAAATTGACAAGCAACAAGGTGAGATTTTGGACCCCGAGCAGCCATCAAAGCCTATCATCGACTTTTGCATCTGAAGATTGCCATACCCTGCCCTTTAACTTTCTAACGGTACCTCGTAAATAAATTGAGCAACCAAAACAGAGTCCGATTCGGTCATGCCGCAATCGTAAAGGCTCCGTTGGACTAGCCACTATCATCAACATTAATCGGAACTCACCGTTGCCTTTGCACATTGTTGACTTTTCTCACCAATCACGAAAACTTATTCCATCGTCTAGTAGTGGTTGAAGGTTCTGCGTTGACATGCACAGGGTACGATGACACTGATAACCACAGGTTGCATTCCAACTGTTCCCAGGATTGCGCAGTGTCCTCATGACGTTGGGCCATGATAGCCGAGCACCCAGAAAGTGCAACGACTTTCTTGATGCTTCTGTCTACCATTCGACAGCTACATGTGATCTAAAAGAATGAACATCGATCGTGTATCGTCACTACTGGGTTATTTCCCCAGTTTGCTCCAGAGCTCCATCCCTCGACAGCACTGACCCAGTCGTGCGTTGCATCTGTTGCGCTCTCTGCTTCCTCGATTAGCCGCACTGAGATTTGAAGCGTGGAATGAATAGAGCAGTTCCCGGTGCTATCTGACCTCGTGGTCGCGATTGGCTGATATAGAGTTGTGAGCACCACCTCATGAAGCCCTGAGAGACCGCTCGTGAAATGGAATTTCTTGGAGAGGTGGAGTGCGGACTACGGCGCACCGTGCATTCAGGAATGTAAGTCACGTGATGTTTCTCGGCGTTTCCTGCTTCAGTCAGGTGCCACAATCCCGTGGAATCGTCTTTCGATTTGCAATTCATCTCTTCATTGTCGGTCATAATCCATCGAGACAAACACATTCCTTCTCCCGCGCGCACAGATACTGACCCTCCGGCTACCGCTCATCTAGCATGGATATTATGTTGCACAATACCAGAGTAGAAGATGTTGAACCCGAAGATCGTCACATTCTTGAGAAATTGGCCAAATTGCAGCAAATATCCGAACAGGTAAATTTATATTGCCTACTTCGTGAAACAGCGCCTATATATCTTACCAATCACAGCGATGCGACGCTGACGTCTCGTGCAGATTGTCGGCCTTCGGACGCTCTTACCCGAGAAGTTGATTAATCCGACCCGATTCGCCTTGGACAATCCCGGTGGGTATGAGCCTGAGAGACTCGCAGCATATTTACACGCAGCGGCACAGACAGGCAGTCGCGACGTTGAACGATTTAAGAAGGAGTGGCACAGTGAGGATATCCGGCAACTCCTGAATATGGCCAACACGACGGAGTTACCCCAAGGCACCGATGCCTGGGTGATAGACTATGGCCGTCTTCTTCACAACGTGGATCCTATCGAAGATCAGCCTGCTGCGGTCAGTGGTACCGGCCAGAACTCTGACACTAATACTCGTGCCAGCCCATTGGAGTCCATCAACAACTTCAAAACCAAGCACCCTGGCCTGATCGTCGAGGTATTGGATGAAACCAAGGGCCTCCCGCTCAACATCACCATCACGATCAATCTCATCAACCTGAAATTTCAGGTGGACGAGTCTGCCGACAGGACTGGGTATAAAGTGGTCGCTAGGCCTAACACCGAATCAACAGCCATTCGGGAGAACATTCTCCAAAATATTAGCGAGAACTCTGTTCTTACTACTCTCCTTGTATGATGTCGTGTGCCTCCTACTATATTTCCGACACTAACTAGAGCCAGGAAAACCTCGCAGCATATAGCGACATCAAATCAAGACCGTGCGACAAATGTAAAAAGGTCGTCGACAACAAGCTTTTGCTTCCATATGTTAGGAAGCCAACAGGACCAGGCGCTGATCAGCCACTGCAATTCCTTGCACTCCATAGAGACTGCATATGAGCCCTTATTGGGTCACCTTGATCTATCAATGATTGTACATGGGGCTTCTACCCCTCCACTTCGCTGATCTCCGGCAGAGCATCTAGAGGCCGAGATGCGCAAATATTGTGGCACCAGATACCTGTCAATATTGACATAATATTCGACCAAGGCATGAGGTCGTGCTACTGGTCGACCATTTTCTTCGGATATATCCGGGTAGGAGGCTCTTGGGCTGACTGGTTTACATTCAGAAGTGTTTTAGCAATGATGCCGTCTTCGTCTCTTCATGGCAAAGCCCACGCACCCAGCCACGCCCCGGAGCAGGTTAATATTCGCAAGAACTGCATCATATCCAAATGTCAAACAGCGTTTGACTGTCAGATTGGACCAAAACTCAATCTATTAAGTGGTACATCTTGGTCACAGAATATTCATGTCAAAAATTCATAACACTTTGAGGTGCCTCATCTCTTGGCATTCATCGACAAACTCACGGCAGCACTGCCTCAACCGACGCATGGTGGGACCGGAGATTCCTTCACTTCCGCCGCTCTCATTAGACGTTTTTTGGTCAAATCTATGTGCTGTCAATAACGACATGGCCGTCCTTAGAGAGCACCTATTCACAGTCAAGGCTTCCATGACCTCTGCTCTAACGGGCACATTGGTTTGAAGACCTTTTTGCCACTGTTCCAGCCTTCGATCATTCCTGACCTGAATCGTGTCTTTGCAGATCGCCCTGAGCAGTCCCGTCTTGACATCGAGATGGAGAAGGACCAGGTTATTAGGAGCGCGCGAACAGCAGAAGCCTGGGCCCATCCGCAGGCGGAGTACTTGGACTACATCACAGCTGAATGTGGGGATCTCAACATCCAAACAGACAACTTGCAACAAGACAAAAGAACAACACACATCCACAATTCGCAGAACCAGAACCAGAAAAAACGAAGAGCGGACGGAAGTCTCAAGTACGGAGCAACATGGTCAGTGACCAACTTGAGATATCTGTTACAAACCCAGTGCAGCCCTTCACGGACGTCGAACGACAAGGACAAGTTGCGCAGGGATGTGGACAGTTTGAGGCGGAGAATCGCCACGCTTCAAGGGTTCCAAGGCGGATCACCACGAACGTTGCGTGAGAACCTCCCCCAAGCAAAGACATCGAGCTCGGCGACAAGACATGGACTACAACAGGAAACTACCGTCTCTTCAGGGAGAAGACTGTGAGAGCGATGACATCTTGGATTGGAACAGCTTACGAGAGGATGTCATCCGCTGATTGGCCGCACCGATCTCGTTTTCTAGCAAAGCGTAAAAACCCCACAGAAAAGGGGACCTACTGTGGGAAATACAAAGTTAAGAATGTTGGTTGAGTCCCTAAATAGAGACAGTACTGTGTCTTTATGGACTCCATAACTCATTCCTTTCGTCCTTTCGAAGGGCGCATATCTCCTGATTGTGGTGTCGTACTCGGGAACTCTCTATTGGGTGAGCGAGCGAGCGGGTACGTAACACCATCTGAAATTCCCGTTTTCTTATTATTATAAAAATCCAATCCGCCGAAAAAGAGTAACCCAGCCAGCCAACACGGTCCCTTTTCCTTTTTCCCTCTGCCCTCCGGCCCATTTTCTTCTTCTTCTCCTCTCTCTCTCAAGTAAAGAAACAAATCCAATAAGCAACGGAACAGCTCCTTACGAAAACAATTTAAAATTTTGCCTCTTTTTGGGGTTTTTGGAAAATAAAAAGGACAAGGAAAGAAAATGACCCCTGAATCTTTCGATCTCGCGCCCATTATTCATCCATGGACACCATGACATCCCTCTCATCTGGTCCCCCCCTCTCCCCCCAGAGCTTCATATCATTGCAAATACTTCAGCTTCGCACACCATGCAAGACTCGCCCATGCCAGCAACTTCGAGACACAGACTACACCGGCGGGCTGGCTAACTAAGTTTCATCCTCGCCTCGATCCAGGCACGAAAGACCTTGACCGCGGGAAATTCGGCCTCGAAGAGGATGAGAACGCTGGTTGCGTCTTCGCCGTTGCGGGCCAGGCGGCGGACGAATGCGTCGTGGCCTGGTTGCCAGTTTGCCGGGCGTGTTGGAGCTCCTGAGCCTGATGCTGGTGGTGGGGAAGGCATGTTCTCAATTTTCCGTTCCGACGCCGTTGGATAGGCGTTTGATGTACTTCTCTGGCTTCCGTACGCACGCACCCAAGGGTGTTTGTGTTCGGTTGTTTGGACAACAACGAAATGACTCGGGTCGGTGATGTGATGGTGACACGTGGTGATACCTTTCAGAAATGTGCCCAACTCTGAGGAGACTAATATTCTGTCAGTCGGATCCGGGAGCCCCCTTTTTTCCGGATAGCGATGTGTTTTGGTTGGACAAGCAAATGAGGGAAACGCCCGACTCATGTGCAAGGCGCAACGACATGTGATACAACAAACGTCATGTCCAGCGGGCACAGTATGGGCAAGATGGCAGGTGAGGCGTCAAACGTGGAAGAAAGTTAGGCTCTCATACCTTCGACTCCAACTGTGTCCCTGGTCCTTTTGAACAACAAGGCTGTGTGCTTCTCGAGACTTCTCTGCTTTTTGGAGCCGGTTGATATTTCAGGACCCTTCAGCAGACTGTTAAACCTGGACTGTCCTTTTCCGGTAGACTCTTGTGCCGCCAACGGAAACCCACGACGGCTGTTTTGGTCCGTGCAAGACAATATGTCAAATAGCAAAACGCTCCCTGATGGAGATAAGACTGCCTTCAAGGATTTAGGCTGGTACAACAAACAAGACAGGACTCTTTCGGGTCAAACAAGGAAGCAGGACTTTGAATATGAGAGTGAACAAGACCGAGTAGCAGTAGATGAGAAGAGAGAAGAAGAAGAAATGCTGATGCTCAACTGTTGACAGGATCAAGGGCACACAAGGACAGGGTTTTTGTACTTCTCCTGAACCCACCAGGTCCGTTTGCTGTTTTCCTTCATGTCATTGCCTTTGTTCCTCCCCCCCTGCGGCGGCGCCAACACGCAAATATCCACACACTCCCCTGATGCTTGGTTCTCTGCATCGATCAAGTGGCTCCCGGGGGGGGGGGGGTGTTTTTGATGTACGTGATCTGGTGGAAACGGACGACGAGCGGAAGCAAGAACCCCCCTCCTGCCTGCAAGGCAAGCAAAGACGGTACGGGTTGACAGTCCAAAATGCATGAGAATACCACCGTTCCGCTCGGTATTGTAGACTTGACCTGGCAAATGAACAAGTCGGTGAAGGGGCATGGCAAGGATAGCCAATGCATGTCGCCCTCCAAAGGGACCAAGGGCGCGCCGCTTTGGTTCTTGGGAAGACTGGGAAAAGTGCAGAAGGGTACAGAATTGAAACGCTCGCATGCAATTGGATTTGTGGTTGCTGTATCATGGCGGTCTAGGCGACATGAATCTCTCGGGAGGCTTTTGTTGTGCTTCCAGAGTGATTGATTGATTGTCTTTGACAAATGTTGCCTTGGTCAGCACTGAAGCCACCAAGGTTACCAGTCGAGGCAGGAGCGTTCCGATTCATGGTCGTACCCAGGTGATATTGACTCGACCAATACGCCGAGCGATTGGTTGATCGTCTGGGGCTATGTCAATCACTTTTGCGGCAACTGAAGAGAATGATTAGAGGGAGGGCAGTGTTGTTGAGACTCTGCCCCGAGAAGAGAATTACATTCCTGAGATTATACCTGAGATCCGTATCCGGAAGGTTTCTTCACCACCTATTTTAGAACGCCGTTCATCGTCTTGAGATATTTCAAATCCTCACTATCGGATGCAAGTGGCCTTCCGCGATGCAGGTTACCGATTACCCCATCAACATCAGCCCCCTTCAGAAATCCCCATCCCTAATTCCAGAATCCATTCCTTTGATCGCTATGCTGTATACAATTCGGCTCGTCAGAGCATATCATCCGATTGGTTGTCGCTAAATATACTGAAGATAAGGTATATGATATGTATATTGTCTTCGTGGTCTTAGAAAACCCCGAATCCATTTGCAAACCATGTGAAGGACATGATCGTGATCGCAGCAGTCGTTAATATAACACCTAGAGCTTGTTTCTCGTGGATGGATAGCGCACCATTGCAGGTTGCGCATTTGAACTCGTTCAATGGCACGTATGGTTGCCTGGATTGGATTAGTTAAGATACCACATGGCGAACCTGCAGACACGGAGACGCTAACTCACCCTGTGTACATGCCAAAGACATATTGAGCATACGCACCAAGATAGCCTGCTGAAGGGACATCGGTGATATCTTTTGACGAATCGTGAACGATCAAGGTATAACTAGCCACGGGGAAAGGATTCGTGGCGGTGGCCTGGAACTCCCCAGTATCCCAGGTAACCGCGCCAGTCTCTTCGACAGACATGTTGGCGGAGATTGTGTAAGTTGCAGAATTTATGGAACAAGAAGCCAGTACATCAATGGCTTTGGGGGTGACGGAAAGCGATGTATAGTTCCATTGGAATGTCACGAGATCCCCAACTTTGTAATATTGAACTCCATCGATGGGAGCTGGTGTGATGAGCGAGATACCGCCCGGGGGTAAGCGAGGGTCAATTGGGGTTGTTTTGGTGCTTGTAGTCTTTGTGCTGTTGGCGGATCCTGTGCCTGAGGCAGATTTTGTAATTGTCCCTGAGGCAGATCCTGAAGACTCGGAATCGTCCGTCGCCGAGGCAGATGCTTCGGCTGTGTCCGTCGATGCAGCTGTAGAGGAGGATGCGGCATCCTGATTATCATCGTTGTTATTGTCGTTGTTCTGACGCCGTGCTAGAAACGTGTCGACTGTGTCTCCGATATCGCCGAACGACTTAGGCCAGGGCCATGCTGAAGATGAGGACAACAATATGAGAAGGATGAGAGAGAGACAGGAGAAGAGGCCGGAGCCTTTCATCATGAGATCTGTAAACGTGGCTGTCAGGAAAAGGAGGCTGCTAAGGTGGCGAGGACGTGTGCGAATTTGCAACCACAGTCGCCGTCAGGAGAAAGTAACAACAGGAGTAAAGCGAGAGGGTGCACTATGGCAATGTGAATTAACGAGAGAGGGAAAGGACTTGTGTGAGGTAGAATGTAGAAGGAAGGATACTAGCGAGCGCAGGCGAACTGGATGAAGTTGAGAGAGAGGAACTTCTCGGTGCAATCAACAATTCGGTTGTGGTGGTGGAGTTCCGCGTGCTGGCCGGTGTCTCACCCTGGCGACCAATTCCGGCCTTTGGAGGCCACAACAAAGCGCGCCTTCCTGGCATCAGCCTCTTCCTCACACCGGGGCTAAACTACATTAGGAATAGTGCTGTCTTATTTTGGACTCAAGTCCTTGGACGACTCAAAGATCTCTCTCTGTCCGAGAAGTACGACAAAGGTTGTTGTCACCATCATGTCGTGAACGAGTCAGTTAGGGGGGAAACAGAGAATCAAGGATCCATAGAGTTATTCCACACTTTTAATTGAGATCAATGTGAAAGCGGGCAATATGTCAGGTGGAGATCATATACTTTGAGAAGTACCTATACTTGGTAGGTAGAGATATAAAGCTTAGAAGTGAAGAAAGAAGAAATGTCGACAAATCATCTGACACATCTCTACCCCATCACCCGATACACCACTCTTGTAGTGGTGGCAGCCACAGTACATAAGCAAGCAGCAGCAGGATTGCCACATTCAACGTGCAGTCCATAAATCGGATAGATAACTCTCATATCCCTTCGGCGATATGTTGAGAGACATTCTCTGTCATCCATCGGGTAACAGCGCCTGATAAACTCCAACTCCACGCTCAATTGATGTTCCATGATCCATCATCTGCCGTCTGGTCCAGGCCGGGCGAGACCGTAAGTGGGGTATAAGGTATCCTAGGTCTAGCTTCCAATAAATTCTCGCAACGATATGTTGCGGTTCGCTTCCTTCTCTTCAACTATGCATAGAGAATCGACAAGCCCTTCACCCCATTTGTTTTGGGAAGAGGGGGTGGCTGGCTTCTTGTGTGTCATGTCGAGATCCATACCTCCATCTTGCCCATTTCATTTCTCTCCTTCCTCGCGGCGTTGCGAACGCTGCTGAGAAGCATCTCCAGGTCATCTTGGTCACCCATGGTGATCATGTCACCATCATCTTGCATTCTGATTTTGAGTTGGTCCTTGATGGCGAATTTCTCTCTAATTTTACTTTCAAAATCCCCAAAATCTATCACGGCGCCGATCATAAGGTATCGTGTGTCTTCGTTGAAGTGGCATTTGACTCGGACCTTGCGCATTTCGACCCGTTTACTACTTCGTCCAGATGTAGGACGTCGTACGGGTTCGAACCCAGTCATGTCCTCCTCGTCTTCGCCCTCTTCGTCTATGTATTCGTCTTCTTCGTTAAAGTATACAGGTTGTTCCTGACGGCGGGTGGTTTGTCGTCTCCTGGGTGGTGCTGCTGCGTACATCTGGTACACGTCGTCCACTGCGTCGTTTGGATCGTCGTACCTAGATTGTTCGCGGAACAATGGTGCCGGTGCTCGTTGCGACATAGAGCGACCCAGTGGTGCTTGTCGTGAGGCAGGACCACGGGGTTCGGATGCTGTTCTTTGAGTTCCATACCGAGACCTCTCCATTTGTGCGCGGTCGACCATTACAGGTTCTTCAGACCAGGAGTTCTCCCGAACAGGAGGTTGCATTCTTCCCATTCCTCCGGCATCGTTGACAGCAAAGGTGTTAGATCGTGATAACATACCCGGCCGAGGAGGGTCAACATCTGGTCGAGGAAAAGCATTTCGAGGTTGCCGCATAGATGTGGAGCGCAAGGGAAGACTTGAGGTGGACGGACTGCCACTGCCACGAGGTTTTTCGTTCTCTGGTGGTGGTGTAGGTGGGAAAACGTTTCTGCCCATGACAGGTGGAGCACTCTGATCCCTAGGAACACGGCTCGACAAATTCCGTTGGACAAGGTTTGTTGCTGCGTAGCTGATGTTCTCGACTGGTCGGTCATCTTTGGCCGCAAACTCGGTCGCGAGGACCTGTCTTCTTTCGATGCCGGAAAATCCAGTTCCGGTATTCTGCTGATTCGAAGTAGCAATTAGACGGGCCTTGCCGAGATAATCTTTTGCTTTCAGGTTCTTGACTTTTGCTTCATTGGGTCTGTAGACACATCCCACGGGGCTAGATAGAAAGGTCAGCGAGGTCATTCTCTGGTGATCGATGAGTCAGATGTCCGGCTTACATGCTGAATACCACGTATCCCTGGAGACTGTTAGTACATGGTTGAGTGAGGCGGGCAAGATTCGCGTACCTGTGCCTTCTCTTTAATGGCATCATCAATCACATCATGATCTGGAGTCATCTTCTCCTTTTGTGCAAAACTGAAATCTTGCATACCGGCTTCCTCCTGTTGCAAGTACATGTAACACAAACCCCGGTTAAAGAGGACTTCGCATGAGTAGAGTTTGAACTTCAAGCCCAATTGCTCATAATCGATGTATGTGTTTCCTCTGAGGTACAGTAGGGTGTCGTTGAAATTGGCCAATGCCTCTTCGAAGTCGCCGACGAGGAAATTCGAGACGCCCTGCTGGAAATATGCCACGGCCAGATACTGGTCGAGTTTGATTGCACGCTGGTAACATTCGACCTGTTCCCGTCAGTTCTGACTCCCTTGCTGCGGAGTTCCAGTGGGATTGGCACGTACAGCTCGGTCATGTTCACCGATGGTGGCATGGATGACGCCGCAATTGAACAAGATCTTTGAGGTATCGGCGATGTTGTCAAAGATGGTTAAGGATTCCTCGAATTCTTGATTGTCGTAGTGACCAAGCGCTTCGACCCAAGTTTCGATTTCCTAGAGTGAATGAGAGGGAGACCAACGCAGAAGAGGACGATGACGATGACGATGACGACTCACCTGCTTGAGCGACATGGCGTTGCGGCCAAGGCAGCCAGAAGTTGAAGGGCAACGTTATTGTTGTTGCTGGACTAGGTAGTAACCATGCAGAGTGGCGACGGGGAGGTGCAGTTGCAGTTGCAGGCAAGTGCAGGTGCAGGTACAAAGTAGCAAGAAGATCTGCTACGCGAGCGGCGGTGCCTGAGACAATATGGGAAAGAGGGTGTGAAGGGCTCGTGGATAAGATTCGCTTGCACGACTCAGACTAGTGGGAGAAGTGACCGAGAGGGAGTTCACTGGTCGAGGCTGGTGGAAGTCGTATGAGGCAGCGAGGGCCGGCCCTGCCGCAGAGTGCTCAATGTCCAGGGATTAAGCGCCCTTGTATGGTCGAAGTGCTGGGCGCCAATGCGTCAAGGGCTCTACGCCCAATGAAAAAGTATGTCAACTGACGTGCAATTAGTGACGACGAGCGAAGTAAATGGTAGTTGGTAGTTTAATTAAAACTGGAATAGGTTAATGGTGGTGGTGAGATTGAGAAAAGAGTGGCGACCAGAGATGAAGGTGAAGGCGGTGGTGAGAAAGAAAGAATGGAACAAGAGAACGGGAGAGAGAGATGGAGAGGCAGATGGAGATGGAACAGGAAGTGCTGGCAGACCGATATGTGTGTGACATTTTTTTGCGAAGGGATACGCAGTGCAGTACGGAGTACTCGAGAATGGCGAGTGGGAGAGCAAAGCGTGGATGTCGGTGGGCATGGGGGGTGGGGGGTGACCAAGGGCAGGGGACGAGGGTAGGGGTCTCAGGGGCTGCCAGCACCATGGAACAGCACCAGGGACCAGCACCACGGGACAGTTGGAAACATCAATCGAACAACGGAAGAGGCTCGAAGGCGTGACAGCGAGGCTGGAGCAGTTCAAGCGGGTAGGGTGATGCACGGGGGCACCAACCCTGGGCTCAAGCCCACAACGTGATGCACGCACTCTGTCCCCAAGTCGATTGTGACAGAGGTGCGATGGCGGGACCGGCATTGGTGCAGAATTGTGCCATATGCATTACGCGTGCAGGTATTCACAGAGAAAGGCAAGCGACTTTGTACGGTTAGCGACCTGCCGATTTCTTAGCTAAACGAAGGCTCTACACCTACCTAAGGGTGCCTAACCTTAACTGTCCCCGGGCACCACCCGCCGCCCGCCTGGCTAATGGTGAATAGATCGACTATCTGCCTCGGCAGCGTTTCAAGCCTGACGTGACTTGTCCGAATTGTGATGCAAGCAAGCCACTTCATCATGAACTCATTCGCTACGACTTTACCACCCACCACCGTCAGTCAGTGGTCTGAGTTTATCAGCTGAGTGTGTCTTGTCAATCATCATCAACAATCATCATCTGCTTTGCTTTGCGACACGTGGATTTCGCCTCGATCCATCATCATGTTACCAAAAGGTTTCAACTGTCCTGGCCTCCTCCACCGGGCCTTATCCGATACGGCCATGACTGGTTTCAGGAGAACTTCTGACGGGCCAACCAGTGCTTCGAGCCAGCCTTGATGCCACTACCACTCACTACTACGGAGTCCGCCCTCTCAACACCTCGGGTCTTCCATGCAGGGGTATGTTCCAATTTGCATCATTGTGCATCGAATCTCGCAGTATTGATTCCCCTCGCATGCAGTTCGCTGGTCAGTAGTCATCAACTGGCAGGCTACAGCGTTACCCCCTTTGGGACTCGATCATCACAATGACAATGGCATTCATTCTACATACGAGGTGCCTCTCACAACATGCCTTTCCCCGTCTGCTCCTTGCGTTCTTCCCACACTGTCTTCCCCGAACAACTGCACACGGTCTTGTCATTGTCCCAGACACCTGCACTTCGGGCGATCACGCCTACCAGGGTGTCGGGATCCTCAGGCTGAAACGGCGACTCTTGTTGTTTCGACACCACCATGCTGCGACCAACAATTTCCCAAACTGATACAGGCTGCTCCAAAAATGTACTGCCACGCCCGTCCTTACCAACTTGGATCGTGCCAAACACTCCACGAGGCTGATTGAGCCCTGCCAACGCCTTGACTGCTTCCCACACCCCGCCTGTTGATCCCGCCCCGCGTGAGATGTCTCCCGTCTCCCGTACAGTAGCATGATATGTCCCTGCTGATACCCCTCGTAATGTCAAGTCGACCAGTGTGTGCTCATCAGAAATTTGTACCAAGCGTGCCAATCCGCGGACCGGATCTGACACGGCTTTTGCATGAGTCTCTAGGATGCAGACCCCGGCTGAATTGGACTTTCCACTTCCACGCAAGATCGCATCTCGTCCCGTAGATTCGATGGCTGAGACGATAGATGACGGAGCGGCTGTACCTTCAATATAAAAAAGTTGGTCCTTGAGATTAGCCTCGATTTTGTCAATGCCTATCACCAAGTATCTGCGAGTTAGCTACGGCCCCTGGGACCAGAAGACCTGTTGAGACGATCCACCGCCTACCGTCAAGTTTGCCCAAGGCGCCGGAAACATCCTTTACACAATCCTCGCAGTGAAGTGGGACTGCAAACGTCGTCTGCAAACAATTCTCGTCAGCAGCGACCATTACAAGAACCGCAAGGTACTTGCCTGAAACGACCGGATCCCCACGCTTCCCATATTGTTCAAATTCTTAGAATGGCGTGTTCTTGATAATTATGCTTGTAGAACTTGACAAGAAGCGCACAATGAACAGTGGAGACTGGAGCACTTGTCGTGATATATTGCTGGCTATCTACGTGGGACGTGTAGTTGCTTGGTAATAATATTTGATGATATTCTGTCAGTTCGAGTCTGACGCTCCGGAAAACACCCCACCTGCACCACCACACTCAACACTCACAACCACACCCTTCACAGCGAACGACGGAGGACGGAATACAAGATCCGTCGCCGCAACCGTTGACCTCTCCAACCCTTGGGCCTGGTCAACTTTTGTGTGGCTCTGACTCGATCTGGCCAAAACCCTGTCGCAACACCAAGCCTCCGGCATTCGCTCACTGCTGTTGACTAGAGGTCCTCGAGCGAGGTACAGGGCACGGAATACTTGGGGCAGCTCGGAATTGGTTGGCCGGAAATACTCACCACACGTTACCACCTCGTCATCCCACTTGCTCCTCAGGAACATGAGCTCGAAATCCACCTCCAAATGGTCCACTAACGACGACGACGAAGCCGAAGCCGAAGCCGCCGCCTTGCGAAGAAAAGAAAAGGAAGAAAAGAGGAGGTTAAAAGAGGAAAAGGCGCGCAAGGCTGCGGCTGCACAAATCGCCAATGCAGAGAGACCATCAAAACGCCAACGGACATCAGAAGATGGCAGTGATGAAACTCCAGGTGAAGGCGCGAACCTGCTGCAGTTCCCGGCGCGCCAATTTGGTTCCTGCGCGCATGTTGAGCAATTTGAGATGCTTAACAACATTGAAGAGGGCTCCTACGGTCTAGTCTCGAGAGCGCGCAGGAAAGCAACTGGCCAGATTGTCGCATTGAAGCGCCTCAAAATGGACTACGTCAACGACGGATTTCCGGTTACCGGGCTGCGAGAGATTCAAACACTCAAAGCATGCAGCCATCCTCATGTGGTGGAGCTGATCGAGGTGGTCATGGGCGACAGCTTGAAAGAGTAAGCCTGCTCCTCTATGTCATTTCTAACCTGAAAAGCGCCGATACCAGACGTTGTTAACCACCTTTCTTGTATCCCTCTTACAGTGTTTATCTCGTCATGGACTTCCTTGAACATGATCTCAAGACCCTTCTTGAAGACATGGCCGAACCCTTTCTGCCCTCCGAGACAAAGACTCTGATGCTCCAACTCGTCTCGGCGACAAGTTATCTACATGAGAACTGGATTCTGCACCGCGATCTGAAGACATCAAATTTACTGCTCAACAACCGAGGTGAAATCAAGCTGGCTGATTTCGGCATGGCCAGGTACACGGGGAACCCCCGGCCAAAGTTGACACAGCTCGTGGTCACATTGTGGTATAGGGCACCCGAGCTACTCCTCGGCACAGAGGCATACGATTCAGAAATCGACGTCTGGAGTCTAGGCTGTATTTTCGCCGAGCTGCTCACCAAGGACCCTCTCTTCCAAGGCAAAAACGAAGTCGACCAGCTCTCCAAGATATTCGCCCTTTTGGGGACCCCAACCAACGAAACGTGGCCTGGCTTCAGATCTCTTCCGAATGCCAAAGCCCTTCACCCAGTCCTCTCCAAATCAGCGACGACGCCGTCATTCCTCACCGCCTCGAAATTTCCCTACCTCACGACCTCTGGCCTTCGCCTCCTCTCATCAATGCTTTCCATGAACCCAGCCGGACGTCCCTCGGCCCCGCAGATCCTGAGACACCCGTACTTCAAGGAAGACCCCCGTCCCAAAGCGAAGGAGATGTTTCCCACATTCCCCAGTAAAGCTGGACAGGAGAAGCGAAGGAGGCGAATCACTCCCCAGGCACCAGGGCGTGGTGACGTTCCCAAGCTCGACGAGCAGGAGTTTGCCGGCATCTTCGCTGGACGCGCTGATGAGGAGCACGGTGCGGGCTTCTCGCTACGGCTTGGCTGAGAATTCGGCTTATGAACCAAAAGTGGGAAGTAGGAAGTGGGAAGCAACCCACTCAGTACCGAAGTCCTTCTACTCGTACTACTACAGAAGGAACTCGTCTCTGTAATCCCATGCTCCTGCACAAGGAATATTCGTTGCCGCCTAATACGGTTCGCACAGACCAGGCAGGCGGGCATGGATTCGGAGCTGGTGAAACACCACGGGTTTCCAGGATACCTGCTGCACCCATCCTGCAACACTGGTCCTAATAACCAACCGCGTGGAACAGCACAGCCCGAGGCACACTCGAGCTATGCATGTGCATGGTCTTGATACCAATCATCAGCCGGGCGCCGGAGCGGAATCCGTTCCTCGGCCCCAACGGCGCAATTTCCTTATCGTGCACCTCGAGACCGCAACTCCGAGCCCCTTGGTCGAGGCTCATCTCCCAGCCTGATCACGTGTGCCAACCGATCCCACTGTCTTCCACAGGAGCTGGGTATTCGAAGAGTAAAATCGTGGCACTATTTAGCGCTCCGTCATCCAACCAGAACCAGTCAGTAGTGATAGCGAATAGCTAGCCTACGAGTAGAGCTCAAAGAGAGAGTGATTCGCATGCCATGCAGCACGCTGAGTATCCGGTCTACCGTGATGAGTACTTCACTACGTAAGCAGTAGTAGGCTTCTTGTTCGCTTTCTTCCGCCGTATGTGAATGCACGTTGACTCACGACGCAGTTCTTCCTTACAAGAGAATCGCAATTGCATATTGTTCTTGACCTTTTTCTTACTCTTTTCATCTAAGTGTAGGTGCTCGATTGCCTTACCACAGTTCTTCATCATCATCTTCTTTGTTCTTCGCGTCTCTTTTCCGCATTTCCCATTTTGTCTGCGCTAATTCATCACGGGTCTTTGGCTTTTCTCTGCCTGTCTTCCTCCCTTCCTCAGTTCTTGCATCCTCATGGCCGCATAGACTGACGTTCAGCATAGGGAGGCTGTTTCTTCAATCCCTCTCCGGTGACACCATAGTGGCTCCCTGCCTCGTCCAGATTGGCTGTGGATCCTGAATACTTAGCAGAACACCTGAATAGTCCGCTTCACTATTCTGCTTTTGCCATAATTCTCACTCACACATCCCCATCCTTTAGCCATCGATGTTCTCAAACAAGAAACTCGGGTGTCCGGGAACGGCGGACTCAGCGTTCGGTGGGAGGGACGACTTGTTCTCCTCAGTGACTTGGTGGATGACAACGTCTCTGCAACCGGTGGTTTTCATGAGACCCTTTTTCATCTCGTCGAGGACGTCGACCTCGTTGAAGAGCAACTTGCGCTCGAAGACAACCTCGGGCTTCTCGTCGCCGCCGATGATGCGCCTCTTTAGGGCCTGGACGAACGGCATTGCCTTCTTCATCTCCGGGCCCTTGCCCAGCTTGGCCACTGCGCCGTTGACTGCCTTATCATCATCAAGCGTCGCCTTTGCGAGCATGTCGCGCACGAGGTCCACGTACTTCTCTTGCCAGGCTGGGAATGCGCTTGCAGCGAAGATCGTGATGCGTTTAGGTTTTCGAGGGTCGAAGGTAGCTGCCTTCCCCTTGGCCATCCTCTTCGCCGCCTGCGCCTCTGAGCTGGTGATGTTGCTAGTCGTTGATTTGACGTATTCCCGCTCCGCAGTCAAGGCCGGGTCCGACTGCGGCACCGCGGGCCAGCTGGCATTCTGGATTGAGGTCTCCTTGTGTAGAACTTCGCGCCACATGTACTCAGCCCAGTGAGGGGCGATGGTGGCTATCAGGAGGGATTGAAGCTCGACATAGCGGAGAATTAAAGGTCGAGACATTGGGATTCCGGAGGAAAGGCATGCTTCACGGTAGAAGTCCCGTGCCGATTGGAAGTCGTAGAGTGAGGATTTGAGAGCCAGTTTGTAATCCGTTCTGTAGAATATGTTAGCAGTGTTACCTCTCTTGGCTCCTAGAACAAAAGCGCTTTTGCCGGGGATATTTCACTTACTCAGAATAATGCCGGTACGATTCGTGCACCAACAGGTTCATCTCATCCTCAAATAATTTATCCCAGAGGACATCTCCTTGCGTTGTCCGGAGCTCTCCGTTCTTCACAGTCTCCTCAATCCATTCCTTTAGGGTATACATCCGCATGATAGCAGCATTGGCTCCCTTTTCTTCGAAATTGGCGTCTTCCATCCCGTCACCTGCATCCGCAAGTGCTATTCTCGTTGCGTCTGCGCCAAATTTCTTGACTGCTTGACTCAAGGTGAGGAAGTTGCCAGTGGACTTGCTCATTTTTTCGCCATTGAGCAAGAGATGACCATTTGCGCGGACTGACTTGGGCCAGTACTCGCGAGGAAATAATGCCAAATGGATGTAGAGGAAGAATGTTAGATGATTAGGAATTAGATCTTTACCCGAGGATCGCATGTCGAGAGGGTACCAGTATTCGAAGGAACGACGGAGTGTCGCGAGACTTTCCTTGGGGATTTTCGTAGACTTGGAGACAGACTCAATGTCACTTGTACGAGTGAACACGTAGTCCCAGAATTCATCGGTGACTTGTTCAGGTTTGATATTGAGCGAGCCTGTAGTCTTACCAAACTTGTCTCCATGCAGAAGATGCGCGATTGTGTAGTAGGACATATAGATAGTGGAGTCACTCAAACTTTCAACCAAGAAATGAGGATCCCATGGCAATTTGGATCCCAACCCATATGTTCTAGCACAAGCCCATTGATTGAGCCATTCTAGGTTCGCAACGAATTGGTTCTCGGTCTCCGGGGCGTACGTGCAAAGGCCATCTTTGTCCTTGACGTAGTCCAAAATGGTTTGCTGCCACTCCTTGTCATTTTCTCCGTAATTCAAGAACCATTGTGGGACAAAAGCAACCACACATTCATCTGCGCTTCGACTGATGACTTCTCCCGAAGGGTCTGCAAATGGGAATGCATCACCGGATTTGATTAACGCATTGCGTACTTTGTCTTTGGCCTCTTGTACTTTCTGTCCCTTAAAATCTCCAACCAACATTGTTCCGTTATAGAAACCCTCTTTGTAGGCCTGGTCTTTTGCTTCTGCCAAGAGTGTTGCATCCTTGGGAGACTGGATCTTCTTGGACTCAACCAGAAATTTCGCGGTCAGGTTTCCATATGCGGGTGTATCAATAATGGGGATGATCTCAAGGTCTGCCCATTCCTTCTTAATGCCATAGAACTCTGCCTTCTTGGCTAGATCTCGTACTGTAGCAAAGTCATCGGGGCTGTCAGATGGGACTGAAGTAACAACACCGGTGCCTTTTGTGGCCGAGACTGTCTCCATGGGTAGAATGCGTACGCCCCCTGTGTGAACCGAAAGAGGCGCAATTACCAAAGTCCCAACGAGGGCAGAGCCGGGTAATTCGACAATAGGTTGCAGTTCACTTTGATCTCGGGGGAAGTGATCCTCCGAGAAGAATGTGCCCTGGAAAGCCATGTTCCAGGCCGCTCGCTTTGTGACAACATAGTATTCCTTCTCGGATACCTTGAAAATGCCATAAGTAATCTTGGGACCGACGAAACAGCATGTTTGGCCGTACATGGTTTCAGGCCTTAGAGATGCAGGGACAAAGTAGACGTTTGCGTCCTTGGGAATCTTGGTATCGACTGCCTTTGCTACTTGCTCGGACCACTCCTTGACTCTCAACTTGATCGCTGTGTACTCTGTAGGTCCGACACCTTCACCCTTGGCTCGGTCGTGGTCCATACACGGCTGTCCGTCCTTTGGGCTGTAAATGGTATATCTCTTGCCGTAAAGAATCTTGTTCAATTCGTGAAGACGATTCATTTGCCACCGGACAAAAGCATCGTAGTATGGATTTGCATCGGTGGTTACAAACTGTCTCCTCCAGTCTATCCTCGCACCAAAATCGATCAAATCCTGTTGTGCGATGGGAGGAAAGTATTCAAGCCAGTAGTTTGCGTCGGAGAATTTGTGGATCTCCTCTTTTGGTATACCCATTGCCAACATTGTCTGGAACTGGTAGTTCGCCTTTACGGTCTTTGCTGCGGCTTTGCCTTTCTTGCTCTTGAATTTCGTAATGTCATCCTTGACACTGACACTCTGAGTTGGAGCAATTGGTATACCATTGGTCTCGGTTGCCTCATCCTCTTCATCCTCGGAGTAGTTCTCGAAATTCCGACCGAACTTCTTGACATCGTCGACCAGCTTGTCTGCACAGGCTTTGATTGGCATACCAGTACAGTGAAACCCGAGAGGGAATAGCACTCTCTTTCCTGTGAGACGGGCAAAACCTGCGGTAAACTCAACCTTGCTAACCGTGAAGCTATGTCCCGCATGTAGAGAGCCGTTCATGTAAGGATAGGCAAAGGTACCAAAGTATTTTGGGTGCTTCTCTCGAATCTCGGCCGCGGGGATGGAATTGAAGGGGATTTCGTCCGTTGAAGGAGCATCCGACTCGAAGACTTTGCTCTTTTGCCATTCTTCCTGGTATTTCTTTTCAATGGCGATCAAGACATCTCGATTGTGTGTCTATTAAGCCAATATTAGGTCTCCTGCCCCAGCCTCATGCGGTCTGTACTTACATTCTCAAGTTTGAGAGTCTTGGTCGAACTGAGGGCAGGGTCCACGGGAATTTGGGTCGCCATAGTGGCGGGTTTCGGGTCTAAGAACAGCACACCACTCAACCAGCTTTCCAGTTGAATTATTCTGTATCGTGGACCTTGAACACGTTTTTTTGGTCAAAGTGGGATGCTGGCTGTACAGTCAATTGTAGCAGAAACCCACAATAACTGCGGAGTCACGAAATACTCCGAAAACGAAAGTCACGTGCACATGCTGACTCACTCATATCCAAGGGAGCATTTTGGGGCAGAACATTCTGGCACTAGATTTGTAGCATTATCCTTCTAGCAACGTGAATTCATGTTGGTTGGCTTCGGTTCTTGACTACACGATACATCAAGTCACCCTCGTTCGGCAATTTTGGGACAGGCCACTGATAGGCAAGGGTCCTTGCCAGATATATCATCAACAAGCGTCGAGTTCTGTGAGACCTTTGACCGCAAGACCACAGACTTCGTCATGCTACCAGCCCTTCTCAGAATTCTCAGAACGAGTAATTCGTAGCTGCTACAGCTCAGGCGCCTCCCAGGATTCTCTGTCGAGTTTCATGACCGCTGATTGCTTATGCGGGAATGATACTTCCCCCTGCTTGTAGAAGCCAGCATTTTTGAGGTATTCAATAAATCTGCAAACGGGTTAGTTGGATCGTGACGGTTCGGGGACGCTGGCCATAGCCTTACTTTGTGTTGTCCACCCTGGGTTCCAGCATAACAGTTTCCGTCCTCGAATCCGCCAGAAAGCAGTAATGGATTAGGGCAGACAACCAGACCTTCACACGATGGGGTCCTCGAAACTCCTTTTCACCAACAAGAACGTGTATCCCTCGCGTATAATTCCCCACGTCTCCACCCAAAAGCCTTCCAAGCTTGTCTTCCTTGACCCAGTAGACTTCAAAATAGCCAAATGGTTTGCCATCGAAACACCCATATATAGGGAACGAATGCCGGCTGGCTAGCCCATCCTCGAGGAATTTCCTCTGCGTGGCCGTCGGTCCAGCAACGCCCCATGCGAGATTGACTCGAGGATCGTTCATCCAATTATGCAGAAGCTCTAGATCGGATGGGCGGTCCAGAAAATTGGCCATGGTTGGCAACGTAGCCACAGAGATGCCTGGGGTATGACTTGGTAACACGGCGGGCATTGAGCCTCCTGTAGGCCCAAAGTGTGGGTGTGGACATGGTTTGGATGAGAGTGATGGTATACGGAAAGACAGATATTGATCGAGGCTAGGGATATATCTGCTATAGAAGGTCTCACCCTGCCGTGGGGGCTTGGGACGAATCGGATGTCTGATATGATTGGTAAATGTGAATTGAGTGGGTGGTGCGGGATAATATGTCGGCAGGTGACTTCCCGAGTTAAACGGTCCTCCTGGAGAGGATATTCCAGCAGCGAAAGACTCGGAGATAACACCAGCTGTATTTACAACATGGTCCGAAGGCCGTGGCGACGGTCTCTCGGCCAGCCCTGAGGTTCGATCTGGTGAGGAAGGGCGAGAGGGGAATGGCGATGCCTGTGGAAATGGAGAATGTTGCAGAGGCGCCAGTGTGAACAGAAATATCCGCGCATCGATCTGCCAGAAGGACCGTCTGCTGACAAATGTCTCACCCCATCCTGTAGGTAATCGAACATCGGTGTCGGTTCCAACGCAAGAATCCTCACTGGCGATCAATCCCATGCGTTCCAGCTTTTGCAGTGTATTCTTCCCCTTGAAGATACCTTCCCTTTTTATCTTGATGCGCCATTCGAGCTTTGGTCTTCCGCTTTCCGGCGTCAAGGCGGATGCTTCTGTTAGTGCATAGGGTTTTGGTGCCTCCTTGTGGAAATACCAACATAGGGTGGCCCAAAGCATCATCGCAATGTGCCTAGTTGGCGAAGCATTGCTTTTGAAATCCGTACTGGCTGGCTGCGATATTGAGGATATGAAGAGGGAATCGCTCTGAACTGTGGGTCTGGTGAAGCGGTGCACAACCACTTGCTTTAGAGGAGTGTCGTCCTGGTCGTTAGAGCGCTGGTTTATTGATATCCTACTCTTCCTTCGTTCCGGTTCGGTCTCTACTTCGTCCTCGGTTTGCAGTACGACAGTCCAACCCGGGGGCATTGCCGAATGATGCAAGTCCAGGTTGGCAGACTTGAAGGTGAAGCCACCAAATACTGGAGTAACTGTGTATACCTGCCCGTTGGGCAGATAAACCTGCTGAACCATTGTTGTGTCTCGATGTTCAACGCATCACATGGAACAGATGGGAACGGAGTTATAGAGGGACGAAGTGGTGTGATGGGGAAATCTAGAATCTCAAGGATCGGCGAGCGTCAATCCTTGTGTTCTGCAATGACGTAGAGCCAGCTTGGAGTAGACGCTTGGTACCCACCGTCCAGGGCGAACGGGGCAGTTGGTTGATGGGCACTCTGGAAACAGAAACGGCTATAGTATCAGAGAGACTGGATGGCTTACTTCTGTCGAAGCCCGGATTCTGAAAAATAGGTGATTCTGACGACAGGCCGGTCCAGCTTGGTGGGTGGATTGATTTTACCCCCGGGTAGACCACAGTGCTAGTTCTTGCACAAGACCCTGTCTACCAGACAGCCAATCTGTTCCTCCACAATTCACCCAGAGATGCGTGCGCCAGTAGTATTAAACTGCGCAGATGATGATTTCGTACTAGGCTCAAGGCTTAGGTGGGCAAGCAGTCACACAGCCCAGAAAGTAGGGGTGTGCCAGAATTCGATTGCTGGGCCTGCTGGTGTTGGTGGCTGCTGTTCTCGATCGAACTTTTTACCCCGCTTTGCCTCCAATTGAGATAAGGCGGACTTAGATAAGAGGGATTTGGAGGGGTGAGGAAGGGGAGGAAGGGGAACGGTGGATTGACGGCGTACTGTAAGTCCTTGGAGGGTTCTAGGTCGATATGGAGGGAGAACTGGCCTTTATGACGGCCTTCCCATCAATCAAGTTGCTCGGGAAAAGATGCTACAATTCTGGCAGACTGATAAAGAGTCCCTGAAACGCGATTATGAGAAAGCCCAACTGTATTGACTGATGTAATGAGGACAATCTCCCAAGCTCTGACACGTGGCTTGAGCTCCCTCAGAATGAGAACTGTGGATTGAAGTTATAAACGTCGTTGACATATCGTAGAAATTGACTGGCTGAAGATGAATCGGCCCTTCTTTATTGCGCGCACCAACGTTGCCATTACCTCCACCGTCCCAGGCCTCGCTGAAATTATTGTGCAGGCAAAAACTCGCCAAATGCAACGTTAAGACGCGCATGACCAACTCAGGTAGGGGTTCCGCTTGCGGGTGGGCGCTTCTTCGTTACAGGATGATCTGGAGTGTGTGCCCAACAAATTGATATGGCCTCTAAGTTACTATCTACTCCGTACCGCATGCGAGACACCCTTCTTCCCTGAACCAGGGCACTGGGTATTTCGCAACCCAGATTCAGCCTCGCCAGTGTCTACCTAACCTGGTGAGTTCCACTACTTAGAAGTCCTCAATTGTCGTTCCAATGTCACGTTCTTTCGCCAGTCTAATCACGTCGCCTCCAACAACCAAATCCATCAGCCCCATTCCCACACTCTTGTAGATAACATTCCCTCTGATCAGCCAATCCAATAGACCTTGCTCTCCTGGCCCCCCAGCGTCAATTTCTTTGGTGGCCGCCTTCTTGATCATGACGAGCTCCCCTATCTCAACCAGATGCTCCGGTTTCAATTTCGCCTGAATGATTTCCCCCGCCTCCTTCAGCGACGATTCTAGGCTGTCCACGACGATGACTCCACCCTGTTTCGCATGCTTATGGTGGTGGTGTCCGTGATCAGGTTGTACAGCTGCTTTGAACACGTCCGGGTGGATCTCACACATGTGTGGCGCGTAGGAGCCGATGGCAGATATATACCGACCCTTTCTTTGGCCTTCTCTGGATGTCAAAAACTCCGCCGGAAACAGTGGGTCGATAGAAGGCGTGCAACAGAATATCACATCTGCCTTTCTGACTTCCTCTTTTAGAAGCCTCCCGTACTCCCCAAACTCCGGACTCATTGCTGAGAACTTGATGTCCTTGCGCCATTTATCGAAAGAGTCGTCGGTGACCTGAAACGATTTCATCAATTTGATTGAGCGCTCAAAAGAGCGATTGATGATGTTGACATGTTTAATTTCGTCACCCCGGAGAAGGAGTGCTAGTCGGATATGCCAATAGGCTTGTTTTCCGGCTCCAAAAACCGTGACGGTGTGCACAACATTCCGCTTTTTCACCAGCATGGTCGCAGCTAGGGCGGTCCTGAAGGCCGTCAGTTCTTCAGCGTTGACTATGCCCATAGGATTCCCGGAAGAGTCGAGTATTGTGACCGAGCCTTTTGGTGTGGTGCTTTGGTTACTAGAAATAGATGCTGGAGGCTGAAAACTCGCACCATCAATTGAGTCTCTACTGCCTGAGGACGAAGTGGTCTGCGCAGGACTCAGGCTCATCGATGCAAGATCGCTAGTGGTTGATCTCAGAGAGGACGAGCCAGATACACTTCCTGTTTGGGACGAAATCGAGGATTTCTTGCTCGAGCGTCTTTCCAATTTTTCAAGTGAGACAATTTTCATTCCCACAGAAGTGCCTGTCGATGCTGGCGAAAAGATTGTAGTGACGCCACGCTTTTTGATTACGGTCCGTTGTGGTTGGTAGGACGATGCACAGGGCGAATTTGTGTCTCCTGTGGAATATGAGTGTAAGGCCTCTGCAAGACTTCCCTGTAGATCCTCTATGTCTTGTTTCGTTAAGGTCAAAAGCAGAGACTTCACCTCTGCGTCTGTTAGGACTGTCAAAGGCATGGCTGAAGTAATCTGTATCAAATCAATCTGTGATGTGGTTCGGATTTTCTAAGACCTTGCGATAAAATGATATACAGCAACAAGGTTTCGGGAGATCGGTCTTAGATCACCATTTAAAGCCGTACGTTGAAGTTTTGTCCAGGGCACCACAAAATATCGGGGATAGAGAATTTGATGAACAGGCTGCAACCCTCGGATGGAGGAAGCTGCCGATCATAGCTCTCGTCGTCACCAAGGATTGACTACGTAGAAATAGACATGTGTGAGCCTTGGTAAAATGTATGATGCGACGCGGTTCCTTTGTCATCACACATGATAACAAATGATTTGTCGCTTCTGCATTTAAGCTGTTTGGTCGCATTCCTTGACTTGAGCAAGTGGCAAGGACTCACCATTCACCGGGGGCCTTCCGCAATTAAGTAATAGCTTTGCTACTGCTTAAATTGCGAGTTCTTTCCCTACGAGTAAAAGCGTCACGGCGGAAGTTCCCGTTCGGGTCACCTTCCTTCCCTACAAATTAATTAGGACCTCGCGCCTTCCTTGAAACAAGTTCACAAGGCTCCAAAAGCTAACATCTTCAAAGTTGCATCCATGATAACAACAACTGTTCTGTGTACGAGGATGGAAACGGGGAAATTACATTATTGTACTTCGGTCTCTGGGACCCTGGCGCGTCATTTTCCAATGTTCGAGACCTTAGCACACGACAGCAACAGAGCGGCGTTCGGGTCACAGCACCAGTACAAGAACAGAGCCCGCCCACCTACACAGAGGTTCGACACGAATACAGAGATAGTTCAGGCCGTTAGCCTCATCCACCTATCCCCTGTTTTTCATGGCAAAATTTGCAGGGTCAAGGCCCTGATTCCGATCTTTTGTTTAGTATCGCTCCATCCCGCAGCTCGCCTTCATATCTGCCGACGGCCCATAGCTCTATCCTGGTTTATGCACCATCGTGGTTCGCCTAACTTGGATCTCGTTCTCTTCTGCACCGACCAGGTCTTGGACTTGAGCCTTGTATGAGCTACTGAGATGCCACATTCCAAAGTCTCGTCATGTCAATTGCCTGTGGGTACCAGCTGCTCTCAAACCAGAACGTGACTCCGGCCACTCGGGCCCAGCATGCCCAGGGTATTCCTAGAGCTTCATAACTCTGGTCCCCCGAACGCTGCTTTGTTGGCTGAACAGACTTAGCTCGGGATCTCATGTCCTTGATTGTTAAGTCACACAACGGCTAATCGCATAGGGAAAGTATCTTGCCAGCATCTGGATATGGGCCATTCGCCTAGATGCCAGTGAGATCCAAGTACTAATTTCTACAGCCTCAGTAACTCGAGACACAAGGCAACGAATGAAATGTGCGAAGCATTCCCTGTGAGAAAGCCTCCCTCTACAACCACTTACTACGCCCATCTTCCCCGTTTTCCCCTGCCTATACTGCGGATACTTGTCCAGCTGTGGTGGTCCGTTGATCGTTAGTCGAAGTTTGAGTATGCTTGACGCTACCTTTCACTTCTACCACTGCATGCATTTGCCCTTCGGCAGCCGTTCTAGTCCTGGACCATTTCCACGCTGGAATCTTGCGCTCGTATAGCTCGTCGATTTCGGCGGCGGATCGGCTAGAGCAGGTTAGATTATTACACTAAAAGGTAAAAGGAAGACATTGCACGCGGTAAGTGACAAACTTACCCCTTCGTCTCAGGGAGATATATCCAGAGGATGACGCAGATAGGCACGGAAAAGGCGGCGTAGACGAAGCCTGTCTTGAGACTTAGAGCGAGAAGCATCGGAGGAGTCGCATAGCTGCAGGAATTAGCTGGGCACTTCTTGACTAAGAAAGAGCTTGTCATGACGCACCACGTGGCGATCCCCATGATCGAGTTTGTGAAGAAAGTGACAGGGCCGGTTTTGACTGTCTCATGTTAGTTGGAGAGAAGAGCATGTGGTGTATAGCCGACTTACTTCGAAGGAGAGCAGAGGGCAGCTCGGCAGAGAAAACATAGTATGACATGGCGATGACTTGGAATGAGAATGTCCAGAAGCAGCAGATAACCAACTGGAAATTGTGTCAGCAAATTATGCCATTTATAGAACAGGAACAGTTGGACAAACTAGTGCAGTGCCGGCCGCAGCGTTGCTTCCCGTCGCTCCTGACCAATGTAGACCGCCAACAATGAAGAGGATCACGCAGACGGCTGTCTGGCATGTGTTGATGATCGTACGACGTCCAAGCTTGTCGGTGCTTAAAGACCAGAGCAAGACTGCCAATAAATTACAGCAACTATAAGGCAAAGATTTGGTTAAAAGAGACATTAGCCACGAGTAGCTGTAGTCCCACTTACGAGAGAATGACTGAGCCTAAGAAGGGATCCTCCAAGCCAGCGAGAGAAAAGAAGTCTGGGCCATCAAATTAGCAGACAGCCTTGAGGAGACGGAAGACGCAGAAAGGCAACATACAAGTTGAGTAGGTTGAGATGATAGCAAGGCCGGCGAGTTGCTGAGTGACGGCGAGGACCATCACGGTGAGTGTTCGTTTCTGGGTTAGGTCAGTTATGTATTGCTCCTTATGTTTGATCAAGGTGAAAGCGCCGCCTACTAGGTTTAACCCTTTGAAAATGTCCATAATAGTCGGCTTTCCCTGAAGCATGCTACTCTCGTGTGCGATTGTCCTCTCAATAATGCCGTACTCCTCTTCATAATCGTAACCCTTCACACCACCATAAAGTTGCTTCATGGCCTTAAGTGCTTGCTCTTTATTCCCGTGGCGAGCGTGGAACCACGGCGATTCGGGGACAAAGGCCCAGAAGACGATCATCAGGCCGATCGGTGCCCAAAGGATCCGCATTGCGAGCAAGTAATTATCGGGATGCTTCTGATTGAGCTGTTGCATCATCACAGCGACCACAATACCACCGATATTGCTCCTTTTTTCGGGCCATCAGCATCTGCAATAAAATTTCGGTGACCGAGAGCCACGAGTAACGTACCAGACCGCTTGGAAGGTGACCATCCCACCTCGGATTCTGTTTGGGCAGATTTCCATGACATACACCTGGCATGTGATCCTGTGGGGTTCGTGGTGAGCGCAGGGAAGACTGTCAGGACTGAGCATTGCTTACTGGAGTACACCGATTCCGGCACCATTGCAGAGCTTGCCGAGGGCCTGCGAAGGCATCAGCACGAGCCCAGTTTGATAGTTATCATCAATCAGAAGGAAAGCAATGGTGAATTACCCAAACGGATGGACTTTTGGCCGTATTGAGGAAGATACACCCCTTGAAGCATCAGCTCATCTCATTCCTTGCTTTAGAAGGTGTCACTTACAACAACGAGCCAGGTCCATGCAAGGTAAAATGATGTCTTGCGGCCATATTTGTCGGTAAACCTATGGCAAGTCAGAATACCCGAACCAGTACTCCAGGGAGATGCTACAGATTTCTTACCAAGAGATGTGGGTGAAGGTGACGATTTGACCAACATTCTGATCAGATCAGCACAATTCATGGCTTTCAATGAATCCAGATCGTACCAGAAGTGCACTCCACGTAGATACTAGCAACTACCGTCAGTCTTGGACAGGTGGTCAGTCGAAATAAGGTATACCATACCCCAGGTCGGGCTAAGTGCCGTCACGCCTGAATTACCGTCACCGAACTGTTTGATGAAACCAGCATTTGCGATGACACTGCCTCCAGCACCAAGCTGCTCTTCATCAGCCCCCATGACTTTCGCAGTAGCCCGCAATCGCATACCTCGAAACCTTCACAAACGTAGCCGGTGTAGACGGCGAGCACGATGATGACAACGCGCCTGAACACCCACAACGTGCGAGGGATAGAGAGCTCGTCAAACCTCGACTTGACAAGACCGTAGCTCTCGTACCCATCAACCTCAGTGACGCCAACAGCATCAGCTCCGATTCCTGAGAGGTGGAGGGCCTCAGCCTTCTCCACCGCGGTAGACATATGGGCTGCTGTTGTGTCGATTCTTGCTTGTATGGTAGCACAAATAGAATAAATAAATCGCGACAGGTATTGAACATGACATAGACAGGAGGCAGCCCGGGGACGCAAGTCCTATATGTGAGATCCAAGCGAGCTACACACAGGCTTGGAACATTGCACAGCAACTCCACATGGTACCCTAGAAATTCATCGAAATGTTACTGGAGTACCGAGTAGTAGGTACCTCGATAGCGTGACTTTTTCAAAGGCTCTCTCGGCCTCGACTAGCCCGCAGCTCACAGATGGACCGAGACAGGCGGGGTCCCCGGGAAATCAAGGGGGGTTGAACCGGGGCCCCGCGATAAGTGTGACCATGTCTTGTTGTGGGACTCCATGCCGGCGTGTTTATGCTGAAATAGCATCTGAGCGAGACCGGAATGCCGGCAAATTGGGATGAGAGATGACCACCGGATCATGTTTCTACAGAAACGTAAGAGAAGTAATACACAGGATGTCCCCAGCACTCGGCGGCTTCAAGCTTCCCGCAGAGTCCAATGTGAAAATCCGTGGCTTTACCCATTACAGGTAGTAATTAACATTTCATAGAAAAACGCCTACCGGTTTGGGTTGGGGTATAATATGCATCTGGGTGGATCCTTCGTAGTTGAAGGCGACAGCGAAATGGTGTTTTGAGTTTGACTTACAAAACACTGTCGGCACACCGTATGAGGTCGACCTTGACCAGTCGGTTTCTTGCTACCAAGCAAGAAAGCTGATCTTTGACCAAAGAACATCAGTCCTGCCGTCGATGCACAACACAAGTGTGATCATTCCAGAAGTCCATTTCTGCCGAGTCCTATGCGAATGCGTCTCCTTGAGGGCCAAGTCGCACGCCGCATGGCCCAGTCTTCGGTAAGCGCCTAGTTAACAGCCCAGGGGTTTTTATACCTCGGTAGTTGTCTTTGGGCGAATTACAGTAACTGTCGATCACCTCTAGCGAACGGGAAACACAATAACAAGCTTACCGACTACGAGTGCTTCTTTGCCTACCAGTGACACTAGCCATCTTTCCAGTCGTGTCGCACAAAACCCGATCCCTAGCATGGTCTGTCGGCGCATATGCCACCGAACGCTCCCCCTGACCTCGCTGTGTCTGGTCAAGGTGGCTGGCCTCGCGTGACTGAAGGAACAGCCTCCACCACATGGGTACCCCTCTTTTCGAGGCTCGCACGACCGAGAAATGGTACCGAGACTGCGTGATATGACTGAATCGGGTGATTGTTGACCGAATGAGATCTGGATTTTAGGATACGAGAGGTTCGCTTCGCGCTTTCGAGGTGAAACCCTGTGGCAAGTTTACAACATTGACAAGTCTAAGTCAAACTCGCTATGGCTTCAGTCCGTATCACGTCGGTCAGCTTCGAACATCACTCCACTGGATTCGGCATTGGACACACAAGTCCTCGAATCTCATGGCGTTTCGCTGCTGATGACGGTATCAAGAATTGGTCGCAAGAGTCTTATGAGATCCAGGTCGTCGATAAGGACGATGTCGAGATAAAGACCTACCATGTGGAAAGCTCGGAGTCAGTCCTGGTGCCATGGCCGCATCAATCCCTTCAGTCACGAGAATCCGTCTGGATCAGGATCCGATCACATGGCCAGGTTGTAGATGCCACTGGAAAGGCCTCGAAGAACGACAGCCAGTGGTCCAGCCCAACACTGGTTGAAGCCGCGCTACTTGACAAGCGAGACTGGACAGCGAAGCTTACGACGTCCACGCTCACAGACAACGAGGAGGAGCCGCGACGACCCATCCGCTTTCGAAAGCTCTTCCCTCTATCTGAGCAGTCAGGAGCGATATCAAAAGCTCGTCTTTATATTACGGCCCACGGCGTTTACGAAGTGTTCATCAACGGACAACGGGTTGGCACAGAGGAAATGGCCCCTGGGTGGACCAGTTATCGCCACAGGTTACTATATTCGACTTTCGACGTAACTGCGTCGCTTGTTTCAGGGAAGCCTAACATAGTTGGTGTTGAAGTTGGCGAGGGCTGGTTCGCGGGTCGCATCGGGTTCGGAAAACAGAAACGGTGTTTGTACGGGGACCGGTTGGCATTCATAGCTCAACTCGAAGTCCTATACGAGTCCGGTGATAAATACACGTTGGTCTCGGATAGTTCGTGGAAATCTCACCTCAGTGCTACAACCCGCAGTGAAATCTATGACGGGGAGGACTATGACACGCGTGAGGAGCAAGCCGGCTGGAACAGAGATATCACATCTGACGATCAATCTTGGACGTCAACCGAAGAGCTGGAATTCCCATCCGCAGAAGTTTTGGCTTCGGCTATACCGCCGATTCGCGCAGTGGAAAAAGTCTCCCCTGTGAAGATTTTCAAGTCAAAATCTGGCAAGACACTAGTTGATTTCGGCCAGAATCTAGTTGGAAAGCTGCAGGTGCGCTTACCAGCAGCAACTGGCGGACACAAGGTGTCATTCAGCCACGCAGAAGTACTTGAGCATGACGAACTTGGTACACGGCCTCTCAGAGGCGCTAAACCCATCGATAATGTGATACTATCTCAGAATCAGGCGCCAATTTGGTCTCCGAAGTTCACCTTCCACGGCTTTCGCTATGTCCAAGTCGACGGTTGGCCGACTGACGATGCAATGCCCAGTAAGGATGATCTTACAGCACTTGTTTTGCACAGCGACATGAAACGTACTGGATGGTTCTCATGCTCTGACTCTCTCGTCAACAGACTTCATGATAACGTCTTGTGGAGCATGAAAGGAAACTTTGTTTCTCTTCCTACCGACTGTCCCCAACGCGACGAGCGGCTCGGCTGGACTGGCGATATCCAAGTATTCGCTCCCTCGGCGAACTTCATCTACGACACGCAAGGATTCCTTGGAAACTGGCTCAACGACGTCTCAGTCGAGCAGTTGAAAGATACAGACACTGGAATCCCGGGGCTCGTCGTGCCGGATGCGATTGGCCCTCTACTAGGGCCACAGTGTGTGTGGCATGATGTTACCGTCTTGACACCGTGGGACATGTACCAGAGCTCAGGCGATTTGGAAATCCTTCGCAGGCAGTATCCTAGCATGAAGGCTTGGGTGGACAAGGGCATAAGTCGAGGTCCTAACGGCTTATGGGACCAGAACATCTGGCAGCTCGGTGACTGGCTGGATCCTGCTGCGCCACCGGACGAGCCAGGAGCGGCTCGGACTGATTGCGTTCTCGTCGCTGACGCCTATCTGGTTCGAGTGATGGACACCATCACCAAAGTCAGCCAACTTCTCGGCGAGTCGGCAGATGTGGAACGCTATGGCAAGGAGGCATTGAGCGTGAGGAAAACCTTTGCAAAAGAGTACATCACCCCATCAGGCCTGCTCGCCGGAGACACCCAAACAGCATACGCCATGGGCATCTGTTTCGGGCTGTTCAACGAGAGAAGCCATCTTACAAAAGCCGCAGGTCGCCTAAGCCACCTAGTCCACGATGCCAAATACCGTATCGGGACGGGATTCGTGGGGACACCGTTGATCACGCATGCGCTCTCCAACACAGGCAACTACCAACTGGCGTATAAAATGCTTCTCGAGCAGGCGTGCCCGTCCTGGCTGTATCCGATCACGATGGGCGCGACGACGATCTGGGAGAGATGGGACAGCATGCTCCCAGATGGGTCCATCAATCCTGGGTCGATGACCAGCTTCAACCACTACGCCCTGGGTTCCGTGGCGCATTGGCTGCATAAGAATGTCGGGGGAATCGGCCCGGTCACCCCTGGATGGCAGACGATTAAGGTGCGCCCGGTCCCTGGAGGAACCCTCACGAGCGCAAATGTCGAATTCGAGAGTCCGTACGGGCGCATCGAATGCGCCTGGAAGCTTAAGGCCGAGGACGGCTCTTTCAGCATGACGGTTGTCGTCCCCCCAAACGCAAAAGCCGAGGTCATATTGCCCTGTGATTGGAAAGAGGTGGGCCAGGATGGAGAGGAGAAGAGCACGTCCGTCGGGTCTGGAAAGCATGAGTTCTCGTGCGCATATAAACCGGCCGAGTGGCCGCCAAAGGCTGAGTTCAAGCGCTCCATGTTTCGAATGCCGGTTTAGAGAAGCACTCTTTGTAGAGCTCCGGCAGGTTTCTGATGACGGAGAAGTAGCCGAAGAAGAAGCGTAGATGCTCTGAAGGCTGGGGTCTTTTAGAAGATGCTAGTGAGTCGGTTTGGCTACTCAAGACTGTACAACCAACCTAGCTGTCCACCATGGTAACACTTGCCAAGAGCTCTGCTCGACCTTACCGAGGCAGGAATACCGCGCCACTCGTGCCTCGGTTTCGAAAATCGGAGACAAACACGTGCACTCTTGGAGTTCTAGAAGTCGCGTCCTCAACAACTTGAAAGATAGTTGTATGTGGCAATTGATATGTTGTGTATGATTTGGGTATCTATATGGAAGCTATAATCTGGCGCTAAATGTACACAGCACGGCACATCGCCCTGGAAGAAAAGAACAAACCAAAAAAGGCCCGTCAATCCAGGACTCCGTAGTAGAGGAAGGAAACGGGACACATCACTCGGTGCTTCTTCCATTTCATTTCATTTCTCCCCACATGTCTTCATCACTCATGACCATGTCATCTTCACTAAGCACTTTCAGGCCTTCCTTCTTACGGTTTCTCCTTCTGTCCTCCTTCGTGACCAAATGACGCGGCGTGATTGGCGTCATGGGAGTGAATGGAGTATATGGGCTGTAAGGAGTCTGCGGCACACCTGTCTTAGGATGAACTCCTAGGATGCTTTCACGCTTTTCTAAGAATGTTGTCTTGGTAGGTGGTGCGCTCCTCAATGTGTCGGCATAGAATTGGCGGAATGGCAAGGAGGTATTGGATGCCCCAGCAGTGCTCGTTACGGATAACGGGGCCGAAGGCCTTCGTTTTTCGTCCTGAACCGAGCTCACAAGGCTATTCTGCCCAGGTGTGGGCGGTGGAGGGCCAGGATTGTAGATTCGGGGAGACTCAATTGCACTATCCTGGTGGACCATCGAGTCGGCCAGGTTGGCGGATGCAATTGGTTGTGAGATTGGTAGACCGCGGACCGAGATTTGGCTAGGCCGCCGTTTGTTTTGAGTGGCCGAGTCAGATCTAGTAGAGGCCAGAGATAGTGGCGATGCTTTGGTTTTACGAGTGCTGGTTTGCGATGACGTGCGGGTGGACGGGTCCTCCGCTGGAGTAGGTGCAAGTGGGTGGATAAGTGTAATTGCTGCTGGCTGAACTCCATGATCCTTGGCCTCAGAGGGCGGATTGCGAAGGTGTTGGAACTCGGGTGGATATCGTGGAGATCGTGGAGATGCGGGACCACCGCTCAGATGCGGCTGGTAATATGGTGATCGGGGTGTTGGGGGCAAGGTCATTTGAGAAGGTGGATAGGGCGACCGTGGTGTAAGAGGGAAAGAAGGAGTTTTCGGGGATGTCTGGCTACTATTCAGCGCCTTTTGAGACTTCTCCTCGTCATGGATCATGACTGCTGCATAGAGCTTGGCCATTTCATCCATGCTTTTCACCTTGTCTGCCTCGACAATCTTTTCATCGATTGTTGTTGCCATGCTGATATTGGAAGGTTTATGGCTGTGAGATTTACCACCGGAAGCCCATGATCGTAGACTGCCCATCTTGCTCGGGCTCTTGAGCGGAGAATCCATGCTCATTCCGGGATGGCTGCTGAGTGGAGCAGGCTTAACGATTTCCATGCTTAACGTCTGATTCGAGGTCTGGACCTTGTGGCGAAGTCTCTTCCCAACAAGCAGCAGAAGTAGCAGAGTGACACAGACCCAGAAGAAGTAGGCTCCAACGATGCCAGCAATTTCGTACTTGAGCTTCGACTCGTCTCTCAAAGCACCAGCTGAGAGGGGAGGACCTTGATCTGGAGGGGGCGCCGGACTTGTCAAAATATCAACGTCCCAGATACTTGCAGGGAGAGCGTCGGCAGAACAGCAGAGAAAGACAAAGATGAGGAGGACAAGAGCTGTGGAGGAATTCCTCATCTTTGTAGGCAGATCAGTTCATTGATATGACCAAGCTGTGTGTCTGAAACTGCTGAGCCCCTGGCCGATGAAGCAAGTCGGTGCACGCAAACAGCGATCACGGCGGTAGATGTAGCTCTTCATGATTGCAGAAGGGGTGAGCACCACGTTGACCACGGCGTTGATTGTGATGATTGGCAGAAGTGGTGGTGCGGAAGCTGTGAAGAGGGGACTGGCCGCTGCATGAAGCACGGGAAGGAGCGAATGAGGTGGGAGAGCGGGGTTGTGACCACTCCTGCCCAAGGGCCGAGCGGGCGGGTCGTCAGCCGAACGAGCCTCTCAAGACGTACCCAGAGGCGGATACAGCCGGGGTGCCCCAATTAGGCTACGGTACCTGGCTAGGCGGTGGGACCTCGTCCATACAAAGCTCTATTCTAACCGCCGAATATAAGACCTACCGGCCCTCAGTGTCCCCCTCGCTTCACAGGTCTTGTCCCTCCCACTCGGGGTCTCGAGTCTCGAGTCGCGACCATCCCTGCACAAGACTAAATCCAGCATCCTGGTTTCTGGGTTTCTCTTCGATCTGGTGATCCTGCAAGAAGCCGCATTCTCATTATCAGGAGGCTGGGCTTCCTGCTATTGGGATGTTTCCATCAGACAGAAATGTCCCTCGCCGTGGCCAGCCAATGTCATTGCTGGAATATGTGCTGTCACACTTTGGGCCATTCTTCTCAGACTTTTTCCCTGCCGATACAGTTTAGTTCAGGAACAACGGGCTGACAGAGTGCGTTGACCCTTTCGTCCCATGCTATCGGCTTGTTGATATCACGTTCATAAAGAGTCTGGCACGACATTCTGTGGACAAACTTGCGACTTCACCACCTTTCTGGCTTTTCATTGCTCTTGCAGTCGCCCGCTTTCTGAATCCTAGTCTCCCCGAACATTTAGTGCCAGTGCGCTTTGGAGGAGAAAACAACACTTGCACGTTTCCTATCTCCTGTCTGATGGTTGTCTCTTCTGCGGGTAGACGCTGGATAGTACTCATACTCTATCCCCAGCGTTCAGCGCCGGCTGCTACCGTCGCATCCTGCGAGCGTTGGTGAGCGTCCTCTATGGGACGCTGCCAACACATTCCCGCAATTCGTAGATTTCACATACACTGCCTGCACCTTTCTTGCATCGTTGTCAAATGCCAGGGCAGGGAATGCCAAGCTGGATTTGAAGCAGGAGAGCCGCCTCCTAGGCCCGGTGCTCATTACTTGCCATATCGTTCCATCTGAAGTGGACAATGCCTAGCCGTTACCCTCGAGTCATAGCCTAGTGTGAGTGACATCCTGAATTCGCTGTACAGGACAAACTCGATTTCTCACGAATGCCCTTGGACATTGGATACTGCTTGTAACGTGCTGACGGTGTACTGTTCAGAAAACATAACCACCATCAGAGGTGAACCACCTTCAACGAATAACGTAAAAGTCCTAGGGAAGATGTCCAACGTTCGGCGCCTGCTAGACCACGAGTGATCCCATTTCATGATGCTGAGTGCCAATGTTGAGGGGCCCCGCAGAGTGTTGCCCAACCTGATAGCATTCGAATGGATGGGTATGACATTCATATTTCCTAGCGCAATAGAGGCCTTCACATGCCATTTGCTGGAGGATTGAAGCAACGCAACGTACTACCTCCAGCTGCTTCCTGTTCCTGTAGCCCAGCCCAAGCCTGCGAATCCGCTGCCTCTTCCCAAAGAAACACCGGAATCACGGGAATTGACCGCTTTGCGTTTGCCTTTGGCGCCTTCACTGAGCCTGACACCGTCGACGATCTTGTCCAAACCAGTTTCAACGACAACACCACCAACGACCATTTCACCAAGAACAGCGTGGAGTGTTTCGAAGCCAAAAATAAGGTCCAGCTCGCAGACATTTTCGAAGAGCCGATCAAGGGCCTCGACGAAGACCTGAATAAAATCTAACAAGGCAAGCGGGGACTCAGTGGCAGTGGATATGAGGATGAAATACAAGGTCGCATAGTGTCGATATGTGATCTGAGTGGGAGCATCGGGAGAGGTGTTTGTTCCTGTGGGAGCTAATAAAGGAGGCAAAGGAAGAAAATTGCAAGCAGATGCTGGTCGAGCAGATACCAGGGCAAAGATCTGGGACAGTAGAGATTGCTGAGTGACCGTGTCCTGTTGATCTATCAGCGCAATGAAACGAGAAACTTGTCCAGACTGCGCACCAGCTGCGTATAGAATTTAGTCAGTCTCGGTTGTCCATTGTTATTGAAGACCAGGACCGCATTGATCATGATGACCAGGTCTCTGCACCGCAGGCTTGATAAAAGCAATAATGGTGACCTTGAAAGTTCATGTTTTATCAAGATACTTGGAATCTCTGAATTCAGCCAGATCGCCCACGTCGAAGTCTAGGCGCCACTAGCCGCTAAGCGCCATCCACGAAGCGCGCTAGCGCAGGAATTCTATCTGTTACGCCCAAATTTCTCAATTTTGTATATGAGGATTTCCAAGGGCAAATCAACTACTCCGTACTCCGTATTTTGTTCCTTCATCATCTACATTTCGCCTTCCCATTCCCTTGGCCATCCCATCGTATTATCAGTTCCCTCTCAGATGCAAGGCGTGACCTGCACTTCGTGCCGGGTCATCTCTCGGTCCCGATTCCGTTTCCGTCTGTTCGTTCTGAAAGATAGCCGACGAAGACTTCACACTTCTCTTACAAAGCATGAGAACACTCCCTTCCAACCCAAGTCTTGGTACTGGGAAACAGAGCCTCCAACAGACGAGAATCTAGCTGCAGCAGCCAAATTCTTCAAGGCCCATCGCCCATTTCGAGAATGGACCGGCACCGCGTGGCGCAGGCATAAAGCCTCTGTCCCGGGAGGCCTCCTGGTTCCGGAAGTTATATTTCTTGGTCGGTCCAATGTTGGCAAATCCTCCTTGCTCAACCATGTCACCTATGATGACCACCTCAACCGTGTCAGTCAAACTCCTGGCGCAACGAAGACCATGTGGGCTTGGTCTTTGGCAGCCAGGAGCCGTCAAGATGGTGGTGCGATACCAGGATGGGGTGGCGATTGCAGACCAAAACTCACCGTTGTCGATTTGCCAGGGTATGGATATGGCAGTGATGCGGAATGGGGCAATGAAATAATCACCTACATGAAAAACCGCAAAGAGCTGCGGAGGGCATATGTCATCGTTGATGCTCTGCAGGGAATCACTCAGCATGATCGCAAAATTTTGGACGTGTTACGGACTCTCACAGTCCCATATCAGATGATCGTCAGCAAATGTGACAAATCAGGCTGGCATGGTTCACAAACGGCGGTCGAGTCTGTACTGGAGCCTATCCGCGCAGAAGCCGAGCTTGGAAGTAGCAAACATGCCGGCCTTGGTGAGCTGATCCTCGTGGGAGGTCTTCAGAGTGGCTCCTCGACAACACCTTACGGTGTTGAGAACCTCCAGTGGTCAATTCTGCGGGCGGCTGGCTTGGATAAGTTTGCTATGTCTGCGGGACCTGCCGGACATTCCCAAGCACGGAAATATAATGCCGGGACGATCAGTGACACTCTTGCGGCTAGCCGTGGCCAGCGCCTTTCGTCATTGAAGCCTCATGAGGAATTGTCGAATCAAGCCACTGCTCCCCCACAAAACCCTGAACTTAGTCTTCAGGACTTTCTCGCCGAACTTCTCAATGTGAAAAACCCTATCAAGAAGTCCCCTCAGCAAGGCGTGGAATTCTCGAAGTCTCCGGCGGATTCAAGCTCCAATCGTTCACCATGGTTGCCAGATGATCTTAAGTCGAGTCCGTCTCCTTTGGAACGCTCCAACACCAAGAATCCAGTCGACGAGAAACTCATGGCCCTCCTCGCTGCTAGCAGAAGGAAACCCCAAGAGTCAAGTCCCATCCCATGCAAACCAGTCTCTACGTCACGGGTCGCACCAGCCATCGGTACAAAGACTTTTCGCGGTGCGGACGCATTTTCAGCAATGTCTGGGGTAAAGCCATCCACATCAAGGTCGGCGAACTCAATATCCAGATCGTCAGCTACTCCGTCAACGCGCTCAAATCGTGCAGCACCTCTACAAGGCAAAGGCGTTAGCCGTGGCCTAGAAGCATTCGAATCGATGTTCGAAGCCCCAGCATCGAAAAAGTCCAAGGGCTCCAGAGCTGCCAGGTCCGCTGCTCCCCGTCCTGATCGGACACCCGCTGCACCGGTTTCCATAGGGAAAGGAGTAACTCGAGGCCTCGACGCGTTTGAGTCTATGTTCTCACCCGAACCATCGAAGCACAGTGGTGGAAGGAAGAGGAGAACCAGATACTGAATATGAAAGTGCATTATACACTTGACAATGGAAGTCAATCGCGGCCCAATTCGCGGGCTCTTCGCAGGACCCACCTGCACCCATCGAATTTAATTATGTTCTAATACATTCACGAGCTGTATCACTACCACCGGCCGTTCTGTGGGGATTCTATAGCTGAGAACGTGGAATGCTCACTTTCCGCTCTCTGCAAAACCTGGAAAGGTATTGATCATGACCGAATCATCACGACTTATTTCTCGGTGTTTTGCAAATGTTCTTGCCATCCGTGTGCCAGAATGACCGGCACCAAGGATGAAAGTCGGGGACCAGAATACCAAAGTCCTGGGGAGGATGTAATGGGATGCAATCCTCCCCGGTCCTGTAACACCATGTAACGACCCATTTCCATTTCCTAACTCAGCTTGCTAGACAGAAATAGAGAGACTCTGTGGGAACCAAGGTCCGTGTTGTAGAAGTATTGCATAAAAATCAATCGAAAGACAAAATCTCCCTGCTACTATCCATACTTGGGATATATTGTTATAATCTCCTATGCCTTACTACATCCTCGAACCCGTCCCTTTCATTTCTAGAACCGTTGCTTTGTGGGATTTTCTGGAGACCTTAGGAAGAAACCCCAAACAAAGACCTGTAGGAGTAGGTGTTGTCACTTGAGCACCATTCAACCAGCTGTTCGCAGTCTCTCCTATATGGTACTCGGTCACTATCAAAGGGGCCATGCGTTTATATGCCGTCGTCTTCAATCGTCCTCATCGTCCTCACCGGCCGTGAGATAGCTTTCTAGTTAGCTACCGTCCTCGAGGCTCTTCATTAATGCATTTGACTTCCACTGTACGGTTATCGGCTACTTCTGTATGTCCAGTAGGGAGGGACATAGGATCGTGTGCCATTGGTTGGTGCCTGCGTCAATTTCACCCAGGTCAATTGACAGGACATTCATAGGTGTCCACTGTGACCCTTGCTAGAAAAAGAAAGAGCCATGTATATTTCATAAATGCTATGTACAGGGAGGACATGAGAGAAGAAAGAGAGCTCGAAGGCGTGATATCTTATGTCAGAGTCTGCCATTGCCAGCACTGCACGGAGCGTGACGTATTTAGTGATTGGTGAAGGGTCGGTCGGTCGGTCTGGTTGTCTCAAGAGTATCTGATACCCTTGGCTTAAATTGGTGTGGGCGGTCTCTTGTCATACTCTCCTCTATCTGTCTCAAGGTATCAGAACTCCCGAGCTCAATTTCTGTCTAGTAACGTAGGTAAACCTTCCCGTCTTCAATACGTAGGAGGACTATGTAAGTTGATGTATTTCATGCCGATAATGAATTTTTGCAACCAGTTAAAACAAGCGACACCTCAAGCTGAAAATGCTAGGCTGGGATGTAATCAAACGCACAGACGCAAAGGGTGTTGAAAGAGGTCGTTAAGATCATCCAGAGTCACCCACAATGCAGAGTTCAAAAGTTGAAGATGATCAGTTCGTTGGCGATGGGTATCATTTTGGGGGAATAGAGGAAAAGAACCTCGTTGATCGTTCATATAACATCGTGAATAGAATTTCGTGGTGAAAGGTCAGATCGCCTAGCCTTCGGCAGTGCCGTCAAGATCAAGGTACCGGACATCGTCGTTATTTGCTTCACAGCCGTCGGCATCGACTACAATCCGCCGGCCGCGGTTATGTTCAGGCACTCCATCTCGTGCCGCTCCAAAATCAAGAACCTAAATTCATAGTAAGTGTCCCGTGATAATTAACCCAAATGATTTTCAATTCGACTCACTTCAATATACGTTAAGCCGTCCCGTTGGACGGCAGCAACGCATCGACGTTCATTAAACTTCACCTGCCAGACTCCACTTAAGTCTGAAAGTAGGTCCTTAGTGCATTCGCCAGTCCTAATGTTCCAAAGCTTGAGGGTTTTATCGGAGCCAGAAATGACCTTTTGTCCGTCGTGCTTGAAGCACGTAATTGCTCCAGTGTGAGCAGTTAGCGTGGCCTTGCACTGCCCATTTTCTGGATCCCAGATTCTGAGGGTAGAATCTGCAGCAGCCGAGACAAGTTTATCACAGTTGAGGTCAAGTAGGCCAACCAGAGAAGTATGGCCCTCCAGGGTATACTTCAGAGAACCAGTGTTGAGATCCCAGATGCGCACCATATTGTCCATCGATCCGCTGATGCAACGATTGCGTTTGTGATCGAGAACCACGCTGTAGACTTTTTGTGTGTGACCCTGCAAGCGGTGAATTGTCTCCCCTGTGGAAATCTTCCAAACTCGAACTGTACAATCATAGCTACCACTGACTAAGGTGTCGGCATAAGCGGCAATTGCCCGTACTGAATGCTGGTGACCTGTCAGGGTACGAACGAAAAATGGACAATCATCCGCGTCACTTTCGTTCTCAGCTTGTATAAACGTCGGGTCTTCCGGTCTAGGTAGCCTCCACACACGAAGGGTCGAGTCCCGTGAACCAGTGATGATCAGTGGTTGTCTCGGAACCATAATTGGTTTCCCTTCTGCAGTTTCGCCCACTTTGACCGGTGATACGATTTGCAGGCACCGAACCGTCGATGTATGTCCCCGGAAAACTTGCGTTTCACGAGCTTGTTGAATGTTCCAGACCCTTACTGAACGGTCCGTCGAGCCGGAAACTAGAGTGTTACCCTCATATTGAAGGGCCCATACGCCCCCTTCATGGCCAGTCAAGATTGCCCTGAGAATTCCTGTTTTGGTCTCATATACATTAATGTTGTTATCGTCGCTTCCGGTCAGTATTTTGTCAGTGTCAAACTGGAGGCAAGTCACAACATGCGTATCGTGTGCTCGAAAAGCGAGATGCTGCGGTTTCGTGTCCTCGTCCATCCAATTCTTTCGGATTAAATGATGGCGACGATACAAAGATTTGTAAAGATGCAAGCCCTTTAAACTTGGGAATCCAATATTCGGATACGGAACTGCGAGAATAGCGGCATTGGCGGCATTGTACGGGCCTTCAGCTGTAGACATCTGGCTCATCCAATCGATCGACATGACATCAATTGAGTCTTCCCGAGAGAAATCCTTCCGTTTGGCTTGTTTGTTGCGACCAGACAGCATAGTGGCCGCCTTGCGTTTCGATCGACGTAGCAACCCGGTGATACCTTTAGATTGTGATGCGGATGGTGAGGAAGAGTTGGCTTCCGTTTCCGACTTAATATTAGTTTGATTGCCCAGGTTGCGCTCGAATCCTTCTACTCCGTAAGGGTCCTGCCAGCCCCAACCCTCTGTAATGGCCTGTTGCAATTCGCCATCTGGAAGAGTGAATCCATCAGCGTCGAAAAGCTCCTTCCATGCTCGCTCATCGCCGTTGATCATTTGGCGCCATTTCTTTGAAACTTGTGCAGCTCTGGTCAAGCTCCGAACATCGAGGTATTTAAGCACTGTGAGCGCCAGCTCTGCAGGTAAAACCGACAGAAAATCACATTTCAAAGCTGGATTGACAGCATCCGCTATGACTTGAAGGGTTGGTTTGGGGCAGCGGCGGAGTAGCTGGTGCATGACATAGCTCTTGAGTTCGTCTGGAATTGCCTCAAAATAGTCCAACATTGCTGGAATCTCGGTGACTGAAGCTTGAGAAAAGGCCAGTCGTTGACTCTGAGACGGGTGGAGAAGGCTTGCCTCGAGGGTCGAAGGAGCTGAGAAGGAGTTGGAAGAACGGCGCTCGACTGGAGTTAGGCTAGAGGCCATTTCATGCTGTGAAGCACCTTCCGAACTCGAGTCAACATCAGCGAAGTACCCAGGGTTTTGAAGTGTTGCCGCTGCGGTGACTGGGGACAGACTCGGGCTTGGTAGACTTCCGTCGTTGATGGATGGGCTCTCAGCGACGTGAAGGCGAGCGGGAACCGAAGAGAGGGCTCGCCAACTCGTTGACCGAGCTGACGAAGATTCAGGCAGATCATCGATCGGAGGCGTGGGTACAATGGTGTCTTGAGAAGTTTCCCGGTGGTTCGGTCGACTACCAATTGTGCCATCGGTGGGGATAGTAAGCATTTCCTCCAACATTGGGGCTTGATGCTGGTTTGATTTGGGTGTCGTTGCTTGAGCAGATGGAAAATTAGCAGTTTGCTCTGTACTCGGCGATGGAAGCAGCGCCAGGCCATTCCTTAGAGCAGTGGATGCATCTCGGGCCGTTCTTCGACGATTTCCTCTCAAAGACCTATGGAGGCTATCAGGGGTTATGGGATTAGATGGCTGAGTGTCCTGCATGCGGAAACGAGATCGTCGGAGATCTTGATCCCGTCTTGGGTCTGACCTGACAGATGTAGGAGGGTAATGTGAGGTGGCTGAGGGATCTGGATGTAGAAAACGCTCTTCGTTGTCCGTTATTGATTCAGGAGATGCGGGTCGTCTATGGGGTCGGCTCTCCAGGGGTGGTGCATTTGGCATTGCTTCATCTGAGTTGGATGCCCAAGGCAGGAAACTTTGAATCGTTTGGAGTGTGCCGTTTGCATGTCGGAGTGATTGTCTCTCTGCTTCCAACTGCTCAAGCTATTAGTGTTTGCAAACACATAATGTTACGATTACCTACCTGTTCCAAAGCCAGCGTTGTGTCCTCTGCCTCCCGGAACACTGTAGCTTTCCCAGCAATCTCAAAATGAATATTTCTTAGACTAGCAGGCGTCGGACTTGCAGCTAGGGGGTAGTGTTTGAGATCTAGTTCATGCATTCGGCGAGGTGGTCGCATGAGGAAGGGAGGAAATTTCGTTGTCGTGGTGGTAGTGGTGGTAACAACGGTTGTTTGAGTAGCTGGAGCAAAGGAGAACTGGCCAAGTAAAGCATTTTGCTCTGTATCGGCAGTATAGGGTTGGATCTCTCGACTGTTGGGTGGTCGTGCAGAACTGTGGGATCGGAATCTCGGCTGTGGGAGGTCTTGAGTGGGCGAGACCATATTTCCTTCCTCTTCCATCGTAACCATGGTCATGACTGCGAGCTGGGGGAGAGGACTGCTTTCAATTGCATTTGGCTTTATTGGGCTGTAGCCGGCAGGAAGGAGCGCGTCGTGTCAACGTGGAAGAGACAAGTCTTCTGGCCTCGAGAATGACTTTGTTGGATAGGAGGTTGTCCGGTAATGATGAGCCGCACGCGTGTCTGGTAAATCTCGCGACCGAGGAAGGGGGGTGGGCTTCAGTTGAACAGAAATGGGCGATTCAGTGGTGGTGATGGGACAGAGAGTCGTGAAAAGCCCAGTGGGAGGAGTTTCGGTTCGATTCAGCGTGTTTTTGGAGTTGATGGCGTGGGCGGGTAGTGGTGGGCCCTAAGCTCGTGGAGACAAGATCCCGTACGGAGGGGATGTTGCCAGTAAGGGCAAGAATGGTTGTGGGAAAGAAAGTATGAGGCAGGAAGAGTGATGTGTATAGCAGAGCCAGAGGCAAAGGGTGGCATGGAAGTGAGAATGCGGGACAAGAGTCAAGACTGGTTACTGGACGAGACTGCACAGTACCGGTAGTGTGTGGTAGGCCGGAGTGGATGGAATGGGAATGGGATGGGATGCCCGAGCGCAGCGCCGATGGCAAACCGTGCCACTACGCCAGTGGTCGAGATTTGCAGGTCGGTCTTCGGGCAATGGTTAGTAATTTACGAGTATACGTACGTCCGTACATAGGCAGCCATAGGTACGACTTAGTTAGGTAAGCAACCTGCACTCGTAAGACGATGAATATTCACGGCCGCGGCACCCAATCTTCACGAAGCTGCATTCGTCAGACGAACTTTTGTTCACTGCGTCAAGCCGCTAGATACTCCCCCGTAACAACACTCACCCTCGGCTCATGGCCCAGACCTTATTCCGCCCCATGTTCTTCAACAAAGTAATGTTGGAGATTACCGAATCTACTTACTGCCCTTCCTCCATTAGCGGTTCTTCAGGTGTTCGCCCCTCATGAGTCTATAAGGACCGACGCATGAAGTGGACAAGCCTTCTCAACCATGAGAAGTGTCTGTGCGATGGGATAGGAAGATCAAACTCTTCTTGGCGTGTGTTCCCACCCACGCTCTTCATTTTCTGAAAGCGTTGTAGACGGGCCATATATCGGAGCAAGACTGAGCCTGAATGAATCTCATATCTACAACGCGATGTCCAACTGATGCTTGGCTTGTGCCACATATTGCTAGAGCCGAGAAGGACGGTGGTCCTGGTCCTAACATGATAAACTACTGGCTACAAGAGTAAGATTTTCCTTTTCGCCGTTGACTTGCACTCGCAGCTCTGGAAATGCTTGGCTTTCATTGATGCCAGTGATGATCGAATTGGCAGGAGCCAGTAAGAAAAGGCATGGCCGCGTTCTGGCGAGGAAATCGCAATTACAATCACGGGTACCTTCCGCAGCGGCGATATTGCCAACTGATTTCAACATTCTCGCTCTCGCCAGCCTGTTTCTGACTCTGCCCAGGTTATCTTGCACATTTGATGATATGCTCGATAAGTAAGGCGGTCATGCCGGAGCAATGCCCCCCTTCTCAAAGCCCAAGCCTGGCATGCGTCTAGATCCTTCTTAATACTTCGGTCGCTCGCTTTTCAAATACCACAGAGCTGATTCCATGGCAGACACCGTGTTCCACCACCAGATACATCGACCAAATCATAATCCTGACCAGTAGCCGTGCAAGTGATCTATATACATCCTTCTTCAGCCTAGATTGTCAGAACTCCCGCTCCTCCCAAGAGTTTCGCGTACTGGTTCAAGGTCACAAACATGCAGGTCAGATACTTGACACGCTTGTAAAGGACGCCTCCTCTGCCTTAGGTTGGAAATCTATTGACTGTTGCAGGAAATGGGAGTTTTCCAGGAGTTGCAGTGCGGATACCTCCAAGTCCTCCAGATGTTCGTCACCAAAAACATGCATGGTCGTCAGACACTTCTCGAATCCTATTCCTTCGCTTTCGAGTACGACCATGGAACTCTCAGTAGCATTCAGCTGAGTCCCATTGATCATACTTTCGTCTTCGCGAACCCTCGTGTAAGCTTCAAGAGTGGCATCCTAGCTGCCTTGCGATTGTTGAGAGAGATCCCTCGTCTCCAAGGTTCGGCCACTTTCCACTAAGCCATCTTGTTGTTGACACGGCACCAACAAGCAGAAAATTTGGTATTAACATGGCTTACAACGAGAACCGTCCCACACTCTATCAGCCTCCGTGATTTGTGGATGCAGAGGACCTCCAAGGTCAGGGGAGCCAACCCCTCCACGGATAACTTTGGCAATGTCCAAACGAGCGCTCTGGGATAGTTGAAACGGCCCTCAATGATTCCATATTGATTTCTGTGCCACAAGACAGCATCACAGGTTTGGTTTCTACTGATTTAACGCATTGATAAGCAATCAGTTGCGTGCCACTCAGAACCCTTCTTCGATCGAAGTACCAACCTCCCTTCTACCATAGGAGAATTAGGATCTAGCTCGTCTGGTTCCGCTATGCACATGGAACCTTCAATCGTGCGCTCCAAAGGCAGTATACATACACCTAAGGGAACGGATAAAGAGTCAAGACCCGGAGAGGATGGGTAACAAGTCGCAGGCAATCAGGATCATAGTGAGCCAATCAATGTGAATGAGGAGCCCGGAATCCTCATCAAGGAAAGGAATGTATTCTCCATCAGTCCGTTTAAATTGGCAGAGCCCTTTGGGCAAGCATTCACCTTGCAAAACCCAGTCAACGACGAGGTCTTCTATGTTGATTTACTGAACAAAGGGATCATACATAGATGGCAAAGCTCTTTCCGGGTGAAGTGCAAAGGTGGAAGTTACGCACAGGTTATGATATGGTAGATTCGACCGTGTCCGTGTATCTAACGGAGCTAACTGTGGTAGCTGTTTCTCGGAATATGCGACTGTTAGCAGCAGTGGAAATGCTACCGTCTCAGTAGAAGCAGGGGCAAGTTCAGATACAACCACTTTGACGATCATTTCTGCTATGACTGTCTGTTTCTGCCCCAAGGAAGTGGTGTAGACACCGCTCTTTCTTCAAATGCACCAATGAGACTACTAGCAATTCATTTTCTCCATCAGTCAGAATCAGCAGCTTTGACGACACCCCAACTGATTGGAGAAGCCCTTGGGGCCAGAGTCCGACTGAAACATTACAACGTTGGACGTTGTGTCGCTTCGTCGACGAAGGGCTCCTTCGGATGCAGATGGAAGGATCCTGGCAGGTACAACCTATGGACAGACACTTGGGCGAGAAGAGCAAGTCCAAATACTTCCAACCTCTCGCCTCAATTGAACGGTTCTACGAATCTAGATGACGCCCTGTGAATAGCCAAAGCGACAGAACCTCGTTGAGGATGTTCTTGATGTGTATGCTGGTGGCCGAGAATATACGAAATTGGAAGGCGGTTTTAAGGTCGTCTGCAGTGATTCTTTTGGCGAACCAGTCATGCGCTGGGGATACTATTCGAAACAGAAAGGCTCGGCACGCAAGCGAGAAATGTCACCAAGGGGATTGTGAAGTCTCGGCCACGCGACAGCCACCTCGCCGTCGAAAGACTAGCATCTCGTGCTTCTTGATTAGTATCGATCGATCCATGTCTCCGGCGAGTCGGCGACGGACCGTGCAAGTAGTGATTTCCATGGAAAGTTAGCCCACTGATACCATCTTCACCGATACAGGGTGACAATATCTTCCAGTCACCAAGAGAATGGTCTGGAACTAGTTGACGAGAGTACGAGGCCCGAGATTTCCTACAACATGTTGTGAGTCGGATTGCTATCAGGCTAGGAATTTCTGACTTGATCTCTATGGCCATGAGACTGAAGGTGGCGGCGGCGGCCGGGTCAGGCATTGCTCTTTGAGATGATTGTTTACTTGGCCCCTCGCACTCCTACGCTGTTAGCCGTGGACGGCACGCAGGTCTCCATGTTTTGCAAGGTCGAAGCCTTGCTTCGGAAGGCTGATCCACGAACTTTTAACCCTTGACAAGTTCAGCAAGTCGCTCGTAACGGGGTCATGCTGATGGCAAATTAGACTTTCATATAACTTCGGAGCCATGACGAAGAGCTCAGCCTGCTTCGACGAACCCGACACTTTGCAAAGATGACGTAGAACACCTTTCGTTTTGAACTGCTGAAGGAGTAAAGCCTGCGGCAATATGCATGGCCAAAGAATATATGCTCTTAAGAATCAATTTCTTTCCATCTTGAATCCCTGTTTTAGGATCATATTCCATTCTGAGCGGGGGCTGCGGCGGCATAGCAACGTTCGCTCCTCCTTCTCACTCTGTTTACGGATCATTCGGAAAGCTCCTCGCAGCCACAAAAGCAGATTAAGTTGGCGTGTAAAGTACTCCGTATCTGGCCTGGTAAGGCTAAGAGCGGTCCGAAACCGTCCAAGCATGAAGCCCATTTTTGCTTTAGGGGGAAACGCCGTGTTGAGTGCAGCACCGTTTTGGTCAGATCAAATTGCCTCATTGATGCGGGCCGCATCAGCAGTAGTTGGACTCAATCCTTTACGATACGGATAGCTCCGTATTGTGCAGGATTCTCGGTTTAGGAGCTATCCGACCGTATTCCGCCTGAGCCTGCGCTGGGGTCCGAAATACAGGTAACAGACACGCACACATACGTATTCCGTACTCCGTGCTCGGTGTCCATTGATTAACAGGCGTTGGTGTGGTAAGTGCGACCTTGGTGTTTTCTGGCGTGGGTGCTAGGGATTCCTATCTCGCCCATTTCTAGCCAGTGATTGCTGTCGCAATATCGGGGAGGAACACTAGCTTGACGCCGGACTTCTTTCTAGCTCGCCCGAAGGCAGCACTAGAAGCTGCAGCCCCAGAATTCTTTCTCAGTCGCATGGCCGCCGTGTCGACCACGGGGGCCTGCGTGTTCTCAGTGTGGAGTGTCATACAGTAGCCTGGGACCTGCACCTAACTACTGTACCCACCTACCCTCCGCCCATGCCCCCAAGCCCAAGCCCAAGCCCACACCCAGCACCACACCCTTACAGAGCACCCGTGCCCCTGTCAATGTGCGTTCCCATGTTCCCGTTTGCTCCAGAGTGCTTCAGGCCCCTGGTTGGTGTTACTCCATACCAAGACTTCGTAGGTCTCGACTTAACTAAACCCATTGGCTCTGCTGGAAGACGGCAGAGGCGTCAATGGTTCAGAAACACTCGGGACAATGCAGCAGCCAAGCTGACTGTCATAACCAAAAATGAAGGCCTTGACGTGAACAGATGCCCTGTGACCAAAACCTTCAAGCCACTCCCAACTTCCACCACGACGCAAGTGCAACGTGGGCATGCGTCCCTGACCGCTGGTACAAGGGGAGAGGCAGAGCCTTTCCATATTGCTACTACAACGAGGTACAAGGTACCACTAACCATTGGTAACCACCACTGAGACGCAGGCTCCAGGGGATCCCTTGCCCATCCTGAATGACTCTCTGCCTCGGGGGTCCTAAACTTTGCCCATCGTCCCTCCGTCCCATGCGCTCGTCATTGCGCTTGACATGCTCTAAACGCTTCTTCGGCCCACTGTCCATCTGATGGCAGTTCTGTTCTTGGAAGTTTCACTGCTCATCGTGCTTCTAACTGCCGCTGTTCCTCGTCCATCGGCCTTGGTGATGATCGTCTCCTCTTCCATCTAGAGAGCTATTCTACCCTCCGTGACAGAAGAAACCTCTCACAAGCACCTCCTTGCTCTGAAAATGCTGACAGTCTCCATCTTTCACAATTGAATTGATCATTTGAATCGACGCACCTCCTCCCCAACAAGGCTCTTCGAAATACCGGTCAATTTCCAGTCCTGATCCGAGTCGTCTTTGGCACCTACCCACAAGTAGGCTGATCTTCGCTCCCGCATTGGAGGTGTCCAACACAATCTTATAGAGAAGCCCACACCTGTTAGCGATATCTCGACTTAAGCAGACGACGGCGAAGGTTCGCCGCATACCGATATGCAACAGCAGTTACGTTTGGAACCTACGGCTTGATTTTAGCCATTTCCAATGGGTAGCGGACAAAGGTTTCATCTGCCAACTGCGCTGAGGAGGGGGAAATCTACAGTTCGCACTCAAGATTGGCAACTGGAAGGAAAAGATTTCAAAGCACAGCATATCTTGGGCATCACAGAAACGGCCTTGAACACAGCCCGGAACCAAAGCATTAGTTCTTCTACTACCGCGAGGATCCCTGCACTGACATTTTCCGACACCGCTACTGAACTCGGATCAACGGCTACACCAATAGAAAGGCATGAAGATACACCAGAGCTGAATCTGAAAGCATCATCCGTTTTATTGCACGAAGAGTTCAAGATCAATGGAGACACTGCAAGCTCACTTCGATCAAGACCGCTCAGGCTATACGGGTCTAACTCTACGCTCAACTCATACTACGATGCCCAGAAGACCCCACTTGCCATTTCACAACAGACCTCGGATTCTTCAAGACGAGACTTTGCATTAAGAAAGGGATCGCCCGTTGTCGTCAACGTCAAGCCTCCTACTGAGAAAGGCTCTCCATTACGTTTCTTCAGGTCATCGAAGAGCCGGGAAGGGCATGAACCCAGAAAACTTACCAAGTCGAGTCCTCCACCGTCCGATCAATACCTTCCACTGACACCCAAAAGTCAGCGATCATGCGGCTCAACCCGTAATCGAAATGCTGCCATTCCTGACATTCCTTCGCACACCAGCATGCCTGACGCTTCATCTAAAGCAGTCAAGGGGGTTCACTTCTATCCGCTAAGTTCAAGACAGTCGGTCACCGCCAAGGAAATCCAGCAACTCAAACCATCACCAGTGAAGGCCGAAGTCCCGCATATCAAAGTCAATATCAGGAGGCCTAGGGCTGGCGCGAAGCATTGGTTCGATGGGCTCGAGGGTGACAGTAGTGAAGAGGGAAGTGTTCATGAGCCAGAATTCCATCAAAGTTTTGTCACGGGAATGGAGATGGCTTTCGAAGCAGGCAGCATAGGAATGAGGTCGATACATACGGATAATGGGTCTCGGCTTGTCAAAGAAGGGGCTGCCGAGAACGACAGGACTCAGAAACCTAGGAGCATGAGCAAGCCGCCGTTGATTCCTCCCCGCGTATCGACCCTGAACGCGAAGTCCTCAAGATCGACTCTCTCACAACCTGGAACCGCGCGGAGCCAATCCAAGACCAAGGCGGGATCACTGGCGTCGACAGATTTGCAGCATACCAGTATTCTCGACCTCTCCTCTTCCGACGATGAAGAACCCAGGTCTCAATCCAATCCTCGCGAGAATTCCTTGCCCCGACTGCGTGATAGTATTGCAATCGATGTGCTCAATGAATCTGAAATTGAGGTCGGGACTGCCAAGGCAATTGATACCAAACAGAATTGCTCCATGACAGCCACTCCCAGCTTGCGACGAGTCAACGGCGCTCACGCTCATTCCAAGCGGAAAACAAGACCATCTTCGAAACGTCATAGCATAGCACCAACTTACCTCAGCGATCAGTCATCCGAACGGTTAGTGGGCAAAAATGACCTGCTCACCTCGTTCCCTGCCACTCCCACAGAGCCTGTGGCATCGCAGCGCACATCGTTCCAGATATCGGACACGGCGAGCATCGAAAGTCGGAGGCTTATGAGCGTCACCAGACAGGAAGAGTTGTTGTTAGCAGCGATGAGATCGAAACGATCGGCCCTGAATCAGCCAAGCACCAGGGCAGCCGGGCACCGAGTTCAAGCAATGAAAAGTGAAGAAAGACCATTGCGGCCGGCTTATCAGGCTTATAAAAGCCCTGTAGCTCTGGAAGTATGCATGTCGCAGCAGAATAAGCGGTTCGATCCCCCACGCAGCAATTACCCTGAGAAGTCGTTCGACCAGGCATCCTGCACAACATTCCAGACAGGAGCTTCCGTGGATCCGAGCGTGCGTCTCTCGATTGCCAGCTATCAAACCGACGCTTCAGTAGAGACTGAAACCGAGGTCATGTCTCAAATGTCAATGCTATCCCCGGCATACCATAATAATGGGAACCGCACCAGTCGATCAACGTTCTTCTCGTCGTCGAGTGGAACCAACGATTCCATGGACCAGGCATATAGTCTGAAGCAGAATGCCTATCTGACAACCCTGGAAAAACTAAGACAGGTACCTTCTCGAGATGAAGTCTTGTCACAAGATTTCATTGACTGGCCATACCAAGGCTGGGAGGCAACGTCAAAGCTTGGCACAGCGCACTGAGACAGGTCGCCTCTTTCCTGATTTTCTTTCCTTTTCAGAGGCCGTTTGGATTGGAGTCAACAAGTGTCACGAGAGAGACCAGTGAGGGACAACAAGCCGCTTTTCGACCATTTGGACCATTGTATAATAGCCGAGCATGGGGTCCAGGATTTGATAATGATGACATGAGGAACTGAGACGTTGTGCCTGTCACTGCACTTGTACTATATACACCCATTCATCCTAAGTAGGAAATTCGTTACTTGAATTTTGGACCATGAATACGACAACCACGCTGTGAGATAATGGCTGGATGACCCGGAAGAAGCCTCCAGTCAATTAAAATGAGACAAGTTGATGGTCGATCCGTGCACTCCGCGGAACTGATTCCATTATCAACGTAATAAAATGCAACAACGCAGAACAAGCACTTGGAATTAGAGACCACTATTCTTGTCCCGCATAAATTACATACTCCGTACAAAATCCATAATGGCTCCATCGCATTGTTGTTTTTTCGGCAATCTGGATCGGTGGTCAGTGGTGCACTGGTGGCTCATGTTAGGCTTCAAGCGGGTAAGTCAGGGGTGCGGGTTGCAGTGGACCTGAATCTCCTCATAGATCAAAACAAGCCCAGAAGAGCATGAGCCCTGGAGCAGCCCTGGAGCAATCGGCCCGCCCGGCCCAACTGTGGACTTCATGACGCATTTACGGCCCACCAGACTGCGGGCCGTGAGAGTAGCCAAGCTCCAGCAGAGGCAAAAACTGCAAATGTGAAGGCCACTGAGGTTGGACTCACCAATGACGCGCGAACAACACGCTCGCCATTCCACTTATTCAATTCATCCCTACGCCAGTGGCTATCCCATCCCAAGCCATCAGCGATCATTCGCCAGGGCTGCCACAGCCTGCCAGTGCTTGTGGCTGCCTCCATATGAGCCTGCGCCTGCACCTGCACCATACATACGATATATTCGTGCCCAGGTGACCTCTCTGCTGCAACACCATTACTTGCACAGTTCAATCTATCATTGTTCAAATACGTCGCGTCCAGCCGCCACTTCAAAGAGCCTGGCCACTCCTTTGTCCACTTCATACCTTACTCCGAGGACTCGGACTGCCCGGTGCAGGCTTTCCGTCCCCCTCACCCAGTCTTCTTTAGTCCACTCATACCGCGACGTTTTGGATTATCCACAATCATGGGACTGGAAAGAAAGGGCATCATGCCCAGATTTATGGGAGCTTCGCTGCGGAGCCTCACTTTGGTTACTGTAAGGAGAGATCAAGATATAGACGCCGAAAGTGGTGCAGCAGCTAACCATTACTGAGTAGTTGACCATACAATTCTCTGGCTTTATCCTGGCGAGTGGTCCAAACCGAGATCTACAGAACACTGTCTGACTTCAAATCTAGCTATTACATTATTCTCGGGTGATGCCTACTCCAGATGGGCATCGCTACCTCCCCTCCACCGCTGTCTTCCTCGTCGAGGTCCTAAAACTGGTCGTCTGCCTGACCATATCCCTCTATGAAATCTCTCTCACTGTCCCTCGCTCTATGCCCGTCACATCACTCCTCAGTGCCTTAGGCAATGCCATCTTCTCAGGCGACAGCTGGAAAATGGCAATACCTGCAAGCCTTTACACCCTGGCAAACAGTCTTCAGTATGTGGGGATTTCCAACTTGGACGCGGCCACCTTCCATGTAACATATCAATTGAAGATCTTTGTGACGGCTGTGCTCAGTGTGGTCCTGCTGCGAAGATCCATTAGTGGTCGCCAGTGGCTATCTCTGATCTTGTTGATGGTTGGCGTCGCGATAGTTTCGCTGCCCCAAGGTTCCGACGCGACTCTGGCCTCGAGCCACCATACTCGAGTTTACGTCCCAAGATCAACCAATCCTCTACGAGACCACTTTAGAATGGCTGAGCCCGGGTCCCATTTGACAAAGAGATCTGCCACATACGAAGGCATTGAAGAAGACGAACTGGCATTGGACACCCCAGGCATGGATGCGTCAGCCGGCTTGTTGGCGGTTGTAAGTGTGTGCGTTTGCTCTGGGCTTGCAGGCGTATACTTTGAGAAAGTTGTCAAGGAATCACCTAAGACCACATCACTCTGGGTTCGAAATGTGCAACTGTCGGTGTATTCGCTCTTCCCTGCCTTCTTCATTGGAATTATCTTTCTGGACGGCGAGATCGTTGGCAAATATGGCTTCTTCGCGGGCTACAACTGGATCGTTGTGCTGTCCATTATAATTCAGACCTTCGGCGGTATTGTGGCCGCCTTTTGCATTTTCTACGCCGACAATATCTCGAAGAATTTCGCTGTTAGCATCAGCATGGTATTGAGCAGTCTTGCAAGCTTTGTCTTCTTTGATTTTTCGGCTTCCAACAACGTATGATTTCCCCATAATGTACAATGGACCCAATTACTAAAATCTCGCAGTTTCTCATTGGCGCCTCAGTCGTACTCGTTGCGACATGGCTATACAATTCAGAAGAAGCCCGTACCCAGAGCATTCCCTCCATCCAGCTTCCAAGCAACGAAAAGGGCCTTGCAGAAGTCCCTCCAGACATGAACGATATGTCAATCCAGATTCCCAAAACCCCGCTGAGCCACCAAGAGTCGGCATTGGCTACTTCGCGACCGGGTTCACCAACGCATAAAAAGCGGAAAGGGGATTCAGCAGGATACTTCGCCAAACAACACGGCTGAAGTGGGGATCTTGGATTCTACCTAATGATCGACGATGAACAATACCTATCTGTATATTATCATGACTTCCCCAGCTATTCCATGTGCCCGCTGAGAACATGCACACAACGCTGACCAGTCGAAGCCTGGTTCTCCAACATCAATTCTGGTCGAAAGTATCAATATTTGATCGCGGACGCTCAATAGACCTGTTCCCGTCCATTCAGCTCTTGTAGGTAGTACTTTCGGAAGGAGTGAATGGAGCATTTGGAGGCAGGTACGAGGTGCAACAGTGCCAATCGTGGTCGTACCTGCCGCAACGTTCAGGTTACTTCCGTTCCTTCCTCGATCAAAAACCAAAGTGCTCGTGGGTGTCTCCCCTCACATCTCATTCTTCCCACCATCCCTACTACTTCTACCAACCATCTCACGCTGCAGGTGAGTCCAGCCCTCGATGGAGAACAGCTTCCGCTCTGGCCGTGCCCGTGCATGCGCTCCCTTCCGCGCTCCTAGCCACACTTTCAATGCGAATTCTCTCCGTGGAGCACCCTGGCATTCTGTCCAAAATCCCACCGCAGAAACCTTAAACGAGAGGAGAACACAGTCATGGCTGGCCCAGGAAGTGGATCCGTCCTTGGATGATTTCGGTATGATCGAAAGGCCGCTGATTGTCTTCGGATCTGACCACCTCCAGACAAGGGCCTCCTCGCTGAACACTCACAAGAAGCAAGCCATCTTGATACAAGCAAAGCTGCGAGACTTGAACGTTGTGGGTCTTCCAAAAATTTCCTTTTGCAAACTCCATTCCAACAAGTAATACCAGGTGGGTCGTGAAGTTTCTTAAGTTTCTTTCTGGGGTAAGAGAGGTGCTGATGATTACAGACTTCTCACAGCATCCTTCACAAGGCAAGCACTCTAGCTCCTCGCCAAACCCCTTCCTTTCGAGCCCAACAACCATGATACGCCAGAATCGACCGCAGGAGAATAGCTTCTTGTCCCGTCCGGGGAAATATCTCCCAAAACAATCGGCCAACCGAGAGAATGACGCAGAAGATGATACGCGGACAAGACCTTGCCCACCCCACAAGCCAAACTGTCAAAGACCACTTGGCAATGTACTACCCATCGTGCAGGGGATCCAGCTGGTCCCGACTACCACCATGCCCGATCAGTTGCGAGCCATCTTCAGCTATGACATCTTCAATGCAGTGCAGTCTAAATGTTTTTCAACCGCCTTTCAAACGGACGACAATCTAGTGATATCCGCCCCAACCGGGAGCGGTAAAACTGTCATCATGGAACTTGCTATTTGCCGGCTATTTGCGGAGTCGCACACATCCGATTTCAAAGTCGTATACCTTGCTCCCACAAAGTCGCTGTGTGCGGAACGATACAAGGATTGGCGGCCAAAATTCAGCGCTTTGGATTTGCACTGTGCAGAACTCACTGGTGACACCGATTACTCTCATCTACGTAACGTCCAAAGTGCTCATTTAATCATAACAACGCCAGAGAAATGGGATAGCGTCACCCGGAAATGGAAAGATCATGCCAAGCTGATCAAGCTTGTGAAACTCTTTCTTGTCGATGAAGTTCACATCCTCAAAGAGTACCGAGGCGCCACGCTAGAAGCAGTTGTCTCACGTATGAAATCTGTTGGCTCCAATATTAGGTTTGTCGCTCTATCTGCGACGGTCCCAAACTCGGATGATATCGCAACTTGGCTAGGTAGAAATCCTTCCTCCTTACACCTGCCAGCTTTCAGAGAGGTCTTTGGCGAGTCGTTTCGCCCTGTCGAACTTTGCAAAAAGGTTTGTGGCTTTGAGTCAAAGGGCAATGATTTTGCATTTGAGTCGATGTTGACGAAACAGTGAGGCACCTGGACATGTTCAGAACGAACGTTGACATATCTCAGACTTCCTGATATCATCTCTCGCTATGGTCGTGGTAAGCCTGTGATGATATTTTGCTCCACAAGGAGAGCATCAACGACTACGGCAAAGTTCCTTGCCGAATTTTGGCTCGCTTCTTCACCATCGCAGCAACTGTGGAAAGCACATGGGCATCCATTGACATTGCAGAGCCCAGAGCTCAAAGGTGTGTGTTTTGCATTGTTGTAGTACATTTGCAATCCGCTGATTGAGTCACAGCTTATACGGCGGCAGGGGTTGCATTCCATCATGGAGGCCTAAGTCCTGCAGATCGTCGTGCAATTGAGGACGGATATTTGCAAGGCCAGATCAATATCATCTGCAGCACATCCACTTTAGCTGTCGGCGTCAACCTGCCCTGTTACTTGGTCATACTAAAAGGGACTACATGTTGGACCGAGAATGGCATGCAAGAATATGCCGATCTCGAGGTAATGCAAATGCTTGGGAGAGCTGGCCGGCCCCAGTTTGAAAATTCAGCCTGCGCAGTCATCCTCACTCGGAAGGAGAAAGTCAAACATTACGAATTGATGGTATCGGGTGGAGAACTACTTGAAAGCTGCCTCCATCAGAATCTTATTGAACATCTGAACGCTGAAGTTGGACTGGGGACTGTGTATGATCGAGCAACGGCTAAACAGTGGCTGGCTAGCACCTTCCTTTACGTTCGAGTACGGCGAAACCCATCCCATTACCAATTCAGAGAAGGCTGCAAACACTCTGGTGAAGAAGACTTGTTAGATGAATTATGTGAAAAGGATATTAGTTCCTTGCAAGATGCGAACCTGATTACGAAGGCGACTCGGCTCAGGTCCACTGCATTCGGAGATGCGATGGCTAAATACTATGTGAGCTTTGACACCATGAAGTTGTTCATGGGGCTGCCTCCAAAAGCCACGCTATCTGAAATAGTAAGTTATGTCTCCGTAGGAAGCGAATCAAATTGACGTGAACTCATAGCTCTCCGTCCTGGTTCAAGCTCGAGAGTTCAAAGATGTACGCTTGTTAGCAGGCGAGAAATCATTCTACAAAGAGATCAACAGGGCACCAGAAATCAAGTTTCCTATCAATGTCGACATCGCGCTTCAAGCCCACAAAATCTCTCTCCTCATCCAGGCCGAGTTGGGCAATATTACCCTGCCCGATGGAGACCAGTATAAAAAGCAGCTGCCGCAACATCGAGTCGACAAAACGATTGTTTTTGCACAGTCTAGTCGCTTGGTTCGATGCATTATTGACTGCCAGATCCACATTGGTGACTCTGTGTCTGCACGTCATGCACTTGAGCTCTGTCGCAGCCTTGCAGCCCATGTATGGGACAACACCGCGAGCCAGTTGAGACAAATTGATGGTCTTGGGGAAGTGGCAGTCCGAAAATTGGCGTCGGCTTCTATAAAAACTATTGACAGCTTGGTCAATACTGAACCTTCCAAGATTGAACTTGTCCTTGGGAAGAACCCTCCGTTTGGACTGGGATTACTTAAAAAGCTCGAGAGCTTCCCCAACCTCAGAGTCTCTGTCAAGGAGACTGGTAGAGAGCTCAAACGCGGGGAAGGATCAACCATCCGATTCAAAGCCGAAGTTGGATTTCTCAATGATGTTGTGCCACAGTTCTTCAACAAAAAGCCTGTTTATGTGTGCTTCTTAGCTGAGACCTCCGATGGCAGACTCGTCGAATTCCGGAGAATGAGTGCTAAGCATCTGCAGAATGGTGAGGAGATTTTTTTATCTGTCGATCTTGTGAAGCCAACCCCTCAATTGTGTTGTTTCGTGATGTGTGATGAGGTGGCCGGAACAAGTAGATACGCGGAACTGAATCTTGTTGGTTTATCAGATACGATATACCCCACCCAACAGTCTTGCCATGATCAAACAGGGAACAGAGTACTCAATTCTCATGGCAGAGTTCACGAGGATATATTGGATGATGAATTTGATGATGGCGGCATTGAGGACAAAGATCTATTGTCACTTGAAATGGATGTGGAACAGGTTGAAGTTGTCGAAGATATCGATGAGCTTCTGGCGAAAGAAACCAAACAGCAAAAGCGGCAGGGGTCGAAACCGTCAAATTATGACTCGGGGAGCGAGGACACCGATGTTGCCACTTTCAAGGAGCCAATGAAACTCAGGAACGGCCGATGGACTTGTCAACACAATTGTAACAATAAGGGCAGAAAATGCAAGCACAAATGCTGTCGCGAAGGAGTCGCAAAACCGAAACGTCGGCCAAAACTAGAAGGCGGCCCAAGGAGCGAGGAAAACGGCCAAAGAAGGTTAACAGATCTGACAACCATCAAGACCAGAACTGGACAGCCATCTCAAAAGTCGAAGAGCCTCGGCTTGCACACCTCAGTATTTGGTGACGAAACTTTCAGAGGCACTGCTGATGCCGAGAGGCCCCCGGATGAACCACCTCTCAAGAAAGCCAAATTCTCAAATGGCCAGAAAGGAGATATCCAACAAGCTCGGCGTGATAAATACCAACCAAAAGAACCGACACCATTCGATGCTTCTTCTGCGATACGGAGAGGAGAGCAGAACAAAGGACCGGACTCGCATTCCTCATTCGAAACCAGCCCTCCGCTGCCTGATCTCGACTTTCCTATGGACGATATGACGGCCCTCGACTGCGATTAGTTATCCGAAGAGAGACCCTCCATAGATATCGAAGCAAGGGCGGCTAGTATCGAAGGAGAAATGCGTCCCAACACGACGGACAAGCGTGTCTCTCCGGTGATTTTTGACTTTTTGACTTCAGACATGGACTTGAGTGGGATTGAGCCTCCCCTTGAGCATGTGTCCTTGTCGGATGTCCACAAGAGGGCTGATAATAGGTTTGCTGTGCAGTATCGTACGAACGAGAACAACCAGCCAACAAGCTTTATCGGTATAGATGATGGTAACCGGACGGTGCCTCCTCATTGGTCCCCAGTTACCGCAGATAGAGCATCTAACGAGGCGTTGATTGTGGGCCCCAGTGGTGACAAGAGTACAGCAGCAGCCGCTGATAGGCCATCAACAGGACAGGCCCCCCAAGGGCATCATACTAACGAAGGAGCCGCTCGGTCTGAAACCCCGGCGCTGGCGGTATCCCCGAATGGCCCTTCAACTGAGAGCGACGAGGAAAGGAAGAAGCTAGCGTATGAGGAAGACCAGAAAAGAAAGTGGGAAGGAATTGACCAATGGATTTATGATGAGTTCCATGACTTCGTGGAGTTGATCTGAACGACCGCAAAACAGGCAATAATGGACTTCGAGCTGCCGCTACGTTCTCTTTGGGAGCGAACCAGTACTACTTACCACTCAACACCTTTTCTGAGATCCTCACATTTGTTAGACATCTCACAGGATGTTCCTAAAGGAATGTGGAAAATCGAATGACGTCTACAAACATGGGGGCTGAAATATGGACTGTGGGCAAACTTTAATCAGATACTATGTACCTACCTACTCGATATCGCGAATTGTCGGGCTGAAGCATGAAACCACATAGACTTTTGCTCTCAAACCAATTATGTGTCTCGTCCTGTCTTTTTCTCCAAGAACTCGACAATTGTGCCGGAAAAATCCTGTCGAGGTCCCCTGGTATGTAAGAGGCAATTGAATTCTATAACCCTGTATTTACCAAGTGGTTAGCCATGCCTTGCTTAGCGACATTGGCGAGTCGGTCTCCCGCTGAGCTGAGTCATATATATGCCAAGCATTTTAAATACCCTTCCGCCGCCGGGAGCCGTCGCTTTGCTCGCTTAATGGAACACACGATACTACTCGTGGCTGGGTTGACGATTCCGAAGTCAAAGAACCCCTTTCTTCCCGAAGACTTTCTAACCCGTTTGAGCAAAATGCCACTTGCTGTTCCTGGTATACAGGAACTCCCATCCCGCCATGTGGATCAAGTCTCTGGCATTTGCCCAAAGGTGTGCGGAGTATCTATCGAAGGGATGTGCACCGGCACAAATCCCCCCCCCCCTCCCCTCCGGGACCGTTGCCTTGACTGACTTTTCACTTTTACCTCAGGTAATGCTATTGTTTTGCTGATAGATACTATGTATTAAGTATGGATGCGCCAGATCTAACGGAATCAAGAGATCTATCCGGGAAGCCAAGATATTTACTCCAGGACAGAGCAGGACGGTTCTTCAGCGCTGTTTCCACCTCCACGTCATGGGTTGATGTTGATGTCGGGAATGATGTCAATGCCTGCCTTGAGTCAGGGTGCCGCTTTCCACAGAGTTCTTCCAAAGAGAGGTAGGTATCTTAGTGATAAAATGTTGACAAAGCGGGAGCAACTGGCTCTGTCGGGTGGCTTGGGCGTTGCATATATTGAAACCCCCCCTTCGTTTCTATTGAAAGGAAGACTCTTTTCTCACTTCAGTACATCACACCAATTCGAACAAGAACATCATCGAGACAGGCAAGATCTATTCTGCGACTCAAGCCGTCACTCCACTTCCAAAAGCGACTAGTCCTGACTCTACTTCCACCAACAAGTATTCTCAAATAAATAAGAGTGGAGAAATTTACCAAAATGGTTGAATTCACAGTATACAAAGGCAGCAAGGACAACAAAGTTGTTAAGAGCACGACGCGTCGAAACATCGGACCGAATGAGGTCCTCGTCCGCTTGACGCACAGCGGCCTCTGCGGCACAGACCTGCACTTCACTCATCTAAACATGGGCTTGGGCCACGAAGGAGCTGGGATAGTGGAGGAGATCGGGGAGAAGGTCACACTGTTCAAGAAGGGCGATCGTGCAGGCTGGGGCTACGTGCAGGATGCCTGCGGCCACTGCAAGCAATGCCTGCGCGGGGCGGAGACCTTCTGCCCAGACCGGAAGATCTATGCGGAGGCGAATCTCGACCAAGGATCTATGGCTAGCCATGGTGTCTGGAAGGAGGGCTTCCTGTTCCACATCCCGGAGCAGATGAAGACCGAGGATGCTGCGCCGTTGATGTGTGGCGGCGCCACCGTCTTCAATGCATTGCAATTCCACGGCGTCAAGAGCACGGATCGTGTGGGTGTCATCGGGGTCGGTGGCCTAGGGCACCTCGCAATCCAGTTCGCAGCCAAGATGGGCTGTGAGGTCGTGGTCTTCTCCGGCACGGACTCGAAGAAGGAAGAGGCCATGAAGCTCGGTGCGACGGAATTCCATGCCACGAAAGGCCTGAAGGAATTCAAGATCGGTGGTAAGATTGACCATCTGCTGGTCACCACTTCGCAACAGCCGGACTGGGATCTGTACCTGTCCGTCATGGCGCCCTCGGGCACGATCTACCCATTGACAGTCTCCAACGACGAGTTGCACATGCCGTACATGCCTATCATCCAGCGCGGCCTGAAGGTCCAGGGGAGTCTGGTCGCGGCCAGGCAAATTCATCGCGAGATGCTCAATTTTGCTGCTGTGCATGATATCCGGCCCATGATTCAGACTTTCCCGCTCAGTGTCGAGGGCATCAGTGAGGCGTTTGAGACGCTGGAGAGTGGGAAGATGAGGTATCGTGGTGTATTGGTTGCGTGAGGAAGGAGGGAACGTCATTGATACTAGGCGAAAGCCTGCACCACTAGAGTTGGCATCATCGAGAGGAGAGGACGAGGGCTTTGTGCTTGGCAACGGGGGCGTTTCAGCGTCATAATAATTCATAGCAATGCATAGACAATGGTACCATCAAAAGACTTCATATTGCGGGAGGTTTCCGGATCTCTCAAGGATCCCATTCCTGGCCTCTCTTCTTTGGCCTTATGTTACATAGGTAGGGGCGGAATTGTGGGTGTTACTACTGAGACGTGAGGACCCAGGACCCAGGACTGCTGAGCAAGGCTGTAAGATCATCGTGACGCGTCGAGCATGAGACAGTCTACGTGTCTGCATTGCGGTGGGTCGCGTGGCTTAGACGCATGGAAGGGAGATTAAATCCCTCCATTATCTGTCCAAATGTGAAAACACTTCATGTGCAATGAAATTATGTCTTTGGGACAATACCCGATCGAGTGAATCCTAGCCAAGTATCAACAGCTGGTTTAGGCATGTATGAGAACAGCTCGAGCTGTCTGTTGTCAAAACTGACTCGGAGCACTGACAGGCCTTCAACAAAGGATGATCTGCCAGTGCCAAGCCGGAAATTAGATTTCCCAGCCCGACCCCAGAAAACCTCCCAGACCAGCCTCGTGGCTTCGTTGATTCCTCCCTACCAGATTGCTCTCAATTCGAAATCTGGCGCTGGCCAGACGTGCATGCAGCAACAATGCTGCTGAAGCCCAAGGAGGATGTGGGCGACGGCCAGGACGAACCGGACGTTCGTGGGCTTCGTAAAATCCGAGCTCAGAGTCCTTGGACATGGCGACCTCTCACCCTAATTGCCACGGCAGTCGCTCTGTTGTTACTCTCTCTTATCCTTCGATCCTCCCTCAAGCTACAAGTCGATCCTCAAGGATGTGTCATGTCGATGATGACCCCGACATACATCAAACTCTCGGGCTTCGATACTGAGCATTCTCGCTTTGCAACCAAATATTCACTGTACTTGTATCGTGAAGAGGGGGTGGACGAATATACCAACGATAACATTGGGCTACGAGGTGCACCCGTGCTGTTCATACCAGGCAACGCGGGCAGTTACAAGCAAGTTCGCTCTCTGTCCTCCGAAGCCTCCCGCTATTATCAAGGCGTTCTGCGGCATGACGCAAATAAGATCAAGGAAGGAGTTCGGTCCCTAGATTTCTTTACGCTTGATTTCAACGAGGATCTATCGGCATTCCATGGCCAAACACTCTACGACCAGGCAGAGTATGTCAATGAGGCTGTCGCCTATATCCTTTCGTTGTATCACGACTCGAATCGATCGCGAAGGGATCCGCAACTTCCGGATCCAAGTTCGGTCATACTAATTGGGCACTCTATGGGAGGAATAGTTGCGCGCACCGTGCTTGTGACACCGAAATACCAAGCAAACTCTGTGAACACCATCATTACCATGTCGACTCCTCATGCACGTCCGCCAGTCACTTTCGATGTGGATATTGTGTCTTTGTATCAGTCAATCAATGATTACTGGAGGGAGTCATATCTACAAAGATGGGCCAGTAATAATCCGCTATGGCATACCACGTTGATCTCAATCGCAGGGGGTGGTCGGGACACTACTGTGCCGTCGGACTATACCAATATTGCCTCTCTCGCACCAGAAAGCCACGGCTTCACCGTCTTCAGTTCCACCATTCCGAATGTCTGGACATCAATGGATCATCTCGCTATCACATGGGCAGATCAAATGCGGAAGGTCATCATCAAATCACTTTATGAAGTGGTCGATGTCCGTCGTGCTGCACAAACGAAACCTCGATCCGAGAGAATGAAGATATTTCGAAGGTGGTTTTTGACCGGCCTCGAGGACGGCTCTCCAAAGAATTTGCGGGATTCTCCACACGAGGTCTTGTTGACCCTCGGAGATGGGTCAAGGTCATCTGTTGCCAAAGAAGATAGCGTGACCTTTCGTCAGCTGGGGACGCAGAACCAGGTATCTGCGGTGTTGTTGCCAATCCCGTCCGTGGACAATTCGACGTTCAAGCAGTTTTCATTTTTAACAGATCAGCAAATGGACGCCCATGGAAGCCTCGAAAAATTGGAAGTCCTGTTCTGCAGTGCCTTCCCTCTCGCTGGTGGTTTAACATCGACGCCCCTTCCAATCCAATTCGACCTCTCACCAGGGGACCCAAGTGCAACGCGACTTGCTTGCAAAAGGCCTTGTGGCGATGCTATAAAACTACCCGCATCCACCAGAACCTCCCAATACGCTTTCGATCCTGTATCCCCCTTTACATTTCTCACCTACGATTTGAGAGCGCTTCAAGATCATCAGTTTGTAGCGATCGTTGACAAATCAACAGAGATCAATCCTAGTTGGGTTCATGCTGAGATTGTGTCTGGGGCGGATTCCATCATTGAATCTCACATCAGCCTGCCAAGGCTTTTGATTCGTGGCTTGAATGTCGAGCTTCCTTCTAGTAGACCTGTAGTCACGGAGGTCCGCGTGCCATCACTACGTTCAAGCTTGCTAGCTTACACCCTCCAGATACGTCAGCATGGCTGTGGAGCAGATGCCGAATTATTCACACCCCTATTGCGCCAGCATATCGACAGTCCTTATGAATCAAAATTCTTTGTCAATTTCAAGCAAGGTGATGTAAACCTTCATGGCATCGCTCCATTTATGCCCCCGACTCTGGACGGTCGGGAGACCAAAGCTGGAGTGGCCTTTCAGATTTGGTCGGATCCAACATGCAATTCATCACTCGAAATTCGCTTGCGTATAGACCCTGCTGGAAGCTTTGGGAAGCTTGTGGTCAGGTATCGAACTGTCTTCGCAGCGTTCCCACTTCTTGTCGTTGCCATGGTGCTTCGCAAACAATTCCGAGTATACGACAATTCTGGAGCTTTCATTTCCTTCTCCGAGAGCCTCGACCAGAGCCTCAGGCTCCCACTACCAATCCTTCTGCTCTCGATGACTTTCTTTGCAACTGCCTTCACAACAGCGAGCTCTACCAACATTGGCACGAATCATCATTTGCGTAACAACGGAACAGCAATTGATTTCGCACAGAATGACCTGCTTCTTGGTTCCCAGGATACATTCTTCTGGTTTCTCGTCCCGTTGGCTGGTTTATTAAGCATTGGGGCTTGCGTCCTGTTGAATTATTTGGTCTTGGGTCTATTACATCTCCTTGTGATAGTTTCCAGCCTCGTTTCCCAGCGCTATGTCAAAGTCGATGACAGCGAAAAAGGTATTGCTTCTGCATTTGTGGCTAGCACACCACGGCGAAGGGCCATCAACACAGCCGTTCTTCTATTTCTTGTTGCAACAATTATACCCTACCCGTTTGCGTATGTGGTGGCTTGTGTCGTGCAGTTGACGACCTGCACACGTGCCTTGAGGCACGCCAAAGAATCCAAATCCGGCCCTGCACATAACTTTTTCAATTACACATATTCGATACTGAATTTAATGCTCTGGGTTCTACCCATCAACTTGCCGGTACTGGTTGTCTGGATCCATAACATGGCCGTCCACTGGCTGACACCATTCTCATCACACCATAACGTCTTGTCTATTATGCCATTCATTCTGTTGGTTGAGACCCTTTCAAGTGGGGTAATGGTACCGGCCCTGCGGTCTTTCAGATGGGCAACCAACTTATTGTTCTTCGTCCTTGCAGTCTACGCGGCCTTGTACGGTATGACTTATGCCTATCGGCTCCACTATATTGCAAACATCATTGCCCTGTGGTTGGTTGTGTTACATTTTTCCACTTACAGACGACGGTTGTCTGTCTGATGCTCTATCCCGGGAGATTTGAGGCAGTATTCCGATCGACGAGCACAGGTCCAATGCCCTGTCACAGGGTGCTGGAGATATCAGCCTTATATGGAGCCGCGTGTTGGTGTTGGAAGGGGTGTTCTGTGCAATGTAGAGCTTTTGCTTCAGCTACTTGTGAGGCTAGATGGTAAAGCGAGCACCCATGTCTTCACTGTAGACATTTATATGAGATGAAGAGATGGACGACAGCTTCCTTGAGGACTAGGAGTAAAGGCCCAGGGGTCATTCTGTTGATGTTCGTGGACATGTACACGCATCACGATGCTACCGAGTTCCTTTAGACCGGCTGCTACGCGGTGGGAGGTCGATGTACATAGTAGCAGTTCCAAAGAATGGGCACCATAATACAAATTAACGACATCACAAAATTGGGACTGGGCATTGAGCCCATGGTTGAAATGATAGCAGCCACGTACCCCTCATGCCTGGAAGTGATATTCTCAGATGAGCTTCCTAAAATTGGACTTCATCGGGCCAAAGAAACGAGTTGCGTCAGAGGGGTGAGAGTTCAGAAAACATCAAATGAAGAGAGCCGTTTTCCATGATGAATGACTATGATTTCTTTCCAGACTATAGTTTGAAGCTAGCTTTCTAGAGAGCTCTCAACTCGAATGTAAAGACTAGCATGCTACCTTTGATCTACCCTCGAGCACCGCTGACTTACAAAGATGCAGGCATCGTCAATTCCAGAAGGAACTCTCTCCAATGGGCCAGATTCGCATAGCCCCTCCACATGTCCCTTATTACGGATTCTGGATCGGTATAGGAATTGTCACAGCCATGATCGCAGGCTCAGCTGCCTGCTGTTGGCGAGTCAACCATAATCAACGAGGCACGTGCAAACCATGTGACCAGCCAGCCAGCAACGCACCGTCCCCAACGATAAATATGTCTGAGCCAGAGCGAGCATATTTTCTCAGCTCAAGCGAGGAGCTGCCCGTGTAACGCTCAGTGGGAAGTACTCGCCCCCCGGCATACAGATCGCGACTCACTATGGACTTGGAAAGTGCTGTGAAGGATATTGCGGCGGAAGATTGAGGCTCACAGAGAGCGCAAGGGTAATAAATGACTTGAGCAGCCGACAGGATGAGCGAGATATGGTTGAGATCTATAAAATGGCTTAAAGCTGGTTGGTGGTATGGATGCCTTACTGTATGCAAGGAAACTGGACGTTGTCATCGAGGACGAGGACGCGGCATGAAGTCAGATTGACAACCACTGACACATGTGGCCGTGGTGATGATGACCATTTCCCCGGATTTTGGTTTTAGCGGGCCGAGGCCCCTAGAGGTCTCCCATCCAGTTCCGGGGACAGCCAATATCAACCGTCCGATTGCCAGCAAGAGAACATCTTCAGTTAAAGCTTGAGGCAATTAGGCGTGCGACCCCGGATGGCGGCGCACCTAGAGGCAATCACCGGCTCTAACCCCCGCCTATCTGCGCCAAGGATTCCGTCATCCCGCTATCCCATTCGCCTCTGCTGCCTCGCTTCAATCGAAATGTCAGGTGCTTCCATTCCAAACCGAGACTCCATACATTCTCCAATAATAATAGTCGCCCACAACCCGTTTCACCCTGCTCGTGTGCGGTCTGTCCATTCATTCTTCCTGCACCACAATATACCACAGCTCGGGCCTTGTCGTCATCGTCTTCATCTTGTTCCTCTCACTTCTCCTACATTGAGGTTGTGTTCGCGAGTCCCTCCTCTGTATTCCCTCCCCAACTGTTACGTCTTCAAACATGAATACGCACTCTTCTCCCAGCTCCCCCACCAAGCCGAGTCTCTTGAAACACTCCCCGCGACCCTCTTCAGACTTCTCGCACCAGCCGACGTCACCATTCCTACACAACCTCACTTCCCGCCTACGCAAAGGCTCTAATGCGAGCTCCCACTCCACTGGCGAGAATCCCTCCCTACCTCACGACCCTATAACCAAAACCGAGTCCACTCGCGCTGCCAGACGGGCTCTTTTGTCACAAGTACGAAATGACTGGCAATACCCTCCTGTTCCCGCAAGTGACTCCGGTGGCCCTCAGAGAGAGCCTACTGGCTATCGCCTTCGAGAAGAATCATACTCCGACCTTGAAGCTGAAGAAGTCTTTGCAAGGCGCCGCACCAAGAATGACCCCTATAAATTCGAGAATCCCGATTCAATAGGTACTCATCTCACGGAACGAAAGCGGAAACGACGGCGTCTATTGGAAGAGGAATTAAAATGGAATGAGGGCTTGCGTACATGGTCGGAGAGGCGGGACGCCTGGACTGGTGCTGTCAAGCAAAAACCACGGAGCCATCCGTCCCCCTCGTCTAAGAGCAATGAGAGAGACCATCGGTATCACAGGTCTCGTCTGTCACAATCCATAACACATGAACGCAATGCATCCCAGTCAACTGAGGGCTCCTGGCCTCTCTCACCTTCATCACCAGCGCCAGGCGAGTCCTCGTCGATCGATTCCATGGCCGAGTCACCCATTGCCACAACGGAACCCAACCATCTTTTCTCCCATGAAGGACCATGGCTACCGATCTACCCGCCACTGATACCTGAGGAGGACTCAATCCGGCTACGCATCAAACCTTCGGCCTACACCGCCATCTACTCCAAAATCGTCGTCCAATCTCTTTCCCCGAATGTTCCAATCCCACTCACACACATGATCCCCGCGCTCGTGGAAGGTTGGAAAGCCGAGGGAAACTGGCCACCTCCGCCTTCGGCGCCAGCACCCCAGGACATCAAAAAGGGACGCAAGTCATCGACATTCCTCCGCTGGCGCAAGGAGCACCAGGCAGAGATGAAAGACGCCGAGGGAGTGACATGCAACGAAGACGGGAAATCTCGCGTCAGGAGGAGCATCGGCATGATGAAGAAAGTCCTCGGTGCAGGCCACGGCGACGGGCTCGAGGAGTTAGGCATTGAATTCCATGAGCAGGACAAGGCGGAGATGGACAAGAACGCCACATTGAACAAAGGTTTGGCGTAGGTATGTAGTCAGTGAGTCCCAGATATGAAACGAATGTGAATAGTCTTGTTCTCCCAGAACAAGGAACCCCTTGCCAAACCCAACCAAATGCCTCTTGGCGGGCCGAGCCTCGTTCAGTCTTGGCAAGGTTGACAGCTGCAAACAAACCCCCTTGCCATGGCCTTCCGCCGCGCTGAACCACCAGGGAAGAGACCTCTTATGATGAGAAACCGACAGGCTACAATTCAGTATACTTGTAAAGGCAAGGATGGCATCGCAGAGCACGCTGTATTTACCCGTCGATGACAGTGTCCGATATCGGGCGGGGTGTTCTGTCTAACGCGAGCCTGTGAATTAGTGGCAACGCAGCCTTCCGCTGTTGGATGACATACCACAACAACACACATAAAGAAAAGAAGAGTGCTCGTCTCAGAACACGCTATCTATAACAGTCGATCTGTTAATGGGCGGACGCTACCATTGCCGGTCGTTGGGATAGGTAGGCGCTGCTATGTCCAACACTTGCCCCGGGCAATCCGCGAACCTACATCCTACCGCCGTCGCGTAGCACGCGACGAGGTCATTCACAGCGAAGAGAGGATTTTCCACTTGGTGCGCACCCTCAACACCAGCGCGCGATAGCTCCAACGTGTGCAGTGTAGACCCTATTGCAGCGAGTTAAAGATGCTAAATCTCGGCGTCGCACTGTCGCGCAACAGACGGTCTCGGCGCGTCAGAGCAAGGCACGATCGCGAGTGAGCGGTCACCAGGAACAAAATATGGTGAAACATTATGAAAAAGGTACCGTGGAACGGGATCTCTGAATTACAGTGTCCAAATGTTCACTCTAGGCTACGAGGTTTGCATGAATCAGTCTGAATTGTTGACCCAATCGATCACATCTAGTCCAGAACGGCCATGGTGGGGGATGTTGTTTGCTGAATTTCCATTCGACATGATGGAACCAGCATCTTCTGCGGTGCCGCTTAGTGGAAGAGCTGAAGGGCCTGAATTTGAGGATCGACCTCCAGTAGGAATTTGGCTGGGAGTCGCGTCAGCCTGGTGGCTGGTCATGGCGTCGGTCATGGCTTGGTGGGTTTGTGCTTGAACATGCGGAGCCATGGTAGTATCAGAAGTGGTGGTCTCAGCATCTCCACTGTCATGCATTGATCCACGAGCCATAGCATTGTCACCCACAAGGAAAGGATTGATTGTCTTTGTCGAGCCAGCAATGAGATCATTCAACCTACGAGCTCGGTCTTCGCGTCTCGAAGCAAGGAATCCTCGGCGCTGCACATTTACCGAGCTAAGATATTCTCCTACTAAAGCAAACCTGGGGATCGGGTCTGGTGCAGGTGGTGCTTCAACTTCTTCGTCTTCATTCTCGAAGACATCATATGGGAAAGGGAGATCATCGTCAATACGTTCAGCAAAACCGCCATTTCTCAAAGGCCACACGTCGAATTCTTCACCCAGTTGCTCTCGATACTTCTCGGGAAGCAGAGGGTGGAATTGGCGCATGTCCACACCAGGAAAGACGTCAGGATGATCTTTCTTCTTCCAAATGTAATGGTGACGATCACTCGTGGTCATTTTGTCATAATGCTTTGGGTCTCGGTAGGAAGAAAGCTTTTCAATCCCACATTGGCCAACTTTGCACGTATGAGCCTCGAGTTCAGGAAGAAGAGCTGGTGGAATAGGACCCACTATCGTGATTTTCTGGAGATTCGGACTGGCATTGGTGCTCAGGAGATCTTGCTTGCAATATGGGCCTGAGAATTGATGGAAATCATGGAAGTTGCCGTTGGGTTCAGCCAAAGTCGAGCAAATGCGACTCGCAAGGCTCACGAAGCTGGCTGATGTGGCGCTGGGAAAGGTGGAGCTATCCTTCATTGGAGCAAAGACAAACTCTAAGGTGGGAGACTCGAAGGAGGTGCATGCAGCGACAGCATTGGTAAGCTCAAACACGCAAGCCAGCGCCTTGGCTGGATCTTGGAAGGTGATGATGATCTCGCGAAGCTGATCAGGTGCTCCGTCGGCCAAGGCATTGATGAAAGGGGCGAAACCGAAAAATGGACTTTTAAGGCTGGATCTGATCTCCAAACAACGAAGCTGCTGGGCACTCGTAAATTGGTAAACACCGAGAAAGGCTAGTGCTGCGGTCCATGGTAGGACGAATTTGTTCTCGCCATAGAAGATGGTAGCTGCTGCATCATACATTTGAATGGAAGTGGTGAGCAGGCCCAAGGACTCGACGGGCTCCACATGCTGTCCGCGTATGAGACGGATGTAGCCATGGGGATCGAAGGTAATGGAGATGGGATCGTCAGACACAAGGACATCTTGGAGAATCCGAAGCCGAAGCTCGGATGGAATGCCTTCCAAGGTGGGCGCACACGGACGATGTCCAACCTCCATGATCTCGGAAGAATTTGGTGCTGGAGCAGAAGAAGGAGGAGAGGAAGAGAAATAAGAGGCTCCCATACCGAGACGGACGAGAGGAGGCAATACCTTGCAAAGTGCGAAGAACGACGATGTCTCTGGGAGAACGGAAGTGGGAGAAGACGGCTTCCCTTTGCGCAGAACCTTGATCGAAGTGCGCAGGGCGTTAAGGCTTGGCGATCAATAGTGGGAGCTTCAATTCACTCATGGGAAGGCTTGAAGCGCAGTGTTTCCAGATGGGATCAATAGCCAGTGAATGTGGAACTGCATCTGCCCTGGAAAGCCGCCAGGCACATTCACGCAACACATGGTCACTGCGAATGGGGGGGAGTATGCTGATGCCATGTGTCCCGAGATCTGGTGCCCATGCATGTATTATTGTTTGGGCGAGCAGGGCGGGACGACAGTCTAATAGTGTTAGTGGTATCCAAGAGGGATAATGTGAGCTACTGATAGCCGTGTCGCTACTATATCATTGATGCCAAGAACCGAGCAAGGCCGTCTGTAGCAAGATGATGGGAACGGCGGGAGCCGGAGCCTTACCGCATTCCAAGGATCTGGTAGCGGGAAATGCCAAGACCTGGGATCCCCCTTTTTTATGCAGGTACGACCACCACCCGCTATCCTCAGTTGCATGACATCACCATTTTGCCCTTCTATGATTCTTAACAGCCACACAGCCCCCGGCTTGTCGCCTTTGTGAAAGTAGATAGCTTCACAAATACTCGACACAGTGAAGGAGAAACCGAAGATGTCCAAGGCTACTCGAGCGGCAACTTCCACCGCCAGGAGAGTGACGAGAAGCTCTACTGGGACAAGTGAAGAATTGAAGAAGCCCCCAGTTGTGAAGAAGCAAACCGCCAATGCTGGCATTTCAATAGTCAAGCAAGAGCAGGAGTCTCCTTCTTCACGAAAACGCGGTGCTGCAACTTCCGGCGCTGACGTAAAACGAAAAAAGAAAGTCAAGGCTGAAGAAGGTTCTGTGCTGGCGGGCAGCCCATTGCCATCGTCCACGTCTTTATCACCACCGCCTTCTCCACCAACAACAGACACATCTCCGTCGAAGCCCAAACCGAGGTCGAAGAACGGCACGACACCGGGCGACCTCCAATCCAGGAAATTAAAGTCATACGCGCAATTTGCTCGCAAATCGCCCTTCCCGGACTTCCCCCATCCAACGCCAGAAGAATGCAAGCTGGCACACCGAATCCTCGCATCTCTCCACGGCCCAAGGACTCGCCCAAAGGAAATTGTCGCATCCACCACAAGAGCAGGCTGCGGCGACTCCCCGTCGGTCCTCGATGCACTGGTCCGCACGATCCTATCGCAAAACACCAGCGATGCGAACTCGACGCGGGCGAAGAAATCCATGGACAAAGTCTACGGGGCGAGCGACAAGTGGGACGCGATCGTTGCGGGCGGTCAGGCGAAGCTTCAGGAAGCCATTAAATGTGGGGGGCTCAGCGCCGTGAAATCCAAAGTCATCATTAGCATCTTGAACCAGTCGTACGAGAAATACGGCGAGTACTCGCTCGACCACCTGCACCAGGCATCGAGCGAAGACGCCATGCGCGAGATGATTTCTTTCCAGGGCGTGGGCCCCAAGACCGCGAGCTGTGTTTTGCTCTTCTGTCTGCAGCGCGAGAGCTTTGCCGTCGATACGCATGTGTGGCGGATCACGGGCCTGTTGGGGTGGCGGCCCAAGTCGGCGTCCAGGGACGAGACCTATGCGCACCTGGACGTCATGGTGCCGGACGAGGATAAATACGGCCTGCATATCCTGCTGGTGACCCATGGCAAGCGCTGTGAGGAGTGTAAGGCTGGAGGAAAGAATCTCGGTGCCTGTGAGCTGAGGAAGGCGTTTCGCGAGCGCAAGATCAAGGGCGAGGCTGGCCAAGAGGTCAAGCACGAGGAAGTGCAAGCGGTCAAAAAGGAGGAGTCTGAGGAAGAGCAATGACTTGTTATCCCCTCCCCGGGTCTTGTAGTGTTGAGCTTAGCAAGCCTTGGTTTGAGTTCGGCTGAAGTGGAAATCATTTTTATGTCTGTATAATAGGTATCGTGATACTGAGATATTGAAGTTATTCGGGACAGCAGTCATTAGCTTTTCGCCTGTGTTTCATATTAACTATGCCTGTATGTTGGCGATACGTTGAACTATTGATAATATAGGCGGCCCGCTTTCATCAAGGTCACAAGGCCATTGTCCTCCGGTAACAAAGGCTACTTGACTTGTGACACTCTCCCACTCAGCTCAACATCACCGTCTGTTGACACATGCCTATGCACATCCCTACGACTCCTCTTCCCTTGCCTCGCAAGCCTCCTTCTCACCCATATCAAACCCCAGACTACGAAAAAGATGATGAGGATCGCGGCGAAGATCCCAAAACAATATCCCGTCACTTTGCCTGCGCCGGTGTCTGGATCGAGGAAATTATAGACGTAGAACCCTTGGGTCGCGTGCGTCAGGTATGCGAGCCCGAGGTAGAGTAAGAGAAGCACTATTAGGCCAACTACGTGCAGGAAGGGCGGGGGATTTGTGGCGGGTAGGAAGATTTCCAGGAGGCAGAAAAAGGTGTTGAGCGCGTGACGGGAAATCTAGGAAAGGCAAAGGTCAGCATCTAGTAGCAGGAGAGATTGGGAAGTTGGCGCACATTAGACCAGGCATTAAAAGTCAATGGAAACCAAGGACCATCATACAGAATGGCCCAGTAGACAATGGTGACAAGAATAGGAAACGTCACGATGGTGGTGTAGTAGAAACTATGCAAGGCCTGCAGCCATCTTGGCCAGCGATCCAGCCACGAGCGACCCTTGATGGCATAGACGAGGGTATGGACGCCTGCGACGAGCATGTAGAACAGAATTCCCCAAAAGGTCAGCACTGTGAAGTAGCTGAATTCCTGGCCGATGAGGAAGCGCGACGAGTGGACGCCATCGTATATCCAGTGCGTCAATTGAGTGGCAAGACAGTACGTGAAGATCAAGAGGCGCAGGATCGAGAGCAGAAGGGGTGGAAGAAGCCAGGAGGTGGTGAAGGTGTGGTTGGGATCAAAGCCTGAGGGTGGGACACCCAGCAGCGTTGAAAGTGGCTTTCGCTGCATCGTGGACTGGTCTTGTTCAAGACTGACGGGGTGCTCCTAGCGAGAAGCTGTGCATGTTGAGTGTGGTCGAAAAAGGAAATGAAGAAATCAAACGTGAAATGGGTAAATGTGCAGTGTGGCCAACAAGAAACCTCCCAGGGAGAGAAGCATGAAAGCTGGATTGAACAGCTGGTCGTTGCTTGGGTGGTGGCGAGGCTCAAGACGAAGATCTACTTTGCATTGGTGGAGAACTGATTTGGTGGCGCCTGCCAGGTTGGCCAACTCAGGTCACGCGCGGGGAAGGAATTCAGTGGAAGGCGCGCATTTCGGAGGTGGAAGCCGCATTGAGGAAAGCCATTGTCATTGAAACACTCCGTACTTGCAGCAGGGACGAGTTACTACGAGTAGAGAGCAGTACCAGGAGTCGTGATAAGCCTGAGGAATATAGCATACTAGGCAGTGTTGGTGGATGAATTGATGTAGACGCGACTCTCGGTTACTATTCAATAACGCGTCGATTGTGATGATAGTGATGATTGTGATGATTGTGATGATTGTGATGATTGTGATGATTGTGATGATTGTTTATTATGATTATACTTATAGCAGAAAGAACACAACAACAGATGGAAGCGACATTAGTTCATTACGGAGTACGAGTACTCGTGTTGCTTAAGCTGCAGCCTCCCGGCGTCATTGTCGCCGCCAGCCTGTTTGGGGTAGATGAACCACTAAAGTGGCATGCAGATGAGCGGTGATTCCTGGTACTTCTAGGCAGTTCACTACTCGTACTACAGTACTACTTGGGAAGTACGGAGTACTTTGCTTGGGAGAACTAGCCAGCAATTGACCCAGAGTCACACCTGGATGATTCAGCAATCGGCATGCATCAACGCCCTCGTCTGGTCCATTTGCGGCAGAAGGCCCAGTGGATGCGATATGGTGGCACCAGTGGAGACCGGGTCCCCAGGATGCCTGATGGAATCACTCGAGGAACAAGGCCAGCAGGGAACATGCCTGCTATTGTGAGACTGTGGTCAAGTTTTTCGGGGGATTTCTGTGTCGCAGCCCTCTGCAGAATGTCACAAGATTCTCAAGTGGCCCAACGGGTATGGGGCACTGGAGCACTGGAGAGCACCACAGCATGATCAGCGCATTCCAGCCATCTGCCAGACTATCCATGGTCACAACATGTGGCTAAGAACCAAGATCGGCCTGCTGAGTGCAAGCATCAGATCTATTCCAAGAAATACTTCCGAGTGCACACTCCGTGGTATCCAATTAGATTCCGCCATGGTCTTTGCTCGCGGCTGTTGGCCCAGCCAACTGGCTTTTTCTTGCCTTGTCAAGCCTTGCATTGGAGACGTGTGGCCCGTGTCGCCGTCACCTGTACCTGTCGCCGTTCCTGTAGCCGGGCCTCTGGTTGACTCAAGGGCCCTCGGCCTGAGCCTGTCACTGGTAGCCCCTGATTTCTAGCTTTTTGCGGGCAATGCACCCCTTCTGGCCACTAAAGGAAGACTAGCCAGGGGCGTTCGCCGCCACTACTAACCTAGACACTAGCTTAGCCGTCGTAGGTCTTGGCCCTTAGGTCCTGCACGGTCGGTGGCTCTGCGTGGCACGAGTGGCCCTGATGCCCTGTAGGCTTGCACCCTCTTTAACTTCCGGGAGGCTTAAAGCCTAACAAGGAATGGCCAGGGGTTCTCGAGTCATTCTGCATGGCCAACTTCTCCCCGCTGCTGCTCCTTCTTGGTCTCCTCGTATTTTCCAACCGTTTGGGGGACGAGAGAAGAACGCTGGACTGAGCCTGCACTGAACCTGCACCTGAATTCTGTGCCTGATCCTGCATCTTCGGAACTGCTTCCTGGAAAATTCTCGGGCTGAACAGGTCAGGTCAGCATTCCATCCGCCACCTCGACCACCATCGACCACCATCGACCACCATCATTGCTATCCTCCTCTCCTCTCACCTACCATTTCATCTATCTGACACCCTCACAACGCTCCCTCGTCTTCTCCAGCTCCCACTTTTCGGCCCGTATGGGCGCTGGCCTGGTCTCCGTCATTCGTTATTCTTGTCACCATCGTTGTATTCTGATACCTTGGTCCGTCAGCGTCACTCTCTCACGCCCTGATTCTCGGCCAGGCCTATGACCAACAGCCCTCCCGCCCGAGCCCTTCGTTTACCTGTCTACACAACTTATTCGAATAGGCCTACCGATTTCTCAGCCACTATTTGCTTCGCCGACTCCTGTGGTCGCCCAACGCTCCTTTCCTGCCATATCAGCCCACCATTCCTTCTGCTGCCAGAGCTGGCTGTCCACTGAATCGCAGACGCCCTCTGAATCCTGCACTCCTACTCCCCCGTCATGAATCGTCCAAACTTTATCGAATTACCGGAATCTAACTCGCGCTCCGCCAGCGCTCTATCAAAAAATGGCATGACATCTCCCCGTATCCAGCATTTTGATGGAGATGTACCCCCCACCTTATCACCCTTGGATGCCATTGCAGCGAGGAGCAGGAAATTAGCCAAAGAGTTGGAAGAAACTAGAAAGGCCGGCGAACGACGCATGAGCAGACTTCCACCTCAGGTCGTTACGGAATCCTTGACCGAACATCAAAATAATCGTCCCCCCATCTTTCGCGCCTTGTCCGAGGGAACCGACACTCTTCCCCCTCTGCCAAGTATTCCAATTCATATCGATCGCCCTGGATATTTCCCTCGAGTTGCTAACCCTTCAAATCGCCCCGCTTCCCAACATGCTCGAATGAGCGTTGCCCTAAAGCCTGCTCAAGAGCAAGAAAGCACTGCGAACACTACGCCTTCGCATTCAACTGAGGATGTCAGGGATTATTTTGGAGCGCCTCGAGTAGAGTCTCCGCCACCTCTAAACGACGAAGCATCCTTTTCAACAATCCAGGGAGCCAATCCAAGACTGAACTCTCAGACAGATCCCTTTCGACAGATCTCTACCAACTCCCAGCCAGATCTGACCTTGAACCTAGCACCACCTCAGCCTCACTCTCATAGATTACGTCCATATCAAGACGCTTCGGATGATGACTATACGAGCTCAAATGCCGGGTCAACCTTCTCACAATCGAGGAAACTGTCCTCGAGTAGCGGAGTATCAGTCCCGCACTCACCCATCTCCCCATATTTGCAATCTCATGCCCGAACTCCTTCTGGGAACTCAATTGGCTCACCAACGAGAGGTAGCTTTCCACGCAATTTTTCACGACCCATGAGTTCTGCTAGTATGCAAAACCTGCGAGGTGAGAAGAGCCCAGGCAAAGCACCGCTAGCCATGCGAGCCAGTCATCTCAGACAGACCAGTTCTTTCGATGGTGCCGATATTCCCACTGGCTTCATGGCTGGTCAGGCATCTTCTTACACCCACATGACCTACAGCCTCCCGAGAGGCCGACTTGTATCAGCAAGGATCTCCCACCCTTTCCTAGGGCTCAATGCTCTCACTTCTGGCGGCCAAGGACCTCTGTCGGAGGGTAAAATGAGTAACGAGGTGGCAGCACCTTCCCCAATGCCATCAGCTCGACCAAGTCAAGAGGAACCACAAAGATCAGGATTTTCTTTCGATCTCGATACTGAGCGAGGCATGACGGCAGAGGATACCTCGCCGTCCACATATCACACTCCAACCGGGTCGCTGCGTTCCAACGATTCGGGCCCCGTCAAGCGTACGACTGGACTTTCGCCCGGTACTGGCTTGAAGCCACCTCCTACTCCGCTATCGCCCGTGGAGGAGATGTCACATTCTTCAAGGTCAAATAGTACCATCCGACCCTCAACTACTCGATCCGTCAGCAACTATCAATCACATTCAGCAGACGATCATGTAGCCAAAGCCATCGAGCTTCATGAGAACGGCAACCTCAAGGAATCGACTTATCATCTCCGCATTGCTGCTAACAAAGGCCATGCTACAGGCATGCTTTTGTATGCTCTTGCTTGTCGTCATGGTTGGGGAATGCGTGCCAATCAGAAAGAAGGTATTCAATGGCTTCGAAAAGCTGTCGACTGTGCAATGTTAGAAGTCGCGGACGATGAAAACCCCACTGGTTCAAAGCCAGCATCTGACTTTAATGACAAAAAAACTCATCGAGCTCAGTTCGCACTCAGCATATATGAGTTGGGAGTGTCACATCTCAACGGCTGGGGTATTGAACAGGACAAGGCACTGGCATTGAGATGCTTCGAAATCGCTGGGAGCTGGGGCGACAGCGATGCTTTGAGTGAAGCTGGCTTCTGCTACGCCGAAGGTATCGGCTGCAAGAAAGATATGAAGAAGGCTGCCAAATTTTACCGAATGGCCGAAGCTAAAGGTGTTAGTATGATTGGGAACAGCTGGTAGGTTCACAACAATCTTAATCCATGGAGGCATGCGACTAACACCGACATACAGGATCCATAAGGAGAAATATAATGACACCCATGATGGACCCAACGATATCGCCGACCGATCCCGATCGCCATTCAAGACTTCGTTAGAGAAGTCACGCACCAAATCGAAGTCCCGAGGCATCTTCGGGCGCAAAAAGTCAACACATACTTGAACGATTGGATATGCAATAGGAGTCTTCGAGAAAAGACTGCTTTCGGCATTTGTTTTGTTTTGATTTGTCTTATTCAACCACTGTCTAATTTTAACGACGCTCGCTCTGGCAGCGAAACCTTGGATGTGTTTTCGATTCTTTGCTATCATGTTCTGGAATGGACATCTTTTCCGACGACCGAAATGTATTATGAAGCTTCGGTGGAAGATGCATCTTACTTCTCTGCCCTCGGGGTGGGGGAGTTAACCAACTAACCATTTTCTGCCTGGCCTGCCACGAGAAAGTAGGATGCCTGAGACTCTAGTGTCGAGGATCGAAGTAGGGTATTGAATACCTAGTTACCTTATCTATTGCTTGTCTTCTCCATAGTAGCTTTAGCGACCTTTGTATTGGTCTGCTTTGGTGTGAGCCATGGTCATCATCAATACTATGCCGCACGTTACTTTTCTACACTAGCGCCATAAAGAATCCATATTCATTAGCACCGTGCTTCTCGGAGAGACACTTGTAGCCTCTAGAGACGCCGAGGGATACTCTGATGGGACTCGTGATGGGACTGGCTCCTGATCCATCATTATGGGATCGATCACTGCAGCAGTCGTTCAACACTGATGGAAAGCACAGCTCCGCCGTAAAGGCTTGGCATCTCGTCGGAATATAAGGCTGTTACAGTACGAGGCTGAGAAACCCGTCCCCGTCCCCGTCCCCGTCCCACTCCTTATTTTTTCCTTGAATGTCATCCATCAGCCCTGGGACATAGCCTAGTGTCGGCGGGCACTGATTGTCAACCGACTCGGTCGGACGGCCGGACGTGACCTTGTCATATCGCTTCAACTGACTACTCGTACATAACCGAACGAAAGCAGCTTAGGTTTGGAACGCCTTGGGCAAGGTAGTGAGATGATGGCTCGGGATCTTCCAGAGCTCCAGAAACACGCATCGTTGTATAGCCAGTACACACCCGACCCTCGGCTTAGCTAGGCTGCGCATTGCCATGAGCCCTGGGCCACTTCCACCATTAATTGCAGTCTATGTGATCCTCCGCCGGGGGGGACAAGCAATATCTAGGTGTGCTCGACATCACAACTACCCAGCTAGCTAGTCGGAGTAAGTAAGAGAGGAGATGGCTTCTGCTGGTAAGTCCTCTCGTCGACCGACCGCCTACTCAGGTCTTCCCTTTGTTCACTAACCCACCACTTTGTTTCATGACACAGCACTTTCTTCCATTTCGGGAGCCACGCTCGCTGCTGCCGCTCCCGCAGCGCTGGCCGGGCTCGCCTACTTGAACGCACGATGGCGCGTCTCGCTCGACCTGCACATGGCTCGCTCCATGCTCGGCGCAATCCTCGCGTGGAAGCGACTCGAGCGAACCAAGCAAATCAACTCCTTCTACCGCCTGGAGGAGTACGCTCACTCCGCCGCCATCAAGGATGAGCCGTTCCTAGTGTACCAAGGCCAGTCATGGAGTTTCCACGAGTCGTATCGCATTATCCTCAGGTACGCAAGGTACCTGCACGTGCGGCACGCAATCCAACCCGGCGATATCGTCGCGCTGGATTTCATGAACAGCCCTCAGTTCATGTTTGTCGTTCTGGCCGTTTGGTCTCTGGGGGCTGTGCCGGCGACTGTTAACTACAACCTTGTGAATGAGGCTTTTGTTCATAGTGTGAGAACCTGCCGTGCACGGCTGTTGGTGGTGGAGCCTGAGGTCGAGGCGCGAGTCCTGACCGACGAGACGCGGTCGGTCATTCAAGCAGCTGGGTTTCGAGGGCATGATGCCCTGCCCCTGGAAATCGTTGTGCTCACCGAGGAGCTGCAATCGTCGCTTGAGGTGGAGAACGAGAATGAACCACCCTTCCGCGCTCCTGACACAGCGCGTTCAAACGCTACTGCTCGCACGCCGGCGATACTCATCTTCACGTCAGGCACGACCGGTCTCCCAAAGGCAGCCATCGTCCCCTGGCAGCGTATGGTCCTGGGCTCAGGCATAATGCACCGCTGGATGGGCGTCAAGCCAGTCACCTCTAAATCACCCGACCGCCTCTATGTGTGCATGCCGCTGTACCACGGCACCGCCTTCCTCCTCGGTTTCAGTCTCTGCCTCGAAGCAACAGCGACACTCGTCATAGGCAGAAAATTCTCCGCCTCCAAGTTCTGGGACGACGTGGCCGCCTCAGATGCCACTGTGGTCTCGTATGTCGGTGAAACCTTGCGGTACCTGCTCGCGGCGCCGCCTCGGCCGAACGATAGCACAAAGCACCGTGTGCGCCTGGCGGTAGGTAATGGCCTGCGCCCTGATGTCTGGGACCACTTCAAGGAGCGCTTCGGCATCGAGACGATTGCCGAGTTCTATGGCGCCACGGAATCGGTATCTGCGAGTTGGAATCTGAATCGAAATTCTTTCTCCTCCGGAGCGATCGGCCAGGTCGGATTGCTCTTCGATCTGTATTACTCTAAGACGCAGGCGATCGTCGAAATCGACTGGGAGGTCGAAGCGCCGCGAAGGGATCCCGAGACGCGATTTTGTACTCAAGTCCCTAGGGGCGAGCCCGGCGAGTTGCTGTATGCCCTCGACGCCGCTGATGTAGCATCCACGTATCAAGGATATTTCGGCAATCAGAAAGCGAGCGACTCGAAGGTCTGGAGGAATGTCTTCAAAAAGGGGGACGCCTGGTTCCGATCAGGGGATGTCGTGCGCTTTGACAAGGAAGGCAGAATGTGGTTCTCTGATAGAATCGGCGATACTTTCCGCTGGCGCAGCGAGAACGTCTCCACGAATGAAGTCGCCGAGGTGTTAGGTCGGCATCCTGCCGTGATCGAAGCGAATGTTTATGGTGTCGAGATCCCGAATCACGACGGTAGAGCTGGATGTGCAGCGACTTTACTCCATGGTATAACTACAGCTAATGATGGGCTTGTGCTTGACCAGAGCTTGTTGAAAGACTTAGCAGACCACGCTAGGAAGGAGCTGCCGAAATATGCGGTGCCTGTGTTTTTGAGGCTGGTCACAGAGCTCAAGGCAACGGGGAATAATAAACAACAGAAGCATATCATGAGGGCCGAGGGAGTGGATCCTGCTAGAGTCAGTGCTGGGGATAGAATCTTCTATCTGAGACCGGAAAATGATAGATTCGAAGTGTTCGGGGTCAAGGAATGGGAGGAGCTACAGGCTGGAAGGGTAAAGTTGTAGACACGTATTTGTTTACATCACTTCCTCACAATGAGAGCTGATTCCATGCTCAGTCCCACATATCCTTAAGCCCAGCGGGTCTCTCTGCTCACCCCATTTTTACACTTTGCAGGCAGTCCGAATTGGCAATCGTACCGAAAAAGTGCTCATCGTCGGTGTTGGACAGAGGCAGAAAATCAGCAAGACTTCCCCAGTCAATCGCGTCCATATGATCAAATGAGAGGGCTTGCGGATCAATGCTCTGTAAATCTCTCTTAGTGCATGGCATCTCGTCATGGCGCGTAAGGGGCAGATCCGTGACATTCTCACAGGGAGACACATCCTTAAAACTCGAAGATACGGTACTCGCGTCCAAGTTGAGCTGACGACTTCCCGGACAGACGTGAACGCCGTGGTACTCGACTCCCCAAAGATTTGATTCTGAGTCGAACAGCAGGGTGATATTAGCGAGAAGGGCGATGAACGACATCATGTCGAATGCTTGGTCGCCGCCAGGGAATGCCTCCCGACCCGTCTCAATTAGTTTGATACAGAAAAAAAGGGATTCAAGTACCTCCGCCACGTCTTCAGTCTCTTGGCGTTCGAGACGCTTTGTATGCGTGATAAACGTGGTTATTTGAAATGATACGGACGCAGTGGCAGGGAGGTACCGGCCCAGACCCGATTTGTGCATTTCTCGATCAACACGCGAGACTTCAATGGCAGCTTCTTCAACTCGAGCGGCTGAGACCGTTTTGTCACGCTCTCGAAGTTGAGGTCGGTGTAGGGCTGATACAGCCGTCCAAAAGGTGATATACAAGGATGCTGCATTAGCCATAATGCAACGACTAGTGACCCCTTGACTGGCTAGGATTCGGTAAGAGCAAGAAGGGGAAAGACGGCTGTAAAGGGCTTGAAGTTGGTCATCGTAGATTTGCACCAGTTCTTTCCCAGGTGAGCTCCTTTTCGCAAACAGCATGGTTGCTGTCGACCCGTTGTCCCCCCTGGCTGTCGAAGTGCTGAATTCGTCTTGAAGAACGGAGAAATGAAGTGCAAGTATTTTGCCGCTCAGCTTGCATATCTCTGTGGCATTTATGCACATCTCTGCTAGCGATATCTGGTCATCCATGCTCGGAAAGATTGTGTCTTCCTCACCAGGATAGTTGATGAAGTCAAAATCTTCAAGTGTAAGCGGAGGCGTGTCAAACTCCTCGTCTCGGATTCGCAGATATCGTCCCATCGCAATCCCTAACATTCGATCTCGAGTATAGCAAGACCACCACACTCGCTTGAACAGCTTTGTTTCTTGCGACTTGACCTTGTATTCGGCCTGCCTGTGCATACCCAGGGTTTGTGCAAGAGTAATAGCAATTCCCGTCCAGTACCATGCGCCTCTGTTATCGCCTGGTTTCTCATTCCAATATGCCATGAGGAGTACAGCTTGGATTATGGAGATCTTCTCACTCTCAACATCATGATCGTAGAGCAACTGAAGCAATAGTCAATTTTCAACTCCTACAGCGTTTTAGGGGTAGCACCTACCCGGGTCTTATTATAGAATGCCTTTCGACAGGCGCGCCGTGTATCGAAACCCACTTTGCGTATATCACTTAGATCTACAAAAGGAATGGCGGTGAAAGCAATAGCTTGCAATGTCAGGATACCGATGCTCGCGCTCTTGCCAGCCAGGACCCCAACACAGCATGAAAGGTCAATTGTGGGCATCATTGGATGGACAAAATGGGCATAGGCCGTCAAGATAGCTTTCATAAACTTCGGCGACGGTACGTCTAGTGCGCCTTTCATACGGAGATAGTCAATATCGTCTGGAGTGAGGTCGGGAGATAATGGCTTAACAAAAGTTGGAAGACCACCATGGCTTATCTTGAAGGAGTTCTCTGAAATACAAGGCGGAGGAGGGGCGCTCAAGCTTCGAGGTGTCAAGGCGGCAGACAACGAAGTATGAACGGCGCCTTTGTCGACAAGAGATGCGTAAGTTAATTCCTGGTGCAAGAAGCGTTCATCCAACTGAGCAACACAATGTTTGGGTGCTGTTAAGCGCAAGTGTCAGTCTTAATAGGAATAATAGATGTGCAGGACTCAGGAGCGACCGCGGTTGCATACCATCGACACCGTGTTGAGACAGCAAAGGCGACTCCACATTGTCATCAAGCCATCCTGCCGTATGAGTGGGAAAGACTTTGCTCAACAGGACGGGTGCTCCACATCCCTTGACGTTGGGATTGGAAGATGTTTTATTTGCACCTGTAGCATTCCTGTCCTTCGAAGCCTTTGCCTTGTTCCTGAGATGTCGATAAGGCCTCTTGCCTCGTCTGGACTTCGCGGTGAAGCATTCAATGTCATCAGTGAGACAATTGCTGCACGGCGGGCCACACTCTTCGAAGTTACAGCGAATCTTCCTTGACCGGCAACTCAAACAAGCCCGTCCGGCTCTTTTCGTTGGAGGCTCCTGAGACATCGAAGCTGCCAACTAAATACGATGGCGATTTGACTACCAGCAAGAACGATGGAGTCTTCCCTCTGCCCGTCTAGGTTGTGTCATACCGTACTGAGTGCAACGAGAAAGAAGAAGATACAATACTTTGTCCAGGCATCTCGCCAACCAGGTTTCGACAAGATGCACATCGCGGTCACAATGCCTTCCCCGCAAGGCCTGACCAGGCCATGTCGAATTTGGTCTTTCCATTTCCAAAAGGTAGCTCAGAAGATCGAAGCGAGGTATGTAGGCCGTGGCAACACTCCGGCTGGTGCTGGTAGCCGAACCAGAACGGTATACCGCACCTCGAGAACGAATGGCAGCCTGGAAACCTAAGGTTAGTGTGAACGCCGTGTCTTAGCAGTGGAGTCATTACCTACTCGAATGTAGCTAAACGCAGGGCCCGACGGCCCCCCAAGCCCAAGCCTATCCGCCCCGGGGGATGTTTTATTTCTTGGCCTTTTTTTATACCCCGTTTGGCTAGGCTGACAGTTCCTGTATACTATGGTCTCCTGGTATCAGATGACTCCAGACACCGATAGACTAAATCTCTGGTACAAGAAAAGAGAAGAGAGGAGAAGCAGAATTACACAAGACAGACCATTTTGTAGACCTGTAATTAGTTACGTGATCACGAAAGTACATAGTATTAAACCATCAAAGCATAGGATGTAATGTACTGTTGAGCAGGTCTCACTGATAGGCGTCTGTAAGCATTCAGAATAAAGCAGCCCCTGCAATACAGGTAGTAGGTGTGATACTATCTACGCCTATACGCCTTCCATAAGAGCTGTCCCTTTCCCTTGACTAGAACCTCGCTAGAACCTTCTCTCCAATATCCATCAGGGCGTATTTAGAGAACTTCTTCTGCGAAACTGTGCGTTCGACCTGTTCTTTCGTGAACCCTTTGGCCTGTGTGGCCGGGTTATATCCAAGCCCCGTGATCCTGGCCACTTCTGAGTCTGAGACAGGTCGAGCTGCTTTGTTATCCGCACGCTTGTAGATTGTGACGATGGATGCACCTCCTAGTCCGAGGTTCTGCTGGAGGGCGTATCTGGTCTCCTTGTCCTTGACAAGGCGGTTGTTAGCCCAGCCTCGTAGTTGCCAGACCAGCTCCGCGCATTGGGCAAGTCCAGTCGCGCCTAAAATGCTTCGTCAGCTCATGTTCACGGTAGTAACGAAGAAAGAGATGTACCGAGAGGATGGCCCTTCGAGATCAAGCCTCCTGATGGATTAACCACGTATTTACCGCCGTACGTAATTCCACCCGCACGGACAAGCTCGTGCGCTTTTCCCTTGGGTGCCAACCCGAGCGAGTTGAGCAAAATCATCTCGTTGGCACTAAAGCAGTCGTGCAGTTCAACCACGCTCACATCGTCTGGCGTAATCTTAGCTTGCCCGAAAGCCTCCTTCGCAGCATATTCTGTCATATGGTATCCACAAAGATCAATCGCAGATTTGCTAAATAGCTCGGGAGAGTCTGTACCCAGCTGCTGGCCAATGATTTGAACTGCTTGAGCCTTGAGTCCGGGTCTCTTATTCAAGAAAGCTTCGGAAACGAGAACGACAGCTGCCCCACCATCAGAAGTCGGGCAGCACTGAAGCTTTGTCATGGGTGGGTGGATCATAGGTGACTTAAGGACCTCATCTAGCGTGTACTCTTGCTGGAATTGTGCGTAAGGATTTCGTGTACTGTGTTCATGGTTGACACGACTGATTTCTGCGAAATCTTTCGCGTCCGCGCCGTATTTCTCGATATATTCTTGGGCCGCATTGCCGAACATTTGTGCGGCGAAAGGAGAATTTGTAATACCTTTTGTCTCTTGCACGACGTGAAGGGTAGTCTCCATAGGACTCGCATGGTCTTCGAAATGGCCCTTCAGACTGCCGGGGGCCATTTTCTCGAAGCCAACGACAAGAATACAATCAGCTGCACCGTAAGCGATGCTTTGTCTAGCCATGTTCAAACCACTACTCCCCGTGGAACAGTTGCTATTGACATTGTAGATAGGTATTTGAGTCATCCCGAATTGATAAAAGACTCGCTGACCACAGGTAGAGTCGCCGTATACGTAGCAGCCAATGCCCTGGTCGACCTCATCATACGAGATTTGAGCATCAAGCATTGCCTTGATACCGGCTTCAAAGCCAACTGGATTGTTGTTAGTGCAAAGGACCACGCATTCAAAGACACATGCACTTCAATGGGCCCTCGAGACCATTAGTGGCCAGCTGCGGGAGATTTACCTTCTGTGTCTGTCGACAGAATAGGTAGTTAGCAATGATCCAACCTGGCCATCGAGATCAGGAACTTACAGTCAACCTTGCCCCTGGGCTTGATGAACTTGGTCATTCCCACCCCGAGAACGTATACTGGACCCGGATTCTTGACCATTGTGGCGGCGCTTGAATACTAAATTTTCTGAGGGTAGAGTGAGACAGGGATTTCCGAGAACACGAGACTGATCAAGTGGTTCATACTATTTGGAGAGAACTGGCGGTTTTGAATGATTGCTAAATGCAACCTCTCGATTTGAGGCGGAAATAATAATGAACACGCATGCTCTGTATCGGCACAAATGAACTACGTCCCTCGGCCATCATCGGCTTCTTGCATGCTTCATATCACCGCACACTTTTCAACGTGGCGAGAATGTTATGAATTTGCATTGCCGTGCGCGGCCGAGGCTTCCATTCCATTTGCAACTCTCTTACCACCTTTATGCACATCAACCTGTTCAACAACGTGATCTACAAGAAAGGTGATTTGGTGGATGTCGGAATATTACCACCCAGTTGCTAGTTAGCTATGCTTGGTTAGATCCACGAACAACCACCATAGTGCGGAGTATATTGGGCTAGGCCTAGCGACATAGATTGGCGGTCGCTTTTCCTGGCATAGCCTCGTGAAGGGTCTATCGAATTTGATTCCGGGGGTCTGTGGTATGGAATAGTGGAGACTCCGCCCCGAGGTCGTTTGCATAGCCGGCCAAGAAGCCGATCCATCTTCAAAAGATTGTTCAAAGAAATCGTGATGGGTTCCACCGGTGAAGAGGTCAAACCCGCTTCTTTAGGTTGATTACTAAACGTACCCAAATCCTGCACCCTATCATGGCGAATATTGACAAGGCTGAGGAAGTTCATGAGGAACAGATTTCGAGTAATACTCCCGAGGCGGAGAAGTTCGAGGTCGACAATGTCCGCAACGATGAAGCATTGAAAGTTATCGCTGCTTATGGTGGTCCATCAACTTGGGAGCCTCTGGAGGAGAAGAAGCTGCGGAGGAAGATCGACAGGCGTCTGCTGCCCATTCTCTGCGTAACATACGCTATGCAGTACTATGACAAAGGTATGAGTCGGTCCATACTATGCGCAGTCATCCATGATGGTGTTTTCTTTCCAGTAACACAACGGTAGCGATGATATCTTTGGCGGTGAGTGTTCAGGGCAATTTCTATATCGAAAGTCATGGCTCAGTGTAAGTGAACAGGCCATTTTCGGACTCCGTGAGGACCTGCAGTTGACAGGAAACCGCTACTCATTTGCGGCCGCCATATTCTTCCTGGGGTTTATCGCCGGTGCATACCCAGCTTCTCGATTGGCACAGAGATATCCTGTCGAGCGAGTTGCCGGAGGCTTGGTCTTCGTCTGGGGTACCTGTTTCATTCTCACGCCAGTATGAGTAGAAACCTCCGAAGAGAATATTGATTGTGATGACATTTTAGGTATGCACGAGCTATAAAGGCCTATACGCTCAGCGATTTTTTTTGGGTGCTCTCGAGGCTGGCATTAGTCCAATTTTTATGCTTGTCGTCGGCCAATTTTACAAGAAGGACGAGCAAGCTCTCAAGATCGGGTCAGTCTTGCCACTAACTTCATGTCTAAACAGGACCTAAGGTGTTTAGGATTTGGTTTTCGGCCTCGTCTTTCGTCTCGTTTATTGGTTTCCCAATAAACTGGGGCTTAGGCCATATCAATGGATCTCTCAAGCCCTGGAAATACATGTACCTGGTTGGTGGTGCCATGACCATATCGTGGGCGTTCGTCATCTTCTTTTTCATGCCACCGGATCCAATCCGAGCCAAAGGTTTGACTGACAGAGAAAGATATATCGCTGTCGCACGGTTACGAGTCAATAACGCAGGCGTCCGAAACCTTCATTTCAAGAAAGCACATGCCCTAGAATTGGTGAGAGATGAGAAGTTTTGGCTTGTCATGGCCATGGGTTACCTCAGTATGATCGCCGCTGGCCCTGTGAATGCCTTTGTTCCTCTCATTGTAGCTGTCGGTTTCCAAGTTGGCGTATTCAAGACTCTCCTCTATCTTTCACCTGGAGGAATCTTTATTGGTATCTGCATCGTTGGTACCACCTTTTTGGCCTATAAGGTGAAGAATGCGAGGTGCTACATAATTTTTGTTGCTCAGTTGGTCACAGTTGTAGCAGCAAGCCTTTTATGGAAGCTGCCAACTAGTAACCTGGGCGGCCTTCTCTTTGCCTGCTACATTCTGCCTGGTTTCACTTGTGCATGGGGTTTGTTGATGGGTCTTTCGATTGCCAATGCCGCTGGTTATACTAAGCGAGTCATCAGCTCGTCCGGAATCCACTTGGGATACTGCCTAGGTATTCGTGCCGTCAGGAAAAGCTCACTTAATGGTTCTGACTCTCTCTAGGCCAATTCACTGGACCTCTCCTCTACAAAGACAAAGACGCGCCTCGATATGGTCCTGGCTTTCAGGCTGTCGTGGGTACTGCAGTTGCATCTGCAGTTTTATCCCTAGTGTACCGATCCATTTGCGTCTGGGAAAATAAGCGTCGTGATGAAGCAGGTATCAGCGAGGCATATGAGCATGCCTACGATGACGATGTGACTGACAAAAAGGTACGAGCTCGAGATCAACATGATGAGTTTCAACACTGATACAGCGCTTCATAGAATCCTCAATTCCGGTACGTATACTAGCATTCACGTCTAAAGGCCCACCTGCAAGCGAGGAAGGCTTTGATAGCTCAACGGTGAGCCGGATACGGCAGTGTTGGAAAATGGCCTCTACTTGGAAGCCTAAACTCGATGGCCCCTTGCATAGAGTGAGCACTAGGTCCTCGTAGGTCCAGTCATACCTCAGCATTTCTTCAGTTTTGGAAACCAGCCATAAAGAGAGCGCTGCATGATGGTGACCAGCTCGCTAAGGTGTGTGGACAAATTTGTATGGCAATAAAGAACTCAATAATGTGTTGTTTAGATTAAGTAGCCTCGCCAAGAACCCGTTCGCTACCAACCTTAATTTAGTCCATCACACTATACGGAGTACTCCGTATACCATTATCCTATCTCCGACATATCACTCGGTGCCCCAAGGTACTTTAGGTGTAATGTTGTTCAATAATAACAGATTGGCTTGAGCGTTTGGTTGATGTAGAGCTTGATGTATCTAACTAGGTATTTATTTGCTGGGATCAAACTTAAGTGCGAGTTCGCCAATCAAACTTGTCTTGTTACAGAGGACTTTGGTAGTGCTCTTCAATCACAATGACTGGGCGGCTTTCCCCAGATATCAACCGACATAGCACCCTCTCGCCGTCTCAGGTGGTGCTCCTCCAAGCAAGACTGGTGGCAGAACTTCCTTATACTCTCCCACTGGCAAGGAGGATAGAATTCCACCTCAATCATCCGCTTTCGGAAACATCAAGAATCTTCGTTGCTGCCGTTGTTCCCGGGCAAAATCATGAACCCGCCGCGTTGAATGACGCCGAGTCTGCTGCGGAGGATGCTCATGTCCGTGGTTGGCTTGACTCGTGGCTCCATGAAGATTCATCTCCAGGAACAGCCTTGCCATGGCTTGCGGCGCACATCGACCTGAGCACACAAGGCCAAACACAAGTCTGGGTATACGCAAGCTGGGAGCATCCCGGAGTTGGCTATTTCTCTTCGTCTGTGACAGACCTACCTTCCGTGTCAGAAGAAGCATCAGCCACGGTTTCAGAGACGTCCTCAATCGCACCTGCTGCATCACTCGATGGTGAGGGCGATCCACACGCACAAATTCATGAGGAGTTGTTTAACACACTTTTCCGCTACATATACACAGATCTCGTTCCTTGCCAGCCAACCACTCCAAATGAAGACTGGCTCGAACTCCAACGCACGGGGAAATACCTCTCTATCCCATACTCACGGGACAAGGTGCTCTTCGGAACGGTCCACGAAGTTCTATGGCGATATTTTGATAATACTGCCAGAACCAGGATCGATCCCAGTTATCTCAAGTATGTTTTCAGTCTCCCTACTTTGGGACCACAGGATACTCAAGACGCGACCATCAATCGCGAAGTCAGCCTGCCCGAGGGGTACTATCTCGCGGACATGCGGCGCGAGCATCTCCAGATGGTGCTCGATCGGACACCGATCCCGCGTACACTTGCCTTGCTCTATCAGATGGAGTCCCTTGGCCTGTTTTTTGTGGACAATCCTACCCCAATCGGCTGGGGGTTTCTCTCCAAGGACGGCAGCATCTCCAGCCTCCACACAGAAGCGGAGCACCGGGGTAGGAACCTAGCTGTGGCGGTAGGCAAGGGACTACTATGTAGAGGCAGGATGATCTCACAAAGCAAGCAAGGCGTCTACTATGGACATGCGGACTCAGCGCAGTCTAATATCGGGAGTCGCAGGGTTATGGAGAAACTGGGCGGTGTCCCCAAGTGGAAGGTTGCTTGGTTGGAGATCGATCTTCGTGCATTGTTACTTGCAAGTAAGTGAAAACGAACGAGATGAGATTGACATGGTCCAGCTGTAAGGAAACATGAGAGAGAAGATGTACAGGGGGCTAGAAAAACGTGCGCGGTCTGCTTAGCTGCCTTTAATAGTCCATGTCTTCGATAGCTAGATATCGTCGAACATAGACGAGGTTTCGAGACCCATCGCATCCATCAGGTTCCTTCACCTTCAGACTTCTTGCTTCGCACAATGCTATTACTGGTGCAAGTGTTGGTACACCGTAGCAGATTTCCTCGGACGTCCCACCAGGTGGGCAGGCGGGGAACACTTTGTTTGAACGCGAACCTTAATGTGTTCGGCATTTAATCTACTTCCGCGCCAAACAATAATACTCGGACATCTCAAGAGGCCAGCCCGATTGAAACTTGTAATCGTTCTTCTCCCGGGGGAGGGGGAGTTCGCCCGCTGAAATCGCGGCCCCTCAACCCCTCAGGCCCGGACACTTGAGGTCGTCCAAGTTAGGTCCCGCACAACGTGAACACTTTCCCCACAAACTCCTGGCGCCATGCAATGCGTCTCGCCGCAGCTCGCCTGAGCTTTGGGACAGGACATAAGAAGTTGAGGGGAGGACGACACGCGCTCTGCCTTGGAAAAGGGCAATAAATACTCGCTCTCTTATGTAGCAGCATCGAAACCATCGCTCTCTCATCCAGAATGCCACTAAAGGTAGGGTCAATCGACGTCATCCAAATCAGCCTTCGGCCCTGTCCAGAGGATCCAAACTACGACAATGCCGATTCGAGGACGACGACGCTACCCAAGGGCCATAGTAAAGGCCCGGGCTACGCTTCATTCCAAGCAAACACCATTTTCGAGAAAGATGTGAAGATTTCTCTGCGTGATGGGGCTCGAATCAGAGCAGATATCTTCCGCCCTGCTGATTCCGACGAGAAAGTCCCTGCTCTCGTCGCGTGGAGCCCCTATGGGAAGTCTGGCAGAGGTACAAACGCTGCTCTACACTAACAAAGAAACCCCACTGTATGACAGCTGAATTGGGTTTGAACTCGATTGACCTTTTGCGCCGTCTGTAGGATTCTTCCACTTAGATCTCGTGCCGGGACGAGTGGGCATTCCTCAGTCCAAGCTTTCCAAGTATGAAAAGTTCGAAGCCCCCGATCCAGCGGAATGGACAGCACGCGGCTACGCCATTGTCAATGTTGACGTGCGAGGCTCATGGGACTCGGAAGGAGGCAGTCTCCCGTACGTTTTGGATCTCCGTCACTCAAACACTGAGTGTGTCCCATAGCAAGAGATCCAACAAGACTGACTTAGAGGGTCCAAACAGCTGGTGGGGAACCCAGGAGGGAAGAGACGGCTACGATGTGACGGAGGAGTTGGCCAAGATGGAATGGTGCAATGGAAGCATTGCGTTTGTGGGAAACTCGTGGCTTGGAATGGCACAGTGGTTCATCGCGGCTGAGCGGCCTCCACACTTGAAATGCATCGCTCCGTTTGAAGGTGCTTCGGACGTCTATCGTGAGCTTGTCTGTCGCGGAGGAGTTCCATCCAAAGCATTTCTCAGGTTTGTTGGCAGTATGCTTTTCGGTGAGTGTTTTCAACACCAGTCTTTACTCGAAGCAATGGACATGTATCATCTACATACTGTTAAGTAGTCAGCGCCTCACTGACAAGCATCAGGTAATGGGACTCAGGAGGACGTGGCGTCGATGATTGAGAAGTACCCATCGATGAACGACTACTGGGCCGACAAACGCGCCAATGTCAGCAATATCAATGTTCCCATCTACGCTCTGGCCTCCTTCTCAACGGGACTCCACACGTTCGGCTCCTTCCGGGGCTTCACAGAAGCGCAGAGTCAGCACAAATGGTAAGCCAGCCATAAGACAATACGTCTTGGTGCCTAGTCAGGAACAGACATTAATCTGGGCACCGCGCGTGCCATGTCGCTTAGGCTCCGAGTCCACGCGACGCAAGAATGGCACGATCTCTACCAGAAAGAGACCAACGACGAGTTACAGAAGTTCCTCGATCGATACACCAAAGGCATCGATAACGGATGGGAGGAAACTCCCAAAGTCCGAGTTTCCATCTACCGATATAACAAGGTCAGTCAGGAAGACATCCCCTTCAATTTCTCTTTTGTCCTGGAAGACGGCGCCGCGCCGTGTCTAGGTTGCACCTGCATATCCGGCCAAATGACTGGTGAATCATGATGAGAGATATACATAGTAACCGCCTCACTTGTTCCTAGGAACCCATCTTGAACCACATCGTCCCAGACTGGCCCATCCCCTCGACCGAGTACAAGACGCTCTACCTGCGTGCCGACGGCAGCCTCCAACACCAACTCCCGAGCGACAGCAGCGCCGACACGACACTGTCCTACCAATCCGACGTGCCGTTCCTACAGATGGACGACGACGACGAAGAACTCGGCTTCCAACACATATTCGCCTCCTCCGCGTACCTGGTCGGCTCGGCGCGCGCCAAGCTCTTCATGTCGACGCCGCCCGACTCAGGCCACGACGACATGGACATCTGGCTGCAGCTGCGCAAAGTGGACCGGTCCGGCGCCGTCCTCCAACAACTGACCATCCCAGCACAGGACTCGCCCATCCCCGACTCCGAGGTCCCGGTGGTGAACCCGCTGCGCTACCTCGGCCCCAGCGGCGCGTTGCGCGCAAGCCACCGCGCCCTGTCCGCACCAGAATCCACGCCCGAGTTCCCCGAACACGACTACACGCGCCGCGACCCCATCTTGCCGGGCCAGATCGTCGAGCTGGACATCGGACTGTGGCAGACGGGCATGGCATTCGAGCCCGGCGAGTCGCTCCTCCTCAAGGTCAGCGGGCATCCCATGACGCTCGCCGAGTTCCCGCCTCTGAGAGGAGCCGAGTTGTCCCAGAATAAAGGGAGGCATGTTCTGCACTTTGGGCCGGACACCCCCAGTGCCTTGGTTGTTCCTTTGATTGACATCTGAGAACTTCTGGCGGATCTAAAAATGCTGGATTGCGAGAGGCCTTTGGGATTTGGCATTCGAGCCCTGTTGCTCAATTGATTGGTTCTTTCATGTGATTTAGCTTTTCTCGAATTGTTTCACCAGGATTTCTTAGAACTTCCTGATCGCCCATCCGGCCAGTATGAGAACAGTATTCAATGAGCACATCCAGGTCGACATCTATCATCTTGATCTAACCGCCTTAACTATTGCTTTAACTGGAGTGTTTTTAACCCCCCTTAGACACCAACCCTCCTCTTCAACAAGACCTCCCCGCCATCAACCCCCGACCTGCCCGTCTTCGGTACCTCAATAATCCCCTCTTGGACCAACTTCTGCGCCAACCGTGGCAGCAGCGCATCACAGCCTTTCGCCACCATAACGTCAACCGCAACAGGCAGGAACTCCTCATGGTGCGTCACGTTCGAGTAGTACGGTGTCTCGCCGAGCGGAAATACGCTGTCCGGCGCCTCGGAGAAGACGCTAAGACGTCCTGCACTGAACCCAACGGGCGGGCGCGGCGGCTTGATGTATTCGTTGCGAGTGTTGACGTCTTCATCGCCGCCCGTGCTGCCTACGTATAGGAAGATTGCGTCGCTGCATGGCCCGCTAGGGCCACCACGTGGTAGGATCTCGGAGTTGAACCAGTCCATAAACACGGTTTTATTGGCGATGGCGTCTGTCACGGCGCTGGCCGGGTAGGAGTCCCCGAAGGCCCAGCGGGCTAGGGGGGCGGGATCGACGAATGGCGTGCGTCCTTGGTGCTGTGCGGCATAGTCGGCGTAGAAGTGGTCGCGGACGAGTGCGGTTTGTTGCTTTGAGATGAGGATCGCGTATGTTAGGTTGAGGAAGGAGGAGAGCGGGCCGGCGATGGGGATGTCGATGTTAGATATGGTCGGAGGGGTATAGTTGCTCCACAGGCTCGTGATGTTGACTGGTGAAATGGTTGCGTTGATGGAGGTCGCGAGTTTGGATGCGAATGAAACAAGGAGCGCTGATGAGTTGGACTCGGAGGCGTTGCTGGGATAGCTCCATGTGTAGATCTTGGTAGGCCACGCTATCGGTACCGCGAGGTCAGTGGAGGTGTAGTTAGTGTCGTAGAGGACGGCTTGGGCAATGTCCCAGAGGTATGGATCTCGAACGAGGAAGCCTGCGGTGTCAAGAGTCGGCGACAAGGGCATAACATGCGTCAGTTCGACCAGACCATGCGAAGGTCGATTCCCGAAGAGTCCTTGAACTGCCGCCGGTCCACGGATAGATCCTCCTGTGTCAGAGCCCACAGCAATGTCTAGCCATTCGTAGGCGGCAATTGAAGCACCAGCGCCAGAGGATGAGGAGGATGGATCCTGGTATCCGTCTCCTCGAGGGTTGAAGGGGGAATGATAGTCAACCCAGTCCGCCGTGGCTTGCTCACCATTTGCGAACTGTGAAGGTTTCTGCTTTCCCACGATGATGGCACCCGCATCGACCAGGCGTTGCATCGACGGTGCTGTAACATTGGCAGGAGGGTAGAGACTCCACCATGCTCGGTTTCCATTGGATGTCCTCACACCCGCGAGGTCGAAGATATCCTTGACGGCGATGCGAACGCCAGCCAGTGGTTGATCCTCTGTGCGAGTGTAGTAGAGGCGTGATGGAACACCAATGGTCACAGATGCCGTACCAGGGATCTGTGCACTGAGACTTGTGAATGTGCCGTCGGGAGTCTGCAACAACGGCTCAGAGAATGAACCCGTAAAGTCGGAGTACAGTCGATAGGTCGGGTAAAGGGACCCAGTGGATGATTCTAGAAAATACGGTCCACTCGGAATGGTAGTTGAATCAAGAGCTAAGATGTTGAATGTGATGTTCTCTGGAGATGTGAGTTGTCCTGTCACTGCATTTGGTAGTAGTACGGCTAAGGGAGGGGTCAGCTGGATGTGCGGGATGCATTATCTGAAGCTTCTCCATGCTTGTCTTCCTGAGTATTCGGCAAGGCTATCACAGAACACATCATGTGTATCTGTTTTGAATCGAGTGTAACGCATGAAAGAGTCCACTTGCCTTGCAAGAATGCCTCCTGAAACACATCGTCCATACTCGTAAAGTTCTCGACCACCGAGCTGATTCCGCTAACCCCAATATCCGCTTGGATTACGGTGACAGGATAGAAGCCATGTACAGCAGACGCAGTACTGAGCACGGCAGGGTCTACCGAGACATTGCCAACAGAATATGGAGAGATATAATAGTAGACATCGTTGAAGGAGACCGAAAAGCCCGTCGAGACGAGTTGTGCTTCTCCTCCAGCGCAAAGCCACCAAAGAGTGACCAGGCTGACAAGAGCCGCCCAATGATACCTGGCGTTAAATAGCATCTTGGTAGAGGCGATCACACACAGGAAAGGAGGTCTCGGCCGGGGGAATCAAATCAACATGGAGTGGAAGGTGAAACCATGTCCCTAGCTGGGGAGCTTTATGCTAGCCATCACGGCAGGGTAACACAACAGATCTGCAGGGTGAGCGGACATGGACGTCGAAGCCGAAAGACTCGGTCGAGCACGGAAGCATGGTGGATGATGGTGACTGATGTCTCTGATTGTGTTTAGGCAATTCAGAGAATCTCTTATCTCCAAGTGTGCTATTGCAGAGAATTCATACTGGCTAGCTCATGGAACTCCTGGTTAGAACGAGCTGTGGGTGCTTCTTTGCATGGATAGTGCGTGGAGCAGAAGCTGAACCAGGGTTGACGTCCATAGGTACGCGTTAAGAATGACTCCGTCTCCCGGGGCGCTTGTGCGATAGCTCCACGCATGGAGAGCCGCATGCGACACCATGATGTAAAACGAGGAGTCATAGTATCTCGCTAGCAGGGCTATCCGATAGAGTAGGCCGCTTGCCTTCTTTTAGTGGCAGACAATGGTTCAGTGGTGAGGTTTGTGGGGATGCACAGATTGAATGAAGTCGAAAGATAAAAGCCTTGATAACGGGATGATGGCTCCTGCCGAACGGGGAAACGCTAATGAACTACTAATCAACTGATTGTTTGTTAGGCAGAAAGGGAGTGGAGTGTACGACACACGTGACCTCAGTATGTGGGATGGAGCATTAGTCAGTGATTTTGTACATACCAGGCACCAGGGGTGCCAGTACGGACAACTCAGTACTCGATGCGATGCTGCATGAATACCCACATTGTTGATCGACATGGGAAAGTAGAATGACACCCACGTGGTAGGTCAGAGAATGGTTGAAGCCACATTCATTCTGGCCCACCTATCTGTGACCTTGTAAGACATATACGGTACATCAGTGGTCAATATTTCTTACTGCCACGAGTCTAATCTCGTAAGACGGTATAATGCAACGAATTGTTGCTGTCTCAGTTCATATATAGCTGGGTCCTACAGCCAATGACACTCCACGATCAATTCGTAGAATTCGTCTCCTATATCCCACACAAATGGGTTTCTTCTAAGAATGTCTCGCCTCCTGTATTATAGTGCTTTCATGGTAGCACCATCTTTGGTGTATCGCCAATAATCATATCCCATCCGGTAAAAAAAGTTCTAGTTCTTGGAGGGGGGGCTCAAATGTCGTCAAATCCGGAAAAGGACCGATATCATGCTGTCAAACCGAACACCATACACGCTGCCGAATACTCTATTTTTCGATGGGGATGTCAGTTTCGACTTCCCTGTTCCTAGACAGGAATTGCTCGCCTCGACTTCTCTCCTGTGCCTGGACATTGGCGATGGCAGATTCCAGCGCACTTGTCAGGTCAATATGGAAGAGAGGGCGGTTGAGGCTGTGAACGACGGCCTTCTTCGACACGTTGGTCCTGTGATATGCCTTGCTATTGCTGAGTTGCCGTTGAATGTCGTGGTTACTGCCAGAGCTGGAGTCATCACGAAGCTTGCTGGCCGCGATATTCTCGGACTTGCTCAAAGGTCGGCCAATTTCCTCGTCACGCGCATGCGACAGCCTTCTGTTCGTTTCCGCTTCTGCCGCAGCAGCAGCAGAACTGCTACCCCCGATTTCTGTAATATTGAAAATCGGTTTCCATCGGGCATACTCCTCAGTTGGAAGGGTGGGATAGCCAAAGCCAGCTGAAGCAAGTGCACGCTTGGTCCAGCGGTTGTTGACGGAGGCAAGATGCCATTGAACCACGTCTGGAGTGGTGTAGCGATCAAGTTGATTGCGGACATCAATCAGGGTCTGAACACTTGTCACGTCAACATTGTTGACGGTGGAGAAATCTAGAATGATGGCCTTCAATGTGGGAAGGCCGTCATTGACTTGTTCCACTTGACCTCGGCGAGGGCCGGGATTATTCCAGGGTCGATCACCAGGACGTGGCCAGGAGTCGGGGTTCGTTCGACGGGTATGCTTGAAGATGTATTCGACCAAGTAGTCTGTGTAGTGGTTTGCGTTTGGATAGTTGAGGCCTTCACTGAAACGATAGATAAAGATACCAGGGTAGGGCGATTCAACATTGATGTCTGGGTTTGAGCCATCGCCATGGTCCAGTGGCAAGAAGATGTTGCGCTCGTCACGTTCATCCGACGCTCGGCGTCCATCGTGGAATTTATCTTCCAACAAATGGTCACCAATGACGGAGTGAATCTTGACTTTACCAACAAAGTGTCCTCGAGCCTTGACGACGCGGAAGAGATAAATAGCCACACTGACGCAAATAGTAGTGTAAATACCATTCTCGATGGAAGAGAAAATAGTGACGAAAACTCCGGCGAAGAACACGATGACCTCTAGAGGGTTGACGCGGTAGAATTGGTAGACTGTCTTGGGTGGAGTGATCAGGTCAAGCACAGCGTGAATAATGACGCCTGACAGCGAGGCACTCGGTATGTAGAAGAAAACGGCGGGAAGAGCGTAGATGGCCAAAAGAACCACAACCGCAGTAATGACACCAGCAAATGGAGTTCTGACGCCAGCTTTGGATTTGATAGCAGTCCTGGAGAAAGAACCTGTCGCCGGGTAGGCACCAAGGAAAGGACCCAAGAGGTTGGTGACACCAATAGCAACAAGTTCCTGGGAAGGATTGATGGTATAATTGTTGATTCGACCGAAGGACTTCGAGATAGCGATGTGTTCAATTAACAAGACAATGACGGAGGCAGGAAGTTCGCGAGCAAAGTAGCTGATGATCTCTGTATTAACGGTTGGCACTGCTGCATGTTGGAAACCTCGTGGCACCTTGCCCAGGATTGCGAAAATAGGCTTCTCACGATGGTGTCGGTTGACCAACCAGCTGATCATGGTATAGAGAAGGATGACGAAAGCTGTCCGGAGGGTGGAGATGAAGAAGAAAGTCTTTGCTCTGCTGGGGTTCTTCCGGGCCAAAAATGCGCAGCCATATCGGATCAGATATAGGAGGAACAAGGCGGTTAAGCCCATAGCAGCATCAATCTTGGTGTGTCCGAGATATTTCAACGTGTTGATGATGACCATATAAGTATGGTCGCGAGTGTTGAATCCTGTGACCTTGATACCCATCATGGTGGGGACTTGACCCGAAGCAATGCTGATGGCGGAGCCAGTCATGAAGGCTGAAATGGCGGTCAAGGGGATGAAGTCAACAATCCATCCCGCGCGAATCAGGCCAATGAAGGCGACAATCGCACCACAGATAATGGCAAGTGCAGAGGCCACAACGTAGCCGGGGATTTCGGGGTGCTCAATGGCAACTTTGTTGACAACATTGCCCACAATGGTCGACATGACGGCAACGGGACCGATCGTGATATCCTTGGACGTCGCAAAAAACCAATAGATGAGGACACCCATGAAGGAGGAGTACAGTCCAAACTCAACAGGCAATTCGGCCAGCTTGGCATAAGCCATGCCCTGGGGTACAACAACGCAGCCGACCGTGATACCGGCGACCAGATCTCCGAAAAACCATTGAAGATTGTACCGCAAGATCCAGTGAGTGAAAGGGAACAGGCTCCAGATGTAGCTGACGACTTGTTTTCTGTCAGGGACAAGGTCCTTCAGCCAGTCAATGGTATGAGGTTCCTCCTCGACATAGGTATCGGCGGTGTTGACGGAATAGGTGGATTCGCCTCGTGTGATGGCATCGTCCTTTTCTTGGTTCTGGTTGATATCAATACCAAGCACTCTGGCCAAAGAGTGGCCAACCTTGGTTGAGGTTGAGGCCATGGCTGGTCGACTCGGGTGGTCTAGAAAGACCTGAATATGTGCTTCAACACTCAAGCAGCAGCTTTGCGTCTGGGTTGCAAGTGGTGGTACCGAGTTCAAGAATGATAACAAGAAAGGGGGCTGACAGGGCAGATCTTTGTTGTTATTTAGGGCCTTCGCAGCGTGGTTGGTGGTACCGTACGGTGGCTGCCGTGTAGGGAGAAGTGGTGATTGCCAAGGCGAGGAATCAGCAGGGCTGCGGATTGGATTGGCGGGATGGGACCAGGGTACGCCTTAGGCCCGTGTAAAGTCCTGAAGGAGCAAGCTAGTCGAGACGTGAAAAGCAGCTCGAGGTCCGGAGAAGAGCTTGTCGAGCGGTAAGACTGTGATTAGGGTAGATAAAGGCTGATCGGAGCCCGTTGGTCCTTCGGAAACGGGTGATGAAGGTGTAGTACTCTGACGACGCGATGGGAATCCCAAAGCACGGGGGTTGAGAGGTGCTGGTATAGTCGGCTCAGAGTTTTCCTCGCAAGAATGGAGATGATGACCTCGTTATGATGTGATTGTTGGAAGGGGTCTAAGGTTTATATGTTCGCCCCCGGGTGAGGATGGCAACACCTTGTAGATCCCTGGGGCCAAGCGAGATGCTCAACTTGGCTGGATATCGGAAGGATGCTGATTGACGAAATACGAGATCTGGACCCCGCCGAGGTGAAGCCCAAGGATCTCACAGACTTTCCATGTCCATGGAAGCAGTACGACTCTTACAAGGCACTTCGGACGCCAGCGAAATGAAGAAAAGGCACTGAGACGGGCAGGATGGGATGGTGATGGGGCGAGGGCGAGGGCGAGGGCGAGGGCGAGGGCGATGGTGCAATCGGTTGTTTGACGAATCGGGGGGAGATTTGAGATAGATCAATGTAGGGACTGCACATGCGACTAACTAGCCTTGAGCGATCAAGCTCCAAGGTCGGAGATGCGGGCGCCGGTAGCACGCGTGGGAGAAGGTACGAGTAGCTGTAGGAGAAAGCCATGCTCGTTGCTCATCACAATTGCGGCTGATGCGATTGTGGGTGGGAATTAAGGCATCCAGATTCGGAAGAAACCTTGTATTAGGGTAAAATTGTATGACACCATTCTTGGCAGTGGAAGGAGGCAATCTGGGGGGGGGGAAGTTGAGCTGGGAGCTTGAGAGTCAACATGCCAGATGCCAGGCTGCGAAAAACAAGCACAGCACTACCGTGCGCGAGTTTGCTTTCCAAGAGCATGTATCTGTATCTTGCACCGGGTCCAGAATTGAAGCTTGCCATGTGGCCATTCTAGGGGCATGGAAAATGCTGTACCCCGTCAGGAGTGTCTCGGGTACCTTTAAGGTAGCTTTGAGGTAACTGACTACCGAATACACCGTGCTTACATGTCCCAGGGACATGCAGTGCGCTAAACACGCCCACCTGAGGTTAGGCGATTAAGGATGGGCGCAGGTCCCACGCCCTGCCTCAAGGGGCATCAGCACATTTCGTCCAGAGTACTGTGCACAGCCGGGCCGCCAGACCGCCAGACCGCCAGACCGCTACACCTCTCTTCAGCAATACGGGGGAGACCTGGGATGGTCGGTAGTGAGCCCAACTTGAACCTGACACCCGGTGGCAGTGGATGGGTTGCCACTTGCAACACACCCTTTTTGAAAGCTGAAAGACCACGAGGCGTTTCACGAAGCCAGGTTCTCACAGGAGCAATATGACGTGCTCTTGTAGTATTTTTAATCAATGCGTAGGTCGGGAGGGGTCGGCTCCAGTTAAATAATTATTCTTACAGGGTCACAAGTGTCGTCTCCTGGGTCGGTGAGTTTGTCTGGAGCCAGGGGACCCGCTGAGTGCCAGTGCCGCCGCAGCGTGGCTCCATCCCAGCGCCCAACAAGGGTAAAGACTCCGTGTGTGTGGACGCCGCCCATACCTCATACCTCATACATACTGTACACACCTCACACCTCACACTTCATACATACTGTACACACCTCATACATACCGTACACACCTCATACCTCATACCCCAACCTCATATGCAGCCAAACCGCAAGGCAAAGGCGGTGACAACACCGCCACCCCCCTCTCTCTGCACCTTGATTCCCTACCAATCAGACATCTTGCCCTCTCTCACTCTTCGGTGTTGCTGTTGACGTGATTCCGCCTAAGACCCAAACAGCCAAGCACATTCCAGTTCGACTGAATCCTGTAATTAATCAGCACCTCGTAGGCAGATGGCACGACAAAGGCCCGCCCGAATCTCACCTCACCTACGAGTACGGTGCCATCATCAAAAGAGCCACAGCCATTTGCTTTTGCACTCTGCCCTCCTCCCCGTTCCTACCTCGTATTCCTCCTGTACGCTTCTGAGGGCCCCATATATTCGAGACACGACCTAGGTAATTAGTTCGACCTTGGACATGAGATATCTCGTAAAGGCTGTGATTGGAAGCGTGATACATCTCGGACTGATGCAATAGCGCCGGGAAACCTCCTTGATCTTTGTCCAACTCTGTTGCTTGGCCAGGCACAGACGGAGTAATGGCTGAAGGTGAAATGTTACGAGTAGGCAGGCACTTGGTAGGCCATCCCGAGCTCCTACTGTAGTACTTGGAGATCAAGCATCCTTGGCAGACGCCTTCCGCAAGCACCAAAGTAATAATGACCCGAAGTGTCAGATTCACACTGCATGATCTTGACAGGATACCTTGGGTGCCTTGGGAGCCAAGGTCTGGAATACAGGCTGAAGGGATTGTACGGGGGAGGTCTTATCAGATCAAGCCTCAACCTCCGGTGACGTCTTGTGCACAATGGATGTCATTCATCTCAAAATCTCGTGGTTAATCAGTACGTAGTGGACAAGCATGCTGCGATGGTCGTCAATCCCATCTTGGTTTGTATTCGTCGTGCCAGTGCTGAGTATCTCCCACTCGAGTCTCTCCTCGAAAGACAACCGGGGCTGTCCAGTGACCCTTCCGGGTCCAGCACAACGTCCTCTGTCCTTTGCAATAGCATAATCCTGAATATCCGTCTATGATGCGCGAAAGCAAGGCTATCTAACCATCCACACACCGCCTCGAGACACATCCTGGCAGACCCAAAGCTGGCATGCACCTCACCCGGCATGAGCCGGATTGCCTTGGCCTGGCCGTGTGAAATATGGGCTCCCACCGTAGAAAAACGCCATTTCGAATCCCTGTGCGGTCTTGCTTTATCCAGACGCCAACGAGATGCGAATGCTTGATCGACAAGTTCGGAACTTCGGATGCTTTGGAAACCCCACGCTCGCTAATGCTCGAAGCCAAGCACGACTGGTGCCCGCCACCTTCTCTTCGTTTGCTTGAATCATCATCCGTCTGCCTGGTCTCATAATCTCATCGGTCACTGCTGGTTTACTGCGATGCGCATTGAACTCTCTCGGCACCCGCCGGGATGCCATCTTCGTCATCTTCATCCATTCCAGTGGCACCCCGCGCACGTGCATGCTGACGAGGATCAACATCTTCCAGATCAAAGTCGTCAACCATTCCGTCCTGAGGAGGCAGCTTTTGCTGCATTCGTGGAGGAAGAACCTGCTCTAGAAGTTCAACATTTTGTATTTGTGCCTTGTCTGGGAACTTGACATCGAATTGAATATAGAGATTGCCAAAGTCGTGGTGTCGGAATGAGGGCATTCCCTGGCCCTTGATCACTTTGATGGCACCTGTTGAGAGAGATATTAGTATCTGAGCTGTTTCTCGAGTCTCGGCTCCCGACTCGGGCAAGACTTACCAGGAGTGATGGGTTCGCCGGGGAAGATGTTGACCGTCAACCACCTCTCATCAAGATGTTCAATGTATATCTGTCCGCCGGCCAAAGCTGTCAGGAGATCGATCTCCGCATGGTAAAACAGGTCGTCATCTTTGCGCTGAAATCGAGCGTGCGGCTTCTGCTCAATCTCGAACACGACGTCACCAGGAAGGACTCCAGGGACCTGGTCACCCTCTCCACGGAATTCAATCTTGTGCCCACTCTTGACGCCACGGTCAACATGTACGTGGAGGACCTTGCGCTCAACAACGGTCTTCTTGCCCGCGCATCGTTTACACTTGTCGCGGTCCCGGATGTTTTCTCCCTCACCCTGGCAGTCGGGACAGATGGTCTGGAAGCGCTGGATCATGGGACCCATCTGACGCATCATGGTTTTCATACCAGCACCATTGCAGCCCGCGCAGGTCTTGACCGCACCTTCTTTGCCTCCACGGCCTTCGCAGGCAGAGCAGATGACGGATTTTTGCAGGGCAAGTTTGGACACTTTCCCGCGGTAGATATCTTCAAGCGAGACTTTGTGGACGTGGTGGATGAGTCGTGCTTTCTTGGGGCCTTGGTCGCGCATGCCGCCGCCACCGAACATGCCACCGAAGCCAGAGCCGCCACCAAAGAACTGTGCAAACAGGTCTTCAGCGGCCATACCACCACCCCCCATTCCGCCCTGTTCTAGACCCTCCTCGCCATATTGATCGTACAATTGTCTTTTTTGAGGGTCTGAAAGAACTTCGTAGGCTTTGGAGAGGTCTTTGAATTTTTCAGCAGCATCGGGGTTGTGTGCATTCTTGTCTGGGGCGAGTTAGACAGCTGAACAGGACCAGGGGCTGGGCACTTGTCAAGGACGCTTACCAGGATGGTGTTTGAGAGCGCCCTTTTTGTACGCAGTCTTTAGTTGAGCCTCAGTAGCAGTAATCTCCACCTAAGGTCGTGTGTGAGAAGCTGTTGAAGTACAATAGACACATTGAGAAACTCACCCCTAGGATTTCGTAGTATTTGGTGTCTTTGACCATCTTGAGACAGTGGTCACTCAGTTGCCGGTATCGAAAGTGGACGAGTACGGGGTGACAAGGCTTATCGGATAAAGGACGGAGGGTGTAAGTAGAAAGACCTGCAGGGACGGCTTCCGGAGGGGACTGGACGAGAGGGGAGAGTCGTGTGAGAAGGATTGACAGTCGTGATTAGGACCTAGGACCGTGAATGCAGAAGTGGGTGTGACTTGGGGAGTTGCAGAAGAGAGAATTGGCGAACGGACTTAAAAATTGGAAATCTGGAGATGCGGTGTTCGGCCAGAACAGGCGCATTTGTTGGAAGGATCTCTGATGAGATGGGGCCTTTGCCTGAGTGGTGGGTGGATGGATTAGAACTCAGAGTGACCGCAGTTTGCCAGTCAGAATTTACATTCTCCGTAGTCAGGCCCTGAGGCGGCCTTCTGGTTGGCGTGTGGCCAGGAGGCTGAAAATGCCAAGCCATCTCCCGATTTCGATGGGATTCTTTGCGACTCTTTGCGACTCTTTGCATTGCGACTGCCTGCCTCTAGGGGAGTATTGTTTACTCCGATCCCCGACCCCGCCTCACCCAGGGGGTAACTTACTCAAGCACAGAGCGCCTTACGGAGGATAATCAAGATATCCCTAGGCATGCATTTATGCACATGGTGGTTCTTTGGAATAATACCGATGGTGATACTTTCGGACGTGTGTTGAAAGCAATGTATTCCGAGCAAAGGCATGGATCCGGCAATTGCAGTTCTGCCTCCAAGTGAATGCCCTGCCTCACTCCGTACAGAGCACTCAGTACCTTGTAGCAGGACCAAATGGCTTTGTAGAAACCTGCAGCTGCCAAGGCCGCGTGGCTGATCCCTCGGTGGCACCCCAATCATTCACACTTCATCTCATCCTTTAGGCGACCTGGTAGGTGTGCATTGTTGCTTGACAAACAATCGGATGATTACATAGCCAGGTCCAGAAGAAGATGGCGAGTCTGAGTCCCTGTATGACGCGGTGAGACAAGATCAGGGACCTGTGTTACTGCAACTATATCAAATTTGTGCATGTGCTCCTGCGACACCCTCTTCGCTGAATATAACTTCTAGAAAACACGAGTCGAAAAACAGCGTTCACACAATGAAAGCGGGTACCGTGTTTGCCTCCATTGCACCTGGCTCGGCAACGTACTCTCTCAGTCTATCTGGATCAACATGGGGAATATCCACTGGAACAATCTAGGTTATACTCATCCCTGTCATTGTAAAAGAAATTGAAGTTGAATTTTTCTCTTCTGGATCGCTCCACGTCTGTGAACAAGGCTCTAGACACCTAAGAATCGTCGCGAAAACGCTCAAGAGCTAAGACCAAGTGCGCAACGGAAACGTAGACTAGAATCCGAAAATAAATTTCCACGTTTTGTCTCTCCCTCCAACGTACGATGTTTGCTGCTCCCTGTCCTTCCTTTGGTGCCGCCAGGCTCTTCCTGGACTCCGAGGGGGTATCTTGGGTTTCCTGAAGCCGCTGCCGGTCAGCCGTCAATTCCAACTGCCAAATTCCTGCCTCGCCAATCACTCATCGTCCTCTGCGTACTCATCTAGCCTTCCTCGACCATTGATCGTGTCCTTAGCGCCGGCAAATCGATTTGTTGCTCTTGCTTCGTGGATTCTCGCAATGGCTCGGTGAGTTTTTGCGAGACGCTTATAGTCACCATTTCTTTCGTACTCCTCTGCAAGCTGCTTATAGCACTCGAGCGCATGCACCCCATACTCTCTCTCACGCCCTTGCTGCTGTGAGCTGGGGCTGAGTCCATCAATGCTTCGACGCGCTCGGTCAAGCTCTTTCGCCTCGGAATTCTGGGAATCCGTGTCCTTTCCACGCCCATTCCCATTGCTTAATAATCCATTGCCGTGCTGCCCACCCACCGGGCTGCTCATTTCATCCTCTGGATCTGTGGTGGTGAGCAAGTCCACCAGTTCCTCAACGGTGCCAACGAGCTCTTCCAATGCTGTCCATAGAGCATCATCCGGTTGGTTGGCAATTGTATGGAACAACTCCAACAATTCGGTGATGAATAACTTCCTGCTCATCGCTTCGTTCCCACTCAGAGGCTTGGCTTTCAGTAACGAATTCAGAGCACCTATAATCTCTGTCTCAATAAGCTCCAGATCTTCACTGAGCGCCCATTCGCTGACAATCATGGTCTGAAGGATCTCTACAGCAACCTTGCGCAGACCTTCATGCATGCTGAGACACAGGCTGATGATGGGGCCCACCAAACTAGGGACGTACTGGACTTGGAAGCCGCCAAGCTTGCGCACATTGTATCGTCGTTGGTCGTCATTTTCGGCTTCCCAGCCCAAGCTTTCCCAGCTTTTACGCAATAGATCTGCTCCGGATTGTCGCACATCTCCAGAAATCTTCCACACAGCTCGACGTTTTTGTTCCGGAAATAGCTCAAGTGTAAGTGCAGGAGAGGACACTAGAGCGAGAAGAGTGTCAAGGAAGGACTTCCAGAGTTGCATGTCGAATGTCTCGGCACCTTCAGGCGCGGGAAGATAAGAAGAGATGAGCAGGGAAGATAGGTAATCGAGAATTGTGAGCGCAGACGAATGGTGGTAGATATGGAGCGTGAGCCACGTGGCCGGGAAAGCATCATTTCTCAGCAAGGAGCGTAGCACCGTCAGGCTAGATAAGATATAATCAGACAAGTCTTGTCCATGGAGCTTTGGACTTGTGGGTGGCTTCATCCTCGCAATGGTTGAAATCAGCGAGGAGAGTTCAAGTAGACTCTCATCGTACTGGTCGTTATTCTCCGCCGATTTGACAACAAAGGGATACTGCTCCGAGAAAAGCAGGGATAAGGATCGTCTCTTACTCCCGGATTCATTTGCAATGGTGCCATAGGCTGAAATCAGCTTGGGTGTGAACTCGTGCAGGTAGTGTGTGGAAAATCGAGTCAGCTCTGCTACAATTGAGCAGCAAAGTCTCACCTGGTCATGCCAATCGTCTGAGAGATTGTTTGGTGTCCAATATGGCTCTAGCCACCCAATGCAGCTCTTGACCAATAGCTTCTTATCTTTCTCCTCAACCCAGATCTGATCGAGCTTGGTATAGTTCAGAATCAAAACGAGTCTGTAAAGAACCAGTTTGCCTGACACGTCGTCACACGAGTCGATAAAATCGATTGCCACTTTCATCACCTCTTCTGCGCTAAACGCTGGCAGCAATTCCGGAAGCCAGGTCTGGAATTTTTGGACCAGGAGAGTTTTGCTACCTACTAAGGCAGCTGTTTCGCTTCGCATCATCATCTGAAGACCAAAGAGGATTGCCTGCATGTCTTCCTTAAAGGTGGAGTGCTTCTCATCATTTTCTTTGGCTTGTGACCCGAAGCGTCTCTGCTGATACGAGGAAATGACAATTTTCATGAATTGACTTCCGACTTTGAATAGTGCTCTCATGTCCCGTGCACTTTGCGGATCGGAAACGCTTTGCAGCAACCGTGTGAAGCTGCGTATTAAGCAGGATGCCGCGTACGGAGAGCGAAAATGATTCTCAGTGTATTGGTCAACCAGTGGACCAAGATTATAGCGTCGATCGTGAACAATACCAAGGACGAATACGATATCGTTGAATATCAAATCTTCGAACTTGGATTCACCGGATTTATGCACCAAGACACCAAATAGCGCATCCAAGACATCCTTGACTTGCTTGACAATTTCGATTTCCGGCACGAAGGTCAATTTCTGGAGGATGTCCAGTAGTTGAACAGAGGTTTGGTGCTTCCAATTGATGAGACTGACCAGAGTCCGATCTTGCGAAAATTCGGTGCTCGAGAGAAGTGTCTCGACTTCCAACGAAGCAATAGGTGCTGTCACGCCATCATACAGGGCGCGATTCGTCACATTGTCCCATGGTAATGACAAGTATGCCCCGCGACCTTGGACAATACTTGAAGTGACTTTATCATACGCATGCAAGATCAAAGAGTGCTTTCCATCACTGACAAATGCTTGACGATCCCAGAGTGGCATCCATGCTAATGCAAAAGGGAACTCAGGAGCGTCAGCGATGCTTAGAACTAGATGGCTGTCGGGCACCTTCTGAGTGGGTATTCGAAGACAGAGTGTTTGATCCCAACAGATGTCATGCTCAACAGCGTTGGTGCGAAATGCTGTAACGCCTGCCCCATTGGAAGAAGGGAATATGCAATGCTCGACGCGCCGACCGTTGGAGTCGCGAACTTCCATAGTCAGTTGCAAGTTTTGCAAACCCAGGGCCTTGATTGGCGCAGAACCCACTTCCGGGTGAGACAGATGACATCCCTGAGTGATGACGGCTTTATTGAGCCTCAAGTAGATGTCCAACCGGGCTTTCGAAGGCGCCTCGGAAAAACCCATCTTTTGTGTCTTGGACACTAAGTGCATAGAGGTTGGGTTATTCTTGATCAGCGTATCTGCCTCTAGAGCGATGTATGGGGTGAGTCTCAAGCTGATGCTGGACACTCTGTTTGAAACGACGTGTGCTTTCTCTGAGGGGTCAAGCAGCTTGGATATGATGTGATCCTCGTCTCGTAGCTTTTCCTCTTCTCGATGCGACGTTGTCCAGATGGTCACGGTTTCTTCGCTTGGCTGGCCATTTCTCATAACTCTGGCGACGTCCACCACTCCAATGCCAATTGTTCGAGGAACGGGAGCCGCAGGTGTCTTGCTTGGACCCTCTTCTTCCTCTTCTCGGATGCTGGGAGTAGAAGATCTTTCTTTGCGTTGAGGGGTCGATCGGCCATCGCCGCCGGGTTGGGGTTTCTCAGCATTCTTCTTTTTCCCAAACATTAGGCTTGATCTTCGACGAGTCAAAGACAACTGCCTTTGGCTCCGAAGTGTCCCATTCCTCGACGGAGGACGATCTGGTAAGTGTTTTCTGCCTCTTCGAGGCGCCTCAGGCACCACGACCTTGATAGTGAGATATAAGCGCTCATCACTGCTTATATCTCGGGTGCTTAGATCTGAAAATAGCGTCTTCATTTTGGCGGAGCCAACGGAGCTAAAAGTCTCCGAGAACGAGTTCAGGTTCCCGTCAACATCTTTCTGATAGAGAGCCAGGCTAAGGGTCGCCTGATCGAGGTCCGAACCGGTGACTGACGTAACCTCCAAGAGGCAATGGTGTAATGAGGTTGCTTTGGACTTCTCCGCAGGAGTGCCATCTAGAACACTCATTATAGACTGTAGCTTTGCCATTTCGATGGCCGAGTCTTGCGAAGTCAACAATCTGCCAAGTTGCCTGGGATCCCTCACAATGACCTCGCCGCTCAGCATTCTGTTGCCGCGAACCAGATCCCAGACGGCTTGCTCGCGGACACCCAACCTCTCTTGGGTAGTCAGAACATCGTTTAAAAGCTCGCGCCGGGCGTAATCCAGGCGCGTCGTGATCTGCGACATTTGGTCCAAAGTGTGATACTCTCGCCTCAGAACCAGGTCTGGAAGATGGAGAATATACCATTCCCGGAGGCAGCTTGAGATTTCATCCACCAGGGGCTCAGCTGATGAAGTTGGTGATTCGTCACCAATTTTCAACATTGGAACAGGTGCTGGAGGTTTTGGCTGATCAGGCTGCCTCAAAAAAGGTGGGGCAGAGCCGAGTTGTTCTCGAATTTCGATACAGCATTTTGGAAAAATGCCAGAAAAGACACGAGCCTCTGAAGCGGTTCGTCCAGCGGAGTTTAGAGATGACAGTAACGTGGGTGGTGCAACCAGATAGCCCCGACACCAAGAGCCATCTTTACCACCTTGTTCAATGACATAAAGTTGATCACCAATCTGAAGGGGGAGTTCAGCTGGGGAGGAAGAAGGTTGAAAGGGGTAGATGGCCACCGCATACGACAGAGGCAGCGGCTGCCAGGGCATATTAGAGGCTGGACAAAGATAGCCTGATGATATTCAACGGTCTATTAGTGATTTTGTGGTTAAGGGTCGCAAATGTGGTCAGAGTGTCGAGACTGGCCCTGACCAGAACGGTGGATTGAGTCCGGGGGCCTGTGCGGCAATCATCCACATTGACTTCATGGGCTATGGGAGAAAGAGACCACTGGAGATATAGAGAAGGGGCGGGCGGATGAGACTGGGGATCAAAGTTGAGATAGCGATGCGTGGTTGTTGCAGAACCCGATATTGAAAGTCCCTTGAATTTTGATGTGATTCATGTAACGCGTGCCTTGAAAGGGCGTTATTTTCGATGCAGACGTACTCCGTACTCCCTAATGGAATTAGCAAAAATCCCCCCGTTCGACCTGACCGACGACCTCGCGGGTTGCGACCTCCCTAGGCCGCTTGGCCGATTGCGCTCTAGCTCGATTTGGCTAGCGGCTAACACCCTAAAGCGGTTAGGCTGAGGCCCAAGCTTGTCTGAACTTAGGGCTCAGGGCCCCAGGCCCGTGGGGGCTCCGAAAATGCCCTGGACGAAGCACCGGGGGCGCTCTATTAAGTTCTAACCACGCCCAAGGGTTCTTTGGCCTGCTGCTAATTTAGCCTAAGCGACCCTTGAAGCTTCTTCCTGGCCTGCCCTGCTCCTTGGAAGACTGCCTAACGAACCCCCTAACCCCCCGAGAGGCTAACTAACTCGCCAAGCCTAGAAACTTGGAACTTGGAAAGAGGCTCAATAATGTCACTCATACCATCCGCTCCTACCTAACCTAATACGAACCCTGGCCATTCATTCTTATTCGGCTAGCCCAATATCAATCATCTGCAGGCACTCCCATCCCTCCGTTCTAGGTCGCCTTCGTCAAGCCACAAAACACATTCTCTCTTCATATTTTGTTTCATACGCAAATTCCTGAACCCTTCTCCAACCACCGAGCACCGTCCTCAACCTCGCTCGACGGAGTGCTTGTCCGTGAGTGACGGTCCACATTGAGCATCGACTACGGGGCACTACTTGGGGATCTTCGCGCCAGATACAGATCGAGTGGCCCATCCGCCGGCTGTTGCACCATGGAACCCGTGGTCAATATCTTGTTGGACTCCTTCCCCGGCTTGTCGCTCCCTCCAACGCTGTGTATGCCTCTGCCTGCGTCAGCGACCCTTGCAGACCTATTTTCTTCCATCCGACATGTGCTCCCGGCGAGCCTGCCGGCGAACACCCGGCTCATTCTAACATCCACCTCAAACACTCCTATCTACGACTCCCCATCCACCACGATAGCCGAATTATGCCGTTTTGCGCCATGTCAGGACGTTCCTACAGGCTCGTTCCTGCCCCTGCGTCTATCTGCCCCGCTCGTTGGTGGCAAAGGTGGTTTTGGGTCTCAACTTAGGGCCGCAGGTGGTCGTATGTCCTCGCGCAAGAAGCGTCAGAATGCCGAGCTTGCTACAGGAAGTGCCCGCAACCTAGATGGTAGAAGACTCAGGACCATTACCGAGGCCAAGAATCTAGCAGCATATTTGGCTACCAAGCCGGAAGTGGACAGGAAAGAGAAGGAAGAGAGACGCAAGAGATGGGAACAAGTCATCGAATTGGCTGAGCAGAGAGAGGCAGACATGAAGTCCGGAAAGACAGCAGATGGTCGTCGTAAAGGCATCAGTGACGAGTGGGTCGATCAAAAGGAAGAGGTAGGTGAGAACGTCAGAAACGCCGTCAAGCTTGCTATGCTTGCAAACGAGGACATGGGCAAGGACAAGGCCAAAAGGGTCTCACCACAACAAGGCGAGAGTAGTGGAAGTGGAGGATCCTTACCGCCTAGCGACGAGGATAGCGACGCAGATGATCTGATGGAGCTTGATGAAGATGGCATGTCCAGACTGAAAAGCGAAGCCGAGACAGGAGATGCCGATGCGATTTGGGTGCTTCAGAACCGCCTTAAGATCCCATCGGAGCTCCTGCCTAAGGCGAAGCCAATACTCCGCCGGAGATTCGCAGGTTTTGACGACGATGAGGATGATTTGTCCAGCAGTGAAGATGAGGAGCCCTCTGCCCAACTAGCAGGTAAGGGCAAGCAAAAGGTTGACAGCACGCGATAGCTTTACAAATGAAAGGAAGATACTACAAACTTCCTAAGTTGGCGCCCTTGCATATGATCTTGTCCTTGTTTCTCGGTTTCTAATATTGCTATATGCAAGGCGCACAATGCTGATTGAGGTCGGCCATTCGGACTACTCCACCGTCCATCACAAGTTCTGTCTCCAAAACGGATTTGAGCGGCGTGGCTTGCTTGTCCATGATTCCTAAGGGAAGGCGGAGGCGACTGGAGCTATCGCCGTCGAGTACACTTAACATAAGGGTCAAAAGATGACAGAAGAGTGTGCGAACACCAAACGTTGAAATTCACTCTTAAATAGCTGGGGTCCGCCTGTTCCATCTCCCCCTGCCCTTCCTCTCCTTCGCACGAGAAGGAAGGCACCTCAACCACAAAGATTAGTTGCAGCAGGTATTCAGGGACGGCCGACAAAGAAGGCTGTTCAGAAGGCACAGAACTGGTCCAGCTCCCCAGGCACTGAACGAGGCCATGGCGGCCGTACCATTTTCCATGCTGGCGGCTGGCTGGTTGGGGATCTTCATCGTATACAAGTTCATCCTTCAACCATTGCTCTTCCACCCGCTCAGACACATACCATCAGCTCACTGGTCTATCCCGATCTTTGGTGACAGCTGGATCACCTGGCAGCGGTACAAGGAACGCAATAACGCGGTCACCTACGCGGCACATCTCAAGCATGGCACCGTTGTCCGGATGGGTGCCAATGAGTTGAGCGTGAACTGCGTGGAAAATGGCATCCGCACCATCTATGCCGGAGGATGGGAGAAACATGCCTGGTATCCTCAGCGGTTTGCGAGCTACGGGTAAGGCTTCCCCTTTGCAACCGCCTTGTCCCTTGTGGTCATGCATGGTGTCGCGAAGCCAACGTGACCAGCAAGACACGACCAGTATAGAGATGCATGATTCAACATCTGCTAACTATCTCTTCTCATGATCAAGGGTCATCAATATGTTCTCCACGATCCACCACCTACCACACTCGCAGAAGAAGCGCACCATCGCCCACGTCTACAGCAAATCATATATAGCCTCATCACCCCAAGTTGCCGCCAACAGCGTAGCTCTATTATCTACCCGCTTCCTCCCTTTACTCGATCACTTCGCCACAACTTCACAAGCCGTCGATGTGCACGACTTGAACAACGCCATGGCCATGGACTTTATGTCCGCGTTCCAGTTCGGGCTCCGCTCATCTACCAACTTCACGCAAGACGTGGCTAAGCGCAATGAGATCATGCACCTGTACCACTGCCGGCGCGAATTCGAGTTCTTCTCCGCCGAGATGCCCTGGATCAAGTCTCTGACCAAGAAACTCGGCTTCCCGGTCGTGCCGCGGTTTGTTGATGAAGCGAACGACTTACTTGAGAAATGGAATGCTGAGATGTGCGACGAGGCAGACGGGTATGCAGCTGTGCGGGACGGCCTCGCAGCGCCTTTCGCTGGGGATGAGCCACTCGTGTACAGCCAGTTCAAATCCGGGATGTTGAAGCTACGAGAGAAGGACGGGAGTGCGGGAAAAGAGTTGTCAAGTGAACGATTGATCTTACCTACGACTCGACACGCCGAGCCGCACGACAGTGCCGCTGCTCGCGAGGACACGACCCAGGCGGAGATCTACAGCGACATGCTGGACCAGCTGGGCGCGGGGCACGAGACGTCGGCCATCGCGCTGACATACCTATACTGGGAGCTGAGCAAGCGCCCACAACTAACGGCGGCGCTGCGCACCGAGCTGCTCACGCTCACCCCGCCGATCCACTGGCCGCTCCCGCCAGGGACAGGGCTGAAGGACTTCCGCCTCCCGGAGCCGAAACAGCTGGACGCCCTCTCTCTCCTCAACGCAATCGTAATGGAAACCCTACGCGTGCACACGCCCATCCCTGGCATCGAGCCGCGGATCTCACCGCACACTGCCGGCGGGAACACACTGGGCGCGTACGCGAACATCCCGGGCGGCGTGCGCGTCTCCAGCATGCCATACACGCTGCACCGCAACCGCGACGTGTTCCCGGACCCGGACGCCTTCAACCCGCACCGCTGGCTACCCAGTCACACCGACGAGGAACAGCTCAAGGAGATGCACCGCTGGTTCTGGGCGTTCGGGTCCGGCGGGCGCATGTGTATCGGGAGTCATCTCGCGACTCATGAGATCAAATTGCTGGTCGCGGCGATTTATTCGAACTGGACCACGGAGATCGTCGATGATGACGGCATCGAGGAGATTGATGCGTATACCACGCGGCCCAGGGCGAATCGCTGCATGTTGAGGTTTGTGAGGGTGTGAATATGGAGGGAAGGGGGACGAGTGGGAGAGGAGTGGGAGGAGGAGGAAGAACAGGAGATGATGAAGTGATGTCTCTGTGCCTGTGACTCTCCCTCGACTCGATCGTGCACGTCAAGGACGATAGACGATATAAAAGCTACATGAGGACATAGGTACATCTGTAACACTCATGTCTTTGCTGGTGCTATTGATCCGGTATCTTTTCAGGAATAGTTCACCGTTATCGCCGCCGCCTTCTTGGGAGATGTGAAGCGTCTAGGACCTACTTTGCGTTACACGCCAGGTTCCTGTATTGAAGGACGACGCCACTTGTTTACTGATGCTGTCCTGCAAATAGAATGGCCATGCCATGCAAACAAACATTCCTGCAGCGATGCTGCTTGTTGCTTCGGTCCTCTCGTAGAGTGACGTATTTAGTTCAACAACCGCAAATGCTTCACACCAAATAAAGGACGCACAGGCTGTAAACATCGATCAGTAGTGACTATCGCTTCAGCACCGTTCACTCAGTGTCCATGCCACGTTGTTTACTTGTAAACAAATGTACAATCTTGTGCTCATCGCCACTCTACCCTCCCCCTTGGCCAGGCTAATCAGGCAATGTCAGCTGAGTCCGCCACCCAGATTGCTGGCGGCGTACACTGGTTGTCGAGGAAGATTGGTTCATCTGTTTGAAAATCAGTCTTTGTGTCCTTATTTGGCCATCACAACCTGGAGCAAGGCACGGAGAGATTGCCACTTCGGTCTGAGGCCAGTGCGGCAAAAGAGACGTGTGTCTGGTAAATAAGCACATATGAGCATATCGAGATAGGGTTGAGTCGTGTGGGTTGACACCGTCCATGCGTTACTTCGCGACCCATGCCAGAGTATAGAACAATTCGAATAAGGCTCGGAGTGTCCCAAATAGCACCTGATACTGCTTTTGTGAGAACTCACATCGAGGCGAGCCGGGCTGCTTGACAGCCTATAGAGCGCACCCGAAAATGACCCCGATCCCCTATGTGTATTCATGAAACGATAAATGCCATGCGAAGGCCTCGGCACCACGGCCGAGTCATGTGGGAAAGAGGTGCCGAATACTATAAGATGTGCTGGGCAGTTGTACCCTCTTTCGAAACCCGGCACACGGCATCTGCCCTGGATGTGCCAGAGATAGTTAGACGAGGAAAGGGATGGTCATGGATCCTGCTGGAGAGAGAATCTCGAGATGGCTTCCTCGGCATTTCTCCCCCTTGGTGGTGCGAGATTTCCCCCTTTGGTTTCTTCACAGGATCTAGTCCATGGATCAAGATGAAAATGACAGGCCCAAGTAGGATGCTGGGGCAATCAAAAGTGGCGAGAATGGGTGGGATGGATAGAACGATCAGGAGTCAGTGCGAAGCGAAAGATGAAGGCGACAGCAGCAACGACAGCGTTTGTTCTGTCACGGCCGTTGAATAGTGTCTTGCCTACCTAGTTTGGAACTGACAGGTGCTAATTCGTGCAGGGGTGATGGACTCTCTTGGATCTGACATCAAGATGCGGCTTCCGGAGCAGACGGGGGCTGTTGCGCGATTAACTCAAAGCTCATTAGCGAGCCAGATTTAGATACACAGGGAAGGCGGAGGGAACGGTGGGTTTCTGAAGCATGATGGGGTTTCTGGTGGTAGAAGCGATGGCGGATGGCGATACTCGGGAGCCCGCAGTGGGATGGCGCTGGTGATGCAGAGACTAGACTGATGATGTTATGGAACCGTCCAAACAGGTAGACGATGCCTGAAGTGGTTAGGAGAGAGTGTCATCTTGCACACTGAATATGGCAGAAACTCGACGAAGCCAGGGGGTGGGTTAAGGTCGTGGAACCAAAGCGTGTGTACGGCGCAGTGGTACAGTATCTGCTATCTGGGCATGAACCTGAAGGTGTTTAGTTTGGTAGACCCGCCTAAGCGGTGCCAAGCCTTCAGTTGCGTTTCGAGTGCACCTTCCAATTCGTCCGCCTGTGCCTGCATCCCGGTCGCTTGCAAAGCCCCGTACACTTCCAGTTCCAAAATGGCCTCACCCTCACTGAGTACTGACCCTCATGCACCCTCGGTGACGACTGACTCTGGAGGTGCAAGGGACGCCGATTCGCATTAGACACACCTCACACACCTCACGCCTTTCCAAATATGCTCCATGCATATACCTAAACGCTATCGACCCAAGGCCAAAGCCAGTGCACACTCAGACTCGAGTCTAAGAGCGGCTGCCAGTGCCAGTGCCCGTCAAGATTCAAGACTCTACTCCTCTCCGTCTCCATGACTGCACGGGGTGGAGGCCAGGTAACCTACCTTTGCCTTGACCACCTGGATCTCAATCTCTCTATAGTGCCTGTGCCTGAGTCTGTGCCTGAGCCCCTACACACGGTGCAGTGCCGTCAACGTGGCCGTCACAACCCATCACCACGGTCACTGCCGTCAACCACCACAGCGACGTCCTTCTATTCAAGATTGCAAAACATCCCACCCCTCGCCCGTCTCCCAGTCTCGCCACGGACCGGCCGCTCAGATACTCAGTACAAAGACCACCTAGAGCCCGTGTTCTGGTGTCGTTCTGTCCTTCATCATTCCTCCACCGGACACACGCTCGGATCCAAACGGGGGACTTCTACTGCTGCACAGGCGGAGAGCAATTGTACCTGACAAACCTTGGAACGAGGGGCTTCGTCGAGCAGGAGAAACCACGTTACATTGAATTCAGTCTGCGCCAGTAGTCCGCGTGAGGGCAAGCGTGGCACCAATAGGCGATAGCAGTCGGCCAATCCATCTATCGAGTGCACAGGGAGAGACTATCACCAGCCAAAGATACTAGTCTCACTCATACCAGCAACATCGAGTTCAAGACGAAATCAACGCCGACAAAAGTCCAGAGATTTATTTGCCCGTTTTCAATAGTACGGGATCACCAGATCTACCCGACTCAGTAGCGTTGGCAAACCATATCCGGCTCACCAAGTCAATCCTGGCCTGAACCTGAACGGCTGAACCCCCGCTGCGTCATCCTCACCATCTCCAATTCTTTCGCAGGAACCTCGCGGTATTGGGACTGTTCGTTGCCAAGAATCAGCATACCAGTCTCGATCTCGCCCGCCCTTGTTGTCCTCTGACATTCCGGCCTTGAATGTCCTCACTTCATTAGCCACATCTCTTCCTACTTCTTTTGCGCACTTTCTATCCACCTTCTTTCCACTTCTAGGTATGTATAGTTTCAATATTCTCCAAGCAATAAAGGACTGTGCTTGATCATATCAGGTCCCATGGGGGCTGGGCCAACGAGATCTACTTCCCTCGGCGGGAGAGAGCGTTGACCCTCTCCACTTTTGGCGCTGATCCCTGGCGGGCCAGAGTGCTTAGAATACCACAACTCCCGTCTCTTCAGTCACCATCACAACCACCATCGCTGTTCATTCTCGTCTCCCATGCTAACGCCCAAAAATGCAGGCACCAAACTACCGGTACGGCTACAGTCCATTACAAGAGCCTCAAGGAGTGGCTGTCTATCAGCGACCTGTGAGACCACCACCGCCGCCCCTACCAACTCCAGCATTCCCTACCAAGGTAGGAATGGAAATTGGAGGCCTTCTCAACGCGAGAAACGCTGCCGCTGCTGACGCTCACTTACGTCGTCAACTACAGCAATCAATGCAAATGGACGGAGGAGTGGCCTACGCAATGAGTCACGGTCAAGGCCCGCCAATGCTTCATCACCAGCAGCATCAACTGCACCAAGCTACTAGCCTGGGCTACCCTCCGATGGGCCACGCTCAGCATAGTGCTCAGCTGTACAGCAACAATTTCATCCCCAGGCATGACAGCCACCAGTCCATGGCTGAGGACAATTTTGGTGCTATGCGACCCAAGAATGACGGAGCGCCGAAAGCATTCGCTTGCAGCACTTGTTCCAAAGGTTTTGCCCGACGCAGTGACCTCGCCCGGCACGGTAGGAAACTTTGGGAATCCAGTGGTGAAGTCTACTGACTCGTGTACAGAGCGTATACACAGCGGTATCAGACCTCATGCATGCGAGCATCCTGGTTGTGGAAAGCAATTTATACAGCGTTCGGCACTGACGGTACATGCAAGAGTTCACACAGGCGAAAAGCCACACATGTGCGAGCGTTGCGGCAAGGTAAGCCTCGGGCCAGAGAACACATGGCCCCGTTACTGTTTTCTAATCTGTCTACAGCCTTTTTCTGATTCCAGCTCGCTTGCGAGACACCGACGGATTCATTCGGGCAAGCGACCATATAAATGTCCCTACGCCAACTGCCAGAAAACTTTTACAAGACGCACGACATTGACCAGACACCAAAATCACCATACGGGCACCATCGAGCAAGCTGCCGCTGAAACCAGCGCCAAACTATCCACCACACAGCCTCAGTCTCAGTCGATCTATGGCTCTACCTCCGGATCGTCAAGGAACTCGACGGCGTCGCCCGCAGATAGAACACTATCTGTCTCTCCCAACTCCGAACTACCACCCATGACCAGTGGAATGCAGCGTCAAGGCTCTGACTATGGCTACATTCCTCAAACCCACTCTTTGCCGCCCCACATGCGGTCTGACTATCCACAGGCTGCCCCTCGTGCCACCCCATCCATGGCTGGCCACTCGCTTCAGCACTTCACAAGTGCGCCTCAGCAGAGGCCTCCAACCACATCTCATCCTCCTAGCTTTGGCCCACCTCAGCCTTTAGAGCCTCCTACGACCGGAACAGGCAGCGGGCACGCTTCCCCTCACTTGGGAGCTCTGGGATGGGTTTCGCCAAGCAATGGCAACCTGCCTGGATCGTCGTCCATGGACAATTTTGCTTATCCCGAGCCTGCATATGGTGGACATCCTATGTACTACTCTGGTAGCAACATTCGTCGACCTCAAAGCACCGAGCCGGAGGAGTATGGAATACGATCTCGCCATCCACACATGGCCCACCATGTGCCCATCACGGCCGACTGGAACATGCCATTGGCGGTCCAGGATAACCGGCAAGAGAGATATGTCATGTAAGAAACTCTAGTCGACTAGAATGGCAAAACTCTCTTCTTTATCGAAAAGAGTTGCCACACCCTGGCAGTTCAGCCTATGGGGCCCCGGTGCTCTTCCACGACCGGCCCTACAGAAGCCTCCGGGAGCAGTCGAGGTGCTCAAACAATTGGTGCAAACTCCTTATATACCCTGTCTAACATTGTCATTTTCCTCAATTTTCGCATTTGTGTTACACCTTCAATTTCTCTCTTGTATGAGGATCACGAGTCCGGTGTGCCAGAATCTAAGGACGGAAGGGCCCTTCCTGGTTGCGAAAAGGTCTGTACAACTGCGGTCTGACGGTCACAGTCATTTAAGGTTTCTAGACTTGTGTCTGGGAGAATAACGGATGGTAAACCGCTAGCGCACGACGCACAGACACATTGGTGGTCAAGGCGTGTCGATGGTCAGAACGGAAACAATGCTTCTATGAGGACCTGGAGTTCTAGGTGGATTTATCGTTTAACATGATAGGTTCTTCATTAATAGCGATAATGGATTACTATCGAATCAGAGACTTTCTCACGAGCGCATTTTACTAGTTTCCATCGCTTGCCACACTCAATCCAAATTCTACCATTCCTTGTTCAGGTCTGGTCATCCCTCTTGGTCGTCCCCTCCTGTCCATCCGAAAAGATCCTCGCGACCGCAGAGGAATCCTTCGTTTCTATTACGGATGGCGTGATGCGGGCTTGAGGGGTGGACGCTGTCTTCGCATTCGGATATTCGTATCTGCAGGAGCGCTCACGGAAGATGCTAGCCGAACACTGCAGGTCACTCCAGATGCGATTCACTCCAGATGCGATACCTACGAACTATTCTAGACTTCCGCATGCATGTCACAATTAGCGAGCTCCTCCCCCAACGTGGACGTGGACATGGATGGGGATGGGGATGTGTGGTGGATCACCGCCCCCGCCCAAACGACCCCTACGCTCTTTTTGACTGGACGGGTCTCTTCGGCGAATCTATTACGGTATGTCAAGAATAGCCTTTCCTGGCTCTCTAGCCGTGACGATTTGGTGCTCAGCTGAGGTTGGTGGCGGCGATGGATGCGGTCGATTGCAGCCTGGGCTGATGGATCGCAACGGGCAGCTGAATCTTTCTCTCACATGAGTTTCCAGGTAGGCAGGAGCAGGCTATGCTAAGGGTCCCCAAGTCTTGTCACCCTCGTCGCCTTCTTGCTTTCTTTCTTATGTATGACTATTGAGTTGCTAAATGCGGTTTCGGTCCTGAGCCAGACGCCTCGGAACATCTGCTTTCTTCGACATGGCCTCATTTCGATCACACCTCTGCTGGGGATACGCATGCAGCAGACGCTTTCCAGAGCAACCCTGCTCGGCCGCAGCTGCACCGCTCAGTCGCAGTATTGTGGGAAAGCAGATCCGGGAGTCTGCAACGTTGTAGACCAACTTACTGAGTCTCGAGAGCCTTGACACTACTCATTGCCGGCATATACTTACGCACTTCACACGCTCCCCTTTCCTTCCACGATCCGCTTGAGAAGACTCTGGCGCCGTCTCAGCTTGAGTCAATCAAGGCGCTTTTCTCCCTGGCACTCAGCTTGTCCATCCATCAGAAGGCCAATATGCATTCCACACCTTTCTATATTTAACATCTCCAGACCCAAATTCTGGGCCATGGTGCCATCAACTGTACTGTACTGCACTGCACCATCCTGAGGGGGCAAACCTTTTCTCCATTCTGGTTGTTATTGGTCCGCCCCTGCATGTTCCAGCCTTGTCGTGGTGGGTACTATGCATGCATACATGCACGCACCACGCACCACGCACGCAAACCGGGGTATTTTTCTGCAGAGCTCCAGTACAAAGGAATATGGATTTGCGTCTTCTCCTTCCCGTCTCCTTCCCAAGCGTCACGAGCAAGATTGTCTTGCCCAGCCTTTCTTTCATGGCTTCACCTAAACCCTGTTCCTATCTGGCCGCCTGTGAGACAGTGTGGTCGCGCAGATCAAGAAGGAAAGCTCTCTGTCGTTCTGCCCTGGGGCATCTCGCGCATGTTTTCATCCTCGCACCATGAAAGTGTTTTTGTTTTCCAACAATGAAAGCGCCCCTTCGCGCGCAGCACTGCTTGCTTCCTCGTTACGCATCATCGTCCGTATTATAACTGCTCCTGCTTTGTACCTATATCTCTCCTGCTCATAATCCCTTTTAGACAAGCAATAAGCCTCCGTGGGTTCTCGTTGGATGGGTTGTTCGACCGCAGCATAAACTCCTCCGCTTAGGACTGTGGTCATCTATATCGTCATGGCTGATTGCCCCACCGGCTACTTCCTGCATATTCCATATCGGCATATAATCGTAAGTCTGATCCCTGTTCATCTCCAGCGTTTCTCTCGTTCGTTGAAAGGTTGAAAACGGACTTTCCGATCGGGCGCTCTCATCGTGTATTGTCTTCTCTTCCAAGTCTTGCTAGCATTACAGTACTTCTTGTTGCTGTTCCAGAAAGCATGTCACTTCCCTTGACATCCCACGCCCAGGGGGGGAGAATCTACCACTAGAACAGTGACAGGACTTCATGGAGAGGAGAGCCACAACTCAATTCAACAACAGCCATGCACTGAATCGAGGGCAGCAGAAGGCAATGACAAACCAGGTCACCACCAACAAGAACAACTATCACCCCTGAATCCGGGGAACACGGAAACACTGCTGAAGGCCGTCAGCCAGGATCCGACAGCGACGACTCAACAGGAACATTCGTTACATCGAGAACAAACCCATCCTCGGCAAGCTATCATTCAGCATCCTCAAACCCCAATGCAGACAATCCACCCGAGCAGCAGCGTGCCTGCACCAGCACCAGCGAAGTAGCATCTGGACTCGGTGATCATAACCTGCATGTAGTTCCCAACGCCCGCAGAGCAGAGACATCGACACTAGCCTCGCATGTTAGAGACCGAGCCCGCTCATCTTTAGCACCGGTGGCGGTAGCAGCCCCTCGATCCAGAACTGTCATCCCAACATTCCAAGCATCACGCAGAGGACGACAACAGCAACCGCAACAGCCACGCCGACTCAATGCCAGTCCCGGCGTCCGTAGAACAGAGACCTCGACCTCGGATCAGGGAGCCCGCTCGAACGCCCCAGTCCCGCCAGTAGCCACTTTGCTGTCTGGGGATTTACTGACAACTATAAGAGTACCAGGCCGGGGACAGCAGCGCCGACGTCAACGATTCACACCCGTGCGAGATCCTCCAGCTCCACCTCGACCGCCACCAACTTATACTCGCTCAGACGCACCACCGGTGTATAGTTGCGTAGCACAAGCGTCATCATTGAACGCTGAGGAGTGGCCTGTCCTTCCGGGTCAAATTCAGACCGGGGCGCAGACAAGACAGCAACAGCAGCCACCATTATTGACGACAACAGGCCAACCAATCCGCGGCAACACGTGGGCAGATCAATCTGAACAGCGAGCCATCCCCGAGCATGGTAGCAGCAGGCCCCGCGGAGGTGGTGGAGGAGGAAGCGAACCCTCTGATTCGAGGTCTGATGCCGGCACCAGCGCTCAAGCAGATGGGAATGGAAATTGCAATGACTGTGAACCTCGACGGCAAGGACTTTATCCGCTACCTCCCCCACGACCACTGTCTCCGCCACATTCAAATGCACCATCACCCATACAACGGCAAATCCAAATCTCGTCTACTAGCAATGAGCAAGCAGTCCCGGCGACTCCGTCTCCAGACCAAGGTCGCTCAGGGGGAACCCGGAACACCAAAACTAGCACCAGCACCAGCATCACCACCAGAACGACAACCGCATCCATAACGGGGACTTCTCGTCCCAGCCGTGACGACCACCGCTGGTTTGGCTCCTTCTGCCGGTCAACGACGTCACCAAGACCACTCTTCACGGCGAGCCAGCGAGACCGGAGCAGCAGCCCCGTGCAGACGAGGGGTTGGGGCTGTGCATTGCGACGGCGACGCCGAAATGCCAGTGATGATGGCGGCTGCAGCAACACTACCACCGCGGCCTCCGGCGGTCGCTCGAGAGAACGCCAGCAGGAGCTGGAAGCCAGAGGTCTCTACGTCAACCCGTACGGCGCGATCGGGCAGGAAGCCGGGCACGGGCATGCCTACGTGCATCCGTCGCAGGTGCGCCACAATCATACAAGTAGGGTCAGTGATAACCCGTCCCAGGAGCCGGTTCGGAGCAATGCTTATGCTATACAGCCCATAGCGAGAACGCCGCCTCGGGTTCTAAGTCTGACCTTGCCTGCCGTGCCGGTTGTACGTGCTGCCACGGCGCCTCCAGCTGTCCAGCCTCACCGACAGCCACGCGGTGTAGGAGAGAGGCCTCCATTCTCAAATCAAGCGCTTGTGGACCAGGCGCGCCTTCCTTCGACCGCCAGAGAAGGCGCTCTGGTTGGCTATCATAACGTTGGTGACGAGGGACGAGGGCGATCGCGATCCAACAATGCCAATTCCAGCCCAAGCCAACCTGTGAACCCAGACATACATCGCTCCCAAACAATACCTCCCGGTTGCAGTAACAGCCGCTTGTTGAATACTTGAATCCAAATGTACGTCCTTCCACAGTGGGATCGTCGCCACAAGGCCGTTCTCGCCATCAACGGTCTGCTGGACAGGACGGGGTCTCCGACTGTGATGATCAGAAATAGTCAGCGGCATCCTTGTGCTCAACAGGGTCAATGCAATGCAGAGCTCGATGGCCTAGCAATGGTTTCACGCTCAAGGGAAAGTCCGGGAAACCTGGGGAACATGAGGACAATTGGGAGGTGCTTCAGGGTGAGAGATTTCACCCGGAGAATCTTAATTCAGAGGACCATGAAATGAAGAATGGAGCCGTTTGGAAGCTAAAAAGGGGAAGGGGAGGGTCTCAACATGGGGACGCTAATTGGGGAGAGTGGTTGTTCCGTTGGCGGAAACTGGTTGACACTGGGCGGAGCTTGTATTCAGATGATGATCCTTTGGATTGGGGGCGCGGAGCGGCAGATCTTATGCGACGACCGACTCAAAGGCAGCTCAAAAGAAGATGTAGGATTAGAGATGGACGAAATTTGTTGGTCCTTAAAGCATCAAAGTTTCTCTTTCCTTTCTTCTGTGCTGTAAGCCCATCATCCATTATTTAAGGAGCGGCTCGTCATACCGTAAAATCTCTGCTTCTCTTGATGAACCCAGGTCCGAGGGTCCAGAAACACCATATCAAGCGGACCCAAAAGTCTAAGCACAGATATCAGAAAGAAAGGGACTCCTCTCTTGTGATAGATAATCTTATCAACCCCAACGAGCACACATGCATCACAGTCTGGCTAAAATTCGTGAGGTGCTTAAAGCACATTGATTGACGCAGTCGCTTGCTGGATTTGCAGAGGTTCGGCAACAAGATCAAAATCGCGTGGTCGAAACACTTTTCGATAGAGGTTAGTGGGAACATAACAAAAAAAGTCCAAGATGAGAAGTCAGTCGGCATAATATTTCTTCATCAGGGCCTCGATTGCCAGATATGCGGCCTTGGCCTTGGTAATGCTTTCTTTGCTGAGTTGCAGGCATATGTCTTTATCTGGCTCATCGAGCTCGCCGGTTTCGTTCTTTTGGTGGCCATAATGTTGAATTTTCTCGCACTCATCTTTGACCAAGGTGAAGCCCAATGTGGCGGATGACCCTTTCAGGAAGTGGCCTAGACTGGCAAGTTCTGGGAGGTCCTCTTCTTTACTGTGACAAAAAGATATTAGGGTATGAAGGCTTGCGGGGATGAATGGTCATGCTAACAGGGCTGTTTCCATCTTGATAAAGGTTTGTTCGGCCTGTTCGAGGAAACCGAACACTATCGATCTGCTAAATTCTCGATCGTCTTCTTCATCCATATCGAGGATCTGTTCGAATGCTGCTCTGTCGACATGGTCGCCGAAGTCGATCTCTGCCTGTGGCGATATCAAAGTGTGAGCAATCTCAGTCTTGTACGGCGGGTCCTGCTCCGGCCCAAGATGTACCCCAAGCCGTGGGAAGGAATCTGCGCTCTGTGGCAACGATTGCACTCACTTCTTCAGCCATAGTTAAGGCACAACCAGTTCGCTAATTAGGATAGCAGAGTGCCAGGCCTTGATCGAAGGTCAGTTCTTCGAATCCGGGCGTAACTGGGAGGAAGAGAGTTTTCCTGGGGAGAAACGAGTGAGGTTGATCGATCTCAGCGGCCGGTTACGAAGGCCAGAGCGTATGAAAGTGCCGGAGGATAAACTGGTTGAGTGATGGTTGGAAAGCGGAACTTGGCCTGAGAATGAGAGTCAGCAACAGAGAAGAAATGACATTACCATATGACGGATCAACAGAGCATAGACATTGCCACACCTTGGAGGGGAAAAGTGGAACGAAAGAGATTGTGCTGGTGGATAATGGGGATGGAAGTTGCAAGAGTCGAAGTCTTGTGTATCTGCGTCGTGTCTGCGACAAATAAAAAAAAGGTGAACAGTGCGTAGGAAGGAGCACGAGGGAAGTATCGGCAAAAGGCAGGTGCAAAGGACAGCAGGAGTGAGTGAGTGAGTGAGTGGACAAAATGGCAGTTGCCAGTGATGAGTTTTGCCAAACTGGCAGTCGCGAGTGCGAGTCGGAGGTGCTCAGCAAGGAAGTGACGTACGGGGACGTCCAAGTACTTCCAAGGAGAGGAAACACGACCTGCTGGCTTGCTGATCGTCGAAGCTTGACCGCTAAGACCCCTCAATTGGCTCAAGACAACTGGCGACAAGACAAAAACTGTGTACCTAAGAAGAATATAGGACTACCCGAGGCTTTGAGGCTGAATTGCTGCACCCTCTGTATCAGATATCTTTCCGGAGCGGGGCAGTTCTCACACTTACTCTGATGATCTGGCTGCACCAGCTTCCCAGGCAGACTCCAGAAGTCTTCAGCTTCCTTACGACCAGCAGCGGTGATTCTTGGCCAATCTCAAGACTCGAGCTCGCAGTGCGACGAGAGGACAGCAGCCGGTGGAAAGTGTCGGCTCCCGGAGAGAGGCGGGGCTCAGAATACAGACGAGAGCGAGTGCCCAACACACAAAGCCAGAGTCCCAGGGATCTGGAAAGTAAGGGTGGGTTTGTCTTTCAACACGTCAATGCTGCCGTGGGACGAACGTTGTACGCACCAGGCTGATGGGAAATTGAAGTGGACGATCGACGCTGATACCGGATCAGCTAATGGCAAAGAAGGGATAAAAATGTGTGCGACAAGTGGTAAAAAGTACGGAGTACCACGAAAGATATTATTACGGACGGCCGTCTTGGTATGGCTGGGGGCCGCTGACCGGGGTTGTCAACTCTATCACATCAGCCTTCTTGGTCGGTAAGCTTACGGATACAGGCTCAGGCTCACCCAGGGCCATGTTCACAGAGGACGCGGGCTCATTATTGCCCTCTGTGGCCGTACCCATACCCATACCGAATTATGGACCAGGCACTGCCATCTCTTTGCTACTTCAAGTTGACCCTGGCACAGCCGCATTTCTCGTACTCTGATTGACGAATGTGCAGGAGAAAATGAACCTACCCCTCCATATCGCTAGCCGGCAAATTCCTGCCCCTCCATGAAATGATTTAGAAGGTAGGGAATACGGCAAATCGCCATCAAAATTGCAGGGAATGGGGGGGCTGACAGCATTCTTGTACCACCAGCTCACGAGTCACTACATGTTGTATTCTTCCATCGCGGGACGCATCTTCTACTGCGCGTGGCATCGAATTTTCAATGGGCGACTCTCTATTTTAGAGAACTGCGAGGTGCCAACAACTGCCAAATTCAGCCGCCAGAGACACCTGAGTTTTGTTTGTCGACGTCAAATTTTCGCCTGGCTTTGGCCTGCGGAATGACGTCGTTGGGCAAGTCACATTCTTTGGCGCTGGACACAGGATTGATTGAGTTGCTCATAGTCTACCATCAGTGAGAAGGGAGGATTGCTGGTCTGATATGTCGAACCAAGTGTCGATGTAAAAGAGTATTCGACCAGCAGACCACCCTCGAAGCAAGATCACCGGGGAATGGAGTGCTTCGTAAAAGGCACCAGGTCGTGGGAGTGCACGAAAGAGCACAAAGCACCAACACAAGCGAAGGGGAGATGATGTCAACAAGCAGATGGCGTCTCTCTAGCATTGGTTTGCGCACTACCACTAGGCCCAATCCTGACGGGTTGGGACTGGGATCTGAGAGCATGGCGACACCAGCTCCATCTTCGTCCGAGCCTTCCCCACCCCAGCGCACCCAGCTGTCACCTTACCCAGAAGCTGGCGGCCCAGTCTGCCTACGAGTCACGCAGTTTCGCCGACAGAGCCGATTGCCACCTTTCCCAGACACGAGGACTGTAGTTACCGGGTTTGATCGGACGACGGTAGGAAGACATGAATGCACATGACCCGAGAACTACGAGCCTGGGGACGAACACCTGACTAGTCTAAGCTTTCCCTTGAAGGTCCCTTCTTTCGAGCCTCGGATGCTGAGTACTTCATACGGAGGACGGACTACCGCCTGCCGACTACCAGCAACAGAGCAATCGATAAAAAGAAAAGGGACTCTGGCTGAATGAAGGCTTAGCTGAGATGTTCCCCGAAAGGCAAAGCCACTACGTCTCAATCCGTATCACAAAACTAAAAGCCCTAGACACTTAGAGCAGGCTGGGTGGCAGGCTGCTCAGCAGGTGGTTCGTCCTGAACGGTAACGATGGATTCCAGTCCCTAGACTGCCTTACAACCACATGTTTGGGCGTGGCTCCAGGTATTAAAAAAACGCTATACCTCCAATGCATGTCTACCCCTGGTTGCGAATGTCTTCTGCCCTCCGTCTGCAACTGTCATCCGTGGCGGCTAAACCTAACGCTTGAGCGAAAATAAGCAAAAGCTACGATTTGAGTTTGATCAGAGGGAGATATTGCGTTGCTCGATATGCACCCATCGGGAATGCCAGCACGTACCCATGAATCAGGAAGGGAATACAGAGATCCCTTGCAGATGGCTAAAGATGGTTTCACTCCAGCCTACAGCCTATCCGGCAGGGACCTGGCCTTAGCTGCCTACCTAACTTGGATCTTTTCAGCCAGCAGGACAGACTACGGAACACGGATGCACACGCCCAGTTCCCTTAGTCCTCCTCCTAACATCGTACGCTCAACCTATGCTGATTCAATACGCGGGGCCCATGCGAATCGGCATCTTGGTACGAAGTAGAACTACCAGACACTGCACCTGGTACTCCGTACAGCACCACCCGTGCCAATGCAAATTAGCCCGCAGCTCCTGTACGAGATACTCCGCCCCCAACAAAGCAGGAGGCAGCAAAACGCCAAGTGCGATTCGAACCTGAGAACCACGGTTCTGGGATGAGTCTGGGGCACGGAGTGCCTCGTTCACGGTATCCGATACTAAGGCCACCCCTCAAAATATGCCCGCCGTTTTGGTCCGTGTATGTACCACTACATCGCAAGCTCTCATTCCTTTCACATGCGATGCCATGCCACCCAGCACACCACCTACAACATGGCAACGCCTGTCGCCCATCCTGTGCACATCGACCTCTCTGTATGAGCAGCCTCTCTCCCCCACTCTCTCTCTGTGAACTCCAACTATGAGACGTGGTAAGATTCGAGCTCTCAAACGTCACGAGCCGCTCGCGCATGTACTTCGTAGTAGATGGATAGCATCACGCCACACGCCATCTTTATCTAGGGCTCAGCTATGCGACCTAACGCTGCATCACACCCAATCCGAATGTGCGCAGGCTCTTCAGACAAGGCTCTTCTCCCGGGGCAAGTGTTTGTAGACCAGTGAACAGAATCTCGCCATTTTATCTATGGGTTCATTCTATGCAAATCGCAGGACCGGATGAGAAAATGACAGCCACTAGCTCCTCGTAACTGCTTTTGTTTTGCTTCTTTCTTCTTTCTCGAACAAGTTAATCCGCCAGAACAAGGGGTATCAGATATGTGAGATGCAGAAAAAGGGTTCGAATTTCATCACAAAATGCTCCCCCCACATAACTAGGTCCCCAGAGTTGGTACCTGCTTTCCCAATTGTGATACATTGACCGCGGCGGCTCAGCTTCCCTGCTTACATGCACCGCGTCTTTGACTGGGCAATCTAGCTGGTGACCTTGTGGATAGCCTCAGCAAGCCTCTTGACGTTTCCGGTGGTGATGCCTGAGACAGAGATCCGGCCGTCCTTGGTGGCGTAGACCGAGTGCTCCTTGGCCAGCTTGTCCATCTGCTCGGCGGTCAGCCCGGTGTATGCGAACATGCCGATCTGTCAAGATCCAATGTCAGTATGGACCGCACGACTGAAACGAAAACCCCAATATACATCAAGACTCACCTGGTTCGTGATATGATCCCAGTTATGCTTGGAACCCAAGTCCTTGAGATTCTGCTTCAACAGGGCTCTCATCTCGATGATGCGGTCGGCCATGCCCTTGACCTCGCCCAGCCACTGCTTGTTCAGCTCCGGGCTACCGAGGATCTCGCTCGCGATGCGGGCACCGTTGACGGGCGGGTTGGAGTACAGTGGGCGGACGAGGATCTTGACCTGGGAGTCGATGCGTTTCTTCTCCTCGGCGCTGTCTGCTACGATGCTGAAGGCGCCGACTCTCTCGCCGTACAGGCCCATGTTCTTGGCGAACGACTGCGCGAGGGCGAGACCATGCCCTTGCTCGATGAACAGACGGACCGGGTAGGCGTCGCGATCGGTGTCACCGCTGGCGAAGCCCTGGTATGCCATATCGAAGAACGGGTAGTGCTCCTTCTCCTTGAAGACGTTGCTGATTTGTTGCCATTGCTCTTGTGTTGGGTCGATTCCGGTCGGGTTGTGGGCGCAGGCGTGCAGGAGGAAGAGGGAGTTGTTTGGGGCTGCCTTGAGGTCGGCGATCAAGCCGTCGAAGTCGAGGCCGATGGTGTCCTTGTTATAGTACTTGTACTGCTTGACCTCGAGGCCGGAGTCACTGAAGACGGCCTTGTGGTTGGCCCACGACGGCGTCGGGATATAGATGGTCTTTGCGTGCGGATAGAATCGCTCGAAGAAAGCGCCACCTATTCTCAGGGCACCCGTGCCAGAAATGGACTGTGTGATGGCGACGCGGTCTTCCTTGATAGGCTTGCTGTTGGGCCCGTAGGCGAGGACGGCCGCATGTTTGGTGAAGCTGGGGACACCAGTGATGCCGGCATATTCGTGGTCGAGGTTTTGCTGCACGAGCTTCTGTTCGGCGGTCCGCACGGAGGGGAGGACGTAGGGTTTACCCTTGTCGTCGCCTGCAGGATGACAGAGGGTTAGCTGGCAAGAAACTCAGATGGGTACACAATTGAGTGGTGGTGTCAGTCGCTTACGGTATGCACCAACGCCCAAGTTGATCTTCTCCTTGAAGCTATCCTTCTTGAAAGCCTCGGTGATACCCAGGATGGCATCAGGAGGACCCTCCTTAACGCTGGCCCATGTGGACGCGTTGACACTAGCAATGCGAAGGACCTGTTGTTGACGGATCGCAGTCCGGGCGACAGGACGAAGTGTGGAGAGCATGATGACGAAAGGCTTAGATGAGGAAATAGTGTACAAGAGAGAGCAAGCAAGAGTGCGCAATGGAGATGAAATAGGACACAAGAGAGATGATGACTAGGAGAACAGTGAGTCAATGAAAAAAAAAATTATTGTCAATGGTAATGGGACAGGAGCTGAGAGATGCGGGTTTCAAAGCTGTCCACTTCACATCGCACTCGCCAGCTTGGGGAGGGACCTTTCTTGGTGCTGGAGCTGTCAAGGATCGTGGGATGCGATCCCCAACTGCAGTATAGGCGAAACGGTTTTTTGCTTCTCCAACTTTGACTCATGGGTCGGAATGACACCACTGGCAGCTCCCCAGCAACAGCCACAAGCCGTGGAAGGGGAGCCCAGGGGCCCAAGGAGGGAGGGAAGGGAGAACGGGTCCAAGGGGTGGCCAACTCCGACACCGCCTGTTCAGTGTTCACCCACGCCTGTGCCCACACCCTTACATACCGCCTAAGACCACCGGCCGCTACCGGGAGTGACTTCTGTACTGTCGTTAGGGAGAGACGGACTGTTTTAGCGCCCAGCTACTCTGTAGTACTCGTACATACAATACGTATCCAAGCTCCCCCAACCCAGTTGTCCTCCCTCCTTAAACATGCTTCTTCGAATCTCCCTTCAAGCGTAATTGGGCCCGCCCACGCCATCACCCCTACACGCCCACGTCCATGCGTTGTGCCTGTGCCTAGCCGTGCCTTTGCCTGTGGCTCTGGCTCTGCCTTTGCCTCATGCCCACCCACGTCCTGGGCACTTGGGCCCTTCCGCCCTTCCTTCCTTCCTCCACCCACCCAGAAGGGCCCTTGCAGATCCGTTCAGCCGCCCAATGGCCTTGTCTCCTCCTTCGACGTTCCGACCGCCTTCTACGTTTCATTTTTAGGATAGATTCGCCAAAATACCTGGTATGCCCCTGGTTCAGTCCCGGCACGGTACGAGCTAAGGTGGTCTGTCAGGTTCGGTCGGAAGCCTTGCACCGCGAATATCCATAAGGCGGTGTCCTCAAAGTTCCATATTGTATCCGTACATACTCTGTATATGAACTGCCCAGTCACGAGCAATGGGTACGCACTTCGCAGTATTCTCACTCCGTCACAGGTCTTCTAGCCTCAACCCAGTCGAACACCAGCTGCCTTGTTCTTCTTCCCCATGGCGCCTTGAGCATTGCTCATACCTGTGGCTTTGCTACTATCCAGAACACTCGTGGCCTCTCTCTTCTTCTCATCCGCAATTTTCTTGAGATGCTTTTCCGTCTTCATCTTCCCACTACCTTTGCCATGGAACTGATGACTTAGATGCTTGAACGCCTCCTTTTGGTTCATTGAGCGCCCATCATCATCGATGTATTTGAGGTTCACGTCCGGCTTGTATTCGCGGTTGAAAGCAGCCGCAGCTTGGATCGACGTTTGATGTTCGCGTTGTGTGTTTTGCCAACGAGCGTGTTCCTCCCGCTCCTTGACGGACATGCCTGTATGTTTACCTGACTGTCGATCTCGCTCACGCTGCATTCGAGCTCGCTGTTCCGCCTCGTTCTCGCGCAGCCGTGCCTCGATAATGAACTGTTGACGGTCCTTGTACAATTTGTTTCTGTCACCAGAGTCACTCTCCTTGACAAGTCCTCGCTGTTTGAGCAGAGTCAGAGCGGCTGCCATGCCTTGATCCAGTGTTTTCTCTTCCTCCAAACCCGCATGTGGAACATCTGGAGTATGCGTTGATTGTTCCCGACGTAAGCGATCCAAAAGCTCCTCTTCATTCTCAATACCACCGTACGCTTCGCCCATTTGCTGGTCTTGCTCGACTCTCACTTCAGGGGTACTTTCCGCTTCTGGTTGTTCCACAGACTTCTGTATCGACCGTTCAATGAATTCTTCCCTTGGCCGTGAGGAGAGATTGTCAAGGAAGACTTTGGTGTCATCAAGAACAAGGCCGGCTTCAGCTTCCACATCTGGAGTTGCTTGGCTTTCTTCTTCCTTCAACTGCTTGATAATATCTTCTGGTTTTCGCTTCTGCTTCTTCAGGGCCACGCGCCTACTTCTCGACAGAGCATTCGCCAGGTCATCGTCGTCATTAAAATTGTCCTCTGAATAGCGAGGCTTCCCAGGAGGGCGAACTGGTGCAGCCGATCCGAAATCAATTTCCATAGCATCACCATTAGAGGCTTGATGTACAGGAAAGATCTCGTCTTCGTCCTCGGCCTTCTGCCGTTTGGATTTCTTCTTCTCCGTTTTGGGCTTCTTAATTTTGATCTCCATATAGTCCGAAACCACATCAGGCTTGAGAATGTCCAGGCTGAATGTGTTCTTCAATTTTTCTCCAATCTGTTGACGCTTGGCTTCCCGCTCTTCCATCGTAGCACCTTGGCCATCCAGTGTGAAGGCTTTCCGCTTCTTATCATCGTATTGCGAGAGCAGACCCTTTTCAGAGTCATCATTGACGTCGTACACCTTCCGCTTCTTGAGATCGAGCTTCTCCTTCAAGTTCTCTCTGGCCAAAATCTCACTGTTTTCAAGAATATCGTCTTGGTCGCTGTCATCATCGTTTCCGATTTCCTGATCCTTCAACGTGAGAATATGCTCCGACTCTCCATTGTCGAAATCCTCGAGCTCATGCGCGACCTGGACGCCAGCAAGGTCTTTGGAGGAATATTCGATGGCAGCTTGGGCCTCTCGCTCAGCGAGCTCTCGAACCAGGCGCTCCGCGCGTTCTCGTTCGATCTTGTTCTGCCGCTTCTTCTGGCCCTTCAACCAAGCCTTCGCGTCGAGGTCGCCGGCATCGTCGTCGAGTTCTCCTAGGCCCTTCCCCTCAAGCTTGGCCGCCCTGGCCGCAACATCTCTTGCTCTCTGGATTTCCTTCTTCCTCCGTTCTCTCAAAGCCTTCCGCTTCTCTTCCTCTTGCAGGGCCTTCCAATTGTCGAAGCCGGCAGCTTCACGAGTCTCTAGGGTGGATGCAGGTTCGCCATCATCGTTGTCCTCGCCCTCGCCATCGCTTGCAGAATGTGATTTGAATGTTGGCCCTTCAGATGTAGGTGGCGGTTGTCCACTTACGTTCAATAATGGTAAGCCCAGGCTCTTGCGGAGCTTGTTCATCTGTTCAATGTCCGCGGCCGACATCGTGGCGTTAGTGAGTGCTTAAAAGAACACTATGACTTGGCCGAAGAGGAAGGGAGAGAAATTGTTGGCAGCAGACTCTAAAATGGTTCTTTGCAAATTGTAGAAAATGAGGAACACGCACTTGTACCTAGGCAGGTATCCTGCATGCACAACGTCCCGCCCGCCAGCAACACGTGAAAACAATCCTAGGCCGCTTTTGTTCTAGTGCAAGATAAAGCTTGGCATCAAATACCATCAAACAAATTTCTTTCTCCCTTGCTTCTTCCTCTTCCTTTCCTTCTTTACCAACCAGTTCTGAGTCACGCTTGATCCCTTCCAGTGATTTCTTCTCCGGAAGATCTCTCTCGGTCGGTTGTTATCTTGCAGCTGGCGCTCTCGACAACTTTATTAAGCACATTAAGCGCCTCCATTAATGTTTATCCCTTAGGTCGAGCAGAACTCAGAGTAACCCGAAAAGGCTTCTTGCGTCTTGGAAACAGGACCGGTCTGGTCTGCAGCGCAGACAGTTTGTTCTGTCTTTGCGCTCGGCTGGCTGAAAGAGCTGAAGTAGGGAGACGTCTTATTCCCAAGCTTGGTGTTTGATCCTCGTCGAGGAATGATCATTGAGCAAAACCAAGACTATTGTCTACATTCCTTCTCCAGAGAACTCATCCCAGGACCCATACCCTCCTCCCCCATTCTATGTAATCCCATGCCTACAATGTCTGCTCTCTTTTCGTTGTCGTTCTTTTGCCTCGGGGAACAAAACAAACAAACATATGCACCTTATTGTACAGAGCAATGCTGAGTTCAGATGTGGAACGTGAACTCACCAGCACTGTGGAAGTCAAGGCTGACGAATCAAATCGAATCGAATCGAATTTCCCAGCCGGAATTCATCTACCTATGTGCACTGTACCACTCTCTTCATTCATATCATCTTATCTCGCCTCATAGTCATTCTTTCTCTATTGAATCTAACCACCTAGTCCGGTGACATCTGCGCAGTGTCGCTCTGCCGTTTATGTTTCTATCCGTAGAAATGCAAGCTTAGTTACGCGCTCATGATATTTCTCCATCAACATTGCATATTTCATTTTCGAAGAGTCTCACCAACTCAACAAGCCCCTCTGCCGATCAAACCCACCTCTCAACTGCCTCTGCGGCTTGACCAATTTGCCCTGCAGGATGGTGAACCGCACGATATTCTCGCAATCCTCTGGCGTGACCCTCGCCAGCCAGATCAACTGTACCGCCTCTCCATGCTGAGCCTCATGCCCATCGACCTCCCGCCCGTCCTTCGTTCTCGTACTTCCCTCCCGTCTATAGATCATAACATTGGCCGAGTACTTATGCCCGCCCACATGATTGATAAAATAAAGCCCCACGCCGCCGGGCCGGTCGTCGTGCAGATCGCGGTACAGGCCCATGGGGCGCAGAATGCGTTCGAACTCCTTGCGCAGGAGCGGCGCGGATTGCCCGCAGCGGGCATCGCGCGTCTTGTGGCTGCACATGAGGATCAGATAGGAGTGTGGGATGGGGCGGGTCTTGAATGTGTTGGATATTGAGGGTGGAAGGGGCGTCGATGTGAGGGTTTTGGTGTTTTGGGGGCCGGCTCCCCCTTCTTGCGGCTGCTGTTGCTGTTGCTGTTGTGGTTCTCCTTGGGGTGTTTGAGTACCTTCTGATGGTGTCGAGGGCGCTTCTGCCACATTGGCGCCTCCGATCTGTAGGACAGAGACATCAGGCGTATCGTCTTGATCACTCGTGGTTTCTGATGTTGCCGCACGTCCATTGGCCTGGCCATTCCCAACAACCACATTCGTCTTCCCACCGAGGGGCGTCGAATTCGTGACACTCGTCTCCACCACCTCCTTCATCAACACGTCAACCTGACTGGGCTTGACATTCTCTACGAGCGTCCACGCCGGCAGGAGGAGACAATCCGCGCCTTCCTCCACCCCATCCTCCACCCCATCGCAGCCCTCACTGCTAACCGGCATGTTACTGGCACTCAGCATGACCTTGCCATTCCTCCTGTCGACACCCACCCTGCCGACGGCCTGCATGACAGAGGCCTTCTCATCCGTGACATCGCGCACCCAATCGGTCTTGCCCGTTCCAACAATCAAATGTGTTTCCCAGCCTTTAACGTGCCCGTAGAGCGTGTCGTGCTCGTCGATCTTGAATTTTGCTGGATAGTGCACCGTGCAGTCGTTGCAATCGTGCAGGCAATCCTCGCCGTCGACTTCCGGGTTCGTCGCCGGGAACAAATCCGTCTCGATCTTCGCTTTGCGAAACCCCAACGAGCCTTGATCGCCGCCCAGTTGCGCCTGGGATCCACTGGGCGTCAGGAACGTCCTGACGCTCCGCAGCAGTGACATGCTCGCCGTGATGGCTTTGGGCCGGCCGGGTAGTTTAGGCGGTTTGCTGCTGCTGTGGTGTTGGTTTTGGTGGTGACCGTTGAGGTTGGAAGAGTTCTTGGATTTCGAATCATGATCGCGCGAAGCAGATGTTGATAATGACATATTTGTTTGGAACAAAAGCGGGCCGGAGTTATCCTTCCCACTTCCTACCGTTGATTTCCTAGGCCTCCGTACTTTGAATTTTTTGGCTTCGTTTCTTTGGAGTATTCCGAGGCGCACGGCAAGCTCAGGCGCAGGGTGAGGTGCTCCACAGGGGGCAAATGGTAATGATGGGGTGATATGGTTGGATCGAGAGCGTAGACTAAGCTAGGCGGGAACGTGGATCACTCCTCCAGGGTGCCGATAATCTTATCAATCAATTGCGGAACCTCCACCGCCCAATCTCGATGATTTGCAAATGGGAGGCCGGAGAGCGAGTTGTACGCAGCCCGGGCTCTGGTAGGCCTTTGTCGTACTCTGTAACTAACGAGGAGTAACTGCGGTGTCGACTCCAGAACGGTTAGGGCCGTACTTCGTCCCACAATGGTCTTCTTGTTGTCTTGTTCTCGATGCCTCAAGGCACCTGTTGAGTTTCTTTGCGTCGGGTGGCGGGCAGCGTCTGGGCACGAAGATATCGAATTCCTCCCGAGGTAAGGAACACACAGTAAAACGTGAAAAGGGCAAGAATCTCCCGAAAAGAAAAGGAACTTGTAGCAGGATATTCTAGATTCCATTTATTTAAATCTGGCTGCCTGGCGTGCGTGCGTCTCCCTATTCCGACCCAGGCTGAGCAGTCAACAAAGAAAATGCGAATCGAGGCTAGATCTCGGCCCTATCGGCCGTTTCGGCGATCGAGGTTGAATGAACTTGTACTCGATACGAGCGAGCAGAGGAGGATCCCTCCGAAGTGCCTACCCAGGATCATTTGGCCAAAGGCTCCAGCCACTAATGTTGCTGACGCCTCTGAGTGTGGGTTGTTGGCTGTCGTGGTTATGAGACACCAGGTTAGATTCCTCCATATGCAGGTTTGGTTGATGGTGGTAGTCACTCCCCCATCGATGGCTAACAGTTTGGTGAGATACAACATCACAACGTACGGATACAGTCCTACTAAGATAGGGCAAGTTAAGTAAATGTCCGTAAAGATGCATTTCGACACAATTTAGGTAGTTTTGTACAGAGTCTTCGTCCCCAATCGCTTTGCTTTCACCGTCATAATTCGCTAGTTTCCACATCGCAGACTCGAATCGCACGAACTAAAACGAGTTCTTGCAGCGCATGTCCGTCAGCAAAATCCAAATCGAAACACCTGTGCACCGAAATTTCCATCTGTGACTGATTGATTTCTAGGTCCTGTGCATCGTATCGTGGTGGATATCATCACCCACATACATACACGCGCCATGATCGCGGTGACATGAAAAGGAATCGGACATTGAAAACCGCATGCTCCCTTTAACGATGATGAATATGTCACTGGTGCTTGGTGGCTCGATTCAAGAAAGCAAAGATTTCATGAGCGTCATCATGGGGTGGTTCATCTCTTAAACATAGCTGCGACATCCTCCTTTCGCCAATCTATTTCCAGTGTCGAATCGTAAACTTTCTCAACCACCGCCTTCATCCGATCGTACGCAAGTGTATATCGTGTATTGCACTCCTCCAACACCCTTGCGATGAGAGTCTTGCTTGAGTTGGACGGATCATCGGCATCCGTGAAGTGTTTCTCGACTCTCTTTTTCAATGTCTCGATACCCTTGCGAATCTCCTTCGCATCATAAGCCGATAACACCTTCTTGGCTGAGCTTCTCGAGTGACTAGGCTTGCTGGCAATGCTGGCATACGACTCGGTGGACTTCATCAATGCTTCTGTACTTTCCAGGAAATCTAACCATTTGCCCAGTGGTCTTCGCATGACGGCATCAGTATACTGTGTCAAGTGCATGAATTGATCATGGCTAGCTTTCTCGCTCCACTCCTCAAGCACAACATTGTGATGTGTTTTGACTTCTTCCACGAAATAATTCATATTCTCGATGAGAAGGATATGATAATTCAGTGCCTCCTTGTCCTCAGGATCACCACTTGAGGGCCCACTTGAATGGACCGCTCCTCCCGAGCTGGCTGGGTTATCCTTTGCGATGAAATTGAGCGACTCCCACATAGCTTTGAGAAGCTTGATGTAGGCGTCATTAACGATGAATCGTACTTCCATCGATGCAGGGTGGCCCGCAGATTCTTGAGGGAGCATATCCTCAACCGCTGCGCTGAACTCAGGGAAGACTCTCATGAAAGAAATCAGGCCTTTCCTCTTCTTGACCTTGACCTTCGTCTCTTCGATTGCTTTAACCTGCTCCTCCACAAACTTGTGGAACAGTCCAGTAAGTCGCTCGTGCAGTGTTCTCACTGTTCGACTGATGAACTCTTGATTGGTTTCCTCATACTTGGTCAAACATTGCTCGAGTGCCAGAAGGACACCAACCCCCTGCATTTGATCCAATTTCAGGACCCATTCCACCAGACTCTGCATCTCCATGGGCCAGAAAGAATAAATTCCCTCGGTGGTATTTTGAACAATCTTCGCCATCTCTCTATCCGGATCGTAAGATTGCTTGGATTGCAGATTGGGCAGCTTTCTCTGACTGGGAGACCGAGACTGTACAACCTCAGCAAAATCTGCGTTTGACTGTGAATCAAGGTGGAAGAATTGCACAATGAAGTTCTGTTCCTCCGAGATCGCAGCGGCTTGTTGCTCAAGCACAGTATTGAAAACATTCCATGCTTCAGGTCTGCCATCCTGCTTACCACCAATGGATTGCCGCAAGGCACTGGTTTTGACCGTCCTGTTTCGCTTGACCGTCAGTTTGCGTGCAGCTGTAGAGGTCAATGATTCTTCAGCTTTATCCTTCTCCTGATGAGTAAAGAGAATCTCCTGTTCTTCACCCGCTGGCCTTCTGGCATTCTTCCGCATTGCCATTGCATAATCACGGAATTGATCAGAATAATTTTCCTTGAAAACAATTTCGTAGTTGCGGATCAATAAAGACCACTCATACTGATTGACTTCGCGTACGAATAACATGATCGGATTGTATGACCAGAGCTCCTGCCTCGAAGTAGTATTCGCCTTGAGATTCATAGACACCAACGATACAGAGCTGTTGGTTGAGATATTTTCTTCACTGACGCGTCGCTTCGCATTCGAGAACATTGACTTCATGAATTGGTTGTACCGATTCATAAACATCAGTGACTCTTCCTTGTACTCCTCTTTCTTTTGCCGAACTGCGCGCATCTGTCCGATCTCAGTATCGGCATAGACACCCACTCCACTCCTGTTCGCTGAAGACGCTTGACGAATTTTATTCTGACGGATGTCAGGATCGATTGTTAACATTGCTCGGTATAGCAGAGTCAGAGATTGTTCGATTGCTTGAACACCATCATGACTGTCGATGGGAGCAGATTGAAGGGGACGCAGATCGCCAGAGGAAATTGTCAGTGTTGTCAGAAGACTCTCCATCTCCTTTTGAAGGAGCTTCTGATTCGCGGTTTGCACCTGGAGACCCTGTCCCTGAGCTTCAATGTACTCAATATCGTCATGGAGAGTGTCCAATTCATGGGCATAGAGAGTGAGCAAACCATCAAGCTCTTCGCACTCGGCAATGGCTTTATCAAACGATTTGGCGAGCTCCTGCACCTTGCTTTCTTGTTGTTCAACATGCCCCAACCAACCGCTTGCTTGTGCACGGCCAATTTCTCTACGAATTTCGGTTTCGAAGTCTTCGACCTTTCTGTGATTGGACAGTCTTCCATCCCAACCAAACTCGGTCAAAAGTTCGTTGAAGTCTGCTCCACGACCATCCAGTATCCGCGGATCAATACCCAATGCCGCACAATGCTTCTCGACTTCTGCCTCCAGCCTTTGTCGACGCTTTCTCTGGGGAGAGCCTGACCGAGCCTTGTCGGGAGACTCTTCTCGTTTCTCTTTCAGCTTCGGCGCCGCCGGAGCGGCTACGGGAGTACTGGGCCGCGTAACGCTGTCAGTGGTTGCAGTCCTTTCAATCTGCACACGAGGGACTGGCTCAGCAGGGGTGGGTTTGGGAGTCAGAGGTTGTTCCTTCTCAGTGGTGGGCGTCGCAACCTCCGGAGTTCCGCTTCGCGCACTATCGCCGCTCATGCCTCTTAGCAATGGTGCCGGAACAACGCTTGTAATGCCATCAGGCTCATTGGAGTTCTTATCTTGCAAAGCCTTTAATCTGGCACCTGCTCCGCCCTGTCGAGGTTGGAATGCAGCTGCTGCGAGGGCAGCCCTTCGGAATTGTCCTGCAATATCCTTTGAAGACTTTTTCTTCACCATTGGACCGAGACCAGGGCGGTGCTCTTCCTCGGTTTTTGTAGATGCAGTCTCCGATGGCTCGGCAGTGACTGGTGCGTTTGTTATGCTTTGTTGTACGGTTTGCTGTGGCACAGGGGGCTCGCTAGCTACGGCCTTGGGCAGAGCCTGCTCGTTTGTCTGCTGTTTGAGTGGTTGAGCATTTGGATTTGTAGGAAAATAGGCTGCGCCTGGTACCTTCTCGGTCTCTTCATTCAATCCAGTTGGTGTGCCCAATGGCGTCACGAAAGTGCTGTTGCTTTGGCTGTTTGTGGTGGCTGCCTGCGGTGGTTTGAGGTCTACTGAGGGTACAGAAATCTTGCGGTTGGGTAAGGGCTGATCAAAGCTAAGGGCAGGAAGGCTGGGCGCCGGTTCTGGTGTCCTACGATCAGTATTCGCCGTGCTAGGGCGTGAGCTTGCAAATGACTCGCTGGCCCCAGCATTGCGGAATGATTCCTGGCTCGGGGCTGGTCCGAGTCTTTTCCCTGGCAAGCCCTGGCCGAGAGGTCGGGGTGCTCCATATCCATTGGGCTTGTGACTTGGTGGCTCTGGGGTTGGTTCAGAAGGCCGTAGTGAGTTTACTGAGGGCTGAGGGCTGAGCGAGGGTCTGGGTGTTTGCTGAATACTGGATAATGATGGGGTACGGGTATCGTCTCTCGCAGCTAAATGAGCGCCATAAGGTTGTTGCGGTCGAGGATTCTCGCGAACAGGTGTTCCCCGCTCGGATCTGAGTGGAGGTTGGTCCTGAACGCCGGCGGATGGTGGCCGCTGGCTCTCTCGAGGGTATGGACGATATTGGCCACTGTTTGCACGATCTTGTTCTTGAGAAACAAACCTGTTACCGTCCCTGCTTGGTGGGGGTTGATGAGCAACGTATGGTGATTGTGGGCGGGCTGCACTAATCGCAGGAACCGGGGGCTGGGGTGAGAGCTGAGGCGGAGGCGATGTGCGGTCTTGTGGTACGACTGGAGAGAAGGTTGCTTTCTGTATGGGTGTCGGAGTAGGCGCCGACGAGGCACCGATCAGCTGGGTGACTTCTTGTGCAGAGAAGCCCAACATTTCGGGCATTTTCCCTCCAGTGTATTTCCGAAAGATCTTGATGAGGCTTGCTATAAAGAAATCCTTCTCTTTTGCAGTGGGTGCCTGCCAGAAATAAGGCTTCCCAAGAGTGATGGTGAAGCCGGTGTTCGTGGCCCACTGTTTCTCCATCTCCTGCTGTCGGGTCGCGGGGACGAGAGAGGCATAGGACAGAATATGAGTCAAGTCTTCCAAGGGCCATGTCTTGCCAATGGAGAATGTACCGTTGGCATTCTCGCGAGCTTTGTGGACTCTTACTTTGCCTGATCTACGAACGGCGACGAGGATGACTCTGCTCTTTTTATTTCCAGCAGGGGAGTCGGGGGGAGGGGGCGACGAGGGATAAGAAGCATCTTCGTAGATCTTGACATGGGTAATATAAGACTCGAGCTGCATGCCATCGGGGTCTCTCTTGTTGAAGCAACTTTCGATGATCCGTCTCTTCTCATCTTCGAAACGCGCCGCACGGGACTGGATGGATTCAGGTTGTTCGGGAGGTCGTGCACCGGGGACGCTGAGCGAGCCGTTGCGCTCGCCATTGGAGAAGGACGCAGGCTGACGATTGCCAGCATACAACGGTTGTTGATTCATCTTGGATGGAGACAGCGGGAGACGGCATCATCTTCTACAAGAAATGATCAGGTGGGTCGAGTCATGGTTCGACTGAATGAAGTGCAGGATAGCTATACCATTGACAGGAGATATGAGCTAGTAACGTGCGTATGTTCATGCAATGGTATCGTGTATCGTCCCGACTCGAGCCCGGTCAATGGCTGCCAGTGCCAGTTTGCAGTGCAGTGGGAGAGGCCGTCAATTGTCTGGAGGCAGGGCCAATGGGGGATGAGACGTCGACCGGTAGTCCCGTTGGGTCACGGGGGGATCTAAACCCAGAATGGACACATAGCCTGGAAAAGGAGATACTCGTACATACTGCGTACTGCGTACTGCGTACGCGTAGCGGAGTTGTTCTCACATCACAATTTGTTTTGAGACCGTCAACTCGCTGCATAATGTCGGCAGTGGTACGGAGTAGTCCCCTGGTCTTCAAGGTGACTAACACATCGCTGGGACACACTGTCTTTCCATGTCCAACGCAGATAAGCACACAATCGCTGCAAGGTGGTACTAGATCGCCGCCTTCCAGTCTCGCTTTCACTCAGACACAATAGTAGCTCCAACTAGAAAACAATGCACAGGGCTCAGATAAATCCCAGGCTGAGACCAGATTCCTGCATGCTAGCTCTCCCCCTAATCCCCATGGCGCCTGGCTGAAATTAGTTACATCGAAGTATTATCATGGTCGTGAAGATGGAAGCAATGCTTTTTGCCCCCTTCAGCCAACCCCCCAGCCCGGTTCACTCATTCAAATCCCACCTATCCGACCTGAGTAGACATTGCTATCCAAGTCCCTTGTTCATCTTCCGACTTGAAATATCGTTTCACAGTTCTCCACCATCCACATCACCACCTCGTTCTTCATTTTAGTATCGCTCAATTCCCGGTTCAAGCTCTCCGGTCTCATAATGGTTGGCGCAAACACCACTGCAATGTTCATACTTGTCATGAGATTTTCCTTCTCCTGTAGAACCACTCGGGCCAGGTGCTGAATTAAGTAGTCGAGAACCTCGTAGTGGGCCCGAGGAAGTGTTTCCAGGGCTATCGCCATCGACTCCACACGTGCATCACGATCTTGGATGGTAGTGGTGTCCAAGAGTCGATCGTACACATCATACGTGATCAGAGGCATAGGCAGCCGGCGGAAGTACTGCTTCAACCCCGACGTCACCGCATGAATATCCAGATCAGGATCGGATATGTCGAAGTCTCCTGTCGGGTTTTCGAAGTAGTCTTTGACTTGCTGAACCTGTGAGTTGCCTCCGGATTTTCGGTAGATGCCCTCGACATCCATTCCTAATAGCCAATGGTTAGACAAAGGCACACGAGAAGCCATCGAACGGTTCTCCACTCACCTCGTGTTTCAACTTCCTCAACACATCTCCTCACGATTGTTGGAATGGGCGCTTTCTCGTACTCGGTGCGTTGCTCGAGGTCCGATCCAAATACTTCTATCAACAGTTAGCGTCGATCTCGAGCCCCAGCATTATCAAATTCTTACGAGATGCATCCACGCCCAGCGATGGGTTGCTGTTGTTGCTCTGCGTACCATAGAGTCCATTCATTTTAGTGGTTGTTTTCTGGTTGCCACCAAAGAAGCCAAAGCCACTCTGTTTATTGGTAATCGGCTCCGGATTGTTCTTGGGCAGACTCGAATACTCTTGACCAACCGGGCTATTGCCATACGCACCAGTTTCAGCAAACTGTAGATCACGGCTGTAACTCTGTTGTGTGGAAGAGAATGCGCCTTTCAATCCCTTGGTCACGCCCTTAGCAACCTTCTGTCCTTTTCTCCAGTCGAACTTCTTGACCTGGCCCTTCTTGATATTGACAACGTGTGGTCCTTGTATTACCGTCACCGGCTCTGCCTCCCCAGCTAACAAAGTACTCGAAGAGTCAATATTGGTGTTGTCTGCTGAAAAGCTTCGCATGTCTTTGGCTTCAAACGAGACGTTTGATTTATCCTTATGATGAGAGTAGATTCCCAGTCCATTAACCGGAGCTTTGGTCGGTTCGGGTTGCACACTTCCTGAATTGGCCTTGTACAAACCTTGGATCTGATGTACAAGTTGATTATTGAGCTCTGCCAATTGCGCATTCTTGGATGAAAGCTGCTCAAATTCCATAAAGCTCTTATCTTTCATTTGTGTTAGATTCGCAATTTCATCCACAAGATCATTGCGCCTTTGTATCGAATCCTCGATTTGCGGGGCAAAAGAGTTCTTGAGCTTCTCCAAAGCTTCTGCAAAATCGCGTAGAACTGTATTGCTCATTTTGCCGACATCAAATGGTTCACCACTGCGTTTAGCGGCGGCAAGATGCTCAGTCAGGATCTCAAGTTCACGGACGACAATCTCTTTCTGCGTATCAAGCACGACCATGGTAGATCGTTTCTCTTTTAACTCGGAGTTAACCTGCTTGATACTGGCTGTCGACTCTAGTTGAGATTGCAGCTCAGCTATTCTCTTTTCTCGCTCAATTGTCTTTTGACGTTCTCGCCGAAGTTCATTCTTGAACCATGCTAACTCATCACGGTTTTCTGGAGAGGCCGTGCTCGGACTACTAATCTCTTGTGCGATTGATGAGGGAGGCACTGCGGGAGAACGAGGCCAACGATCTCTTGAGAGCCTTCCAGTTTTGTCACTGTAACTCCTCCCATGCCGGACAGAGTTGGAGACTCTCTTCAAGAAGGACTCGTGTGCAATAGCTTCGTCCGCACCCATGATACGCGCCATGTCCTCGTCCATGGTAAAGTCTCCGCCCGTTGAATACCTTGGGAGGCCGGGTGATTTTTCTCCGTCTGGGTGTTTCTGCTGCAAGGTACTAACAGACTGAGACCGGGAATGGTCCGATGGTGGTAGAGGCGGTGCTCGAGGATCCTGGAAAGAGGTGAGCCCCTTTTGGCCTGATAGACTGTCTGATGATTCTAGAGGGTCGTCTGCTGTGTCAAAGATACTCTTCGAATTTGGCGACCCGATGGGACCGGAAATGACCTTTCCTCCATTTGCCCTCGCCAAGTTGGCAGGCGTGGTGGCAGAAGATTTGGGAGGCGAAGAGGTGCCGTTGACAGCGGAGCTGAGGGTTGATGGAATATTCGCTGAAGCATTGACTTCTTTCCTTGCAATAGTTTGATTCCGCTTTGCACTATCTAATGAGTCCCCTCGTTTGGGCAAGCTTTGTAATTGCGATGCAAGGTTGTTGGGTTTGGGGGAATCATTATTGGTGCTCTGAGCAGGACTGGAATGATTCGAGAGTTTTGGTGTTGAAAACCCATTGTCCGAAGGCGTATCATTATCGGTAACAGATATCGTCCTGGTACTTGTTGTGAATTGTTCGACAGGTTCACCCCGCGGGGAGGCGAGGTCAGGCCGCAAACTTGTGGTTGCGCGTTCAGTTTTCTTGCTCTTGGGCGCCTCTTGTAGTTGGAACTTCTCACTTGACGGGAGATCACTATTACCACGTGAAGTCTGCGCAGGGCGCGAGGAATCTTCAGAACGGCGAGGAAGCTCGGATTGTAAATAGGGTGATGCATTTACAGAGCCACCACCTGAGCTGCCGTCTGCCCTCTTGCGTACGGAGTCTATGACTTCACGTGAGGTTTGACGACCTTTCTCTTGATAGGCAATGTGAGGGCTCGAAGTGAGGGGTTTGGGAGCTGGTGCTTGAGCCTGAGGTGGTGTCGGTCGTGTTGTAAAGTAGTCTTTCGTTTTTTCTTCCACCCCTCGCGGAGTAGCCTGACTCGAGATGCTAGGAGATTGTGATTGTGGTTGAGGTGTAGGATCAAAGGCCAGGGGGATCAGGAACTCTTCACCACCTCCCGAGAAATCTGACCGCTGCGACATCATAGAGTGTCTATTATTCCGATATGTGGTGGAAGGGAGAGTGAGCATGTCTGTAGGCAAAGTGTCAGCCGGTGGACGAGCCATTGAGCGAGAGTCAAGTTGCTGACCACGAGGGGGATTGGGGTCTGCAGAGGATGGTCTCGAATCCACATCTTTTTGCAATTCGCTCATAGTTTTCCCAACAGATGGGATATCAGGCGTTGGCAACTCGTGGTATACCTCTTCGTACACTGGATCAGGTTCGTGCCCATAGGCGGCCTTCCTAGCTTCAGGGGGTGGTATGGCAGGTAAGGATTTGTCGAGTTGAACACCGCTGTTCCCAGCAGCTTTAGATCTTGACGACGCTTTGGATTTCTTTCTCCTCCGAGCCATCAGAGCTTCATGGCAGTCCATGCAAAAGATGCCTTGTGAGGTGCGCGCATAACGCAAGTTCTCAATTTTCCGTTTGCAGTTCCGGCATTTGAAGCAATTGGCACAGAAAGCCTGGTCTCCGGTCAAGATTGCCAAATCTTCGATCTTGTTGTTACAGTTGCTGCAGCTGTATGTACAGTTGTTGCAAATCAGGGAGCCATCGCCGAGTAGAAGGAGGTTGGCGTCTGAGTCAAGGAGAGTGCCGCAGGTATTGCAGCGGAAGCAGTCGATGTGCCATCTGTTTCCGGCTGAGATGAGTTAGTGAAGAGTCCTGATTCAGAAGCGACGACGACATACCTAGTTCAAAAGCCTTTCCTTCCTCGAGGATCTTTCGTCGAAATCGTTAGCAATTGTGAACGGTCGCGCGACCACTGGGGTCACTCACCTGTCCACAACCTTTGCACGGATAGGCAATGTCGTCACCATCCATGGGAGACTCTGGAAATGCCATAGGAGATTCCATTGCGGTTGCCATATTGTTTCCTGGTGTTGTCTGTATGATGTGGACCTGCCAGTTCAAGCAATGCTGATGCGAGATTTTTTCTCACCCAGGCTCTGTTTGTACCAATGGGCGTCCAATTCATAAATGGATCTCGCAGGAGAGAAAATGTGTTGAATCTGGGACATGTATCACTCCAGGTTTGATCAAAAATGTGCTGGCCTGCAGCATACACAATATGTTTGGTAATCGAGTGAGAATGACGGTCGCGCGGCCTCAGCTGCGGCGATGGCTGCGGTCAAGGGTGGGACTTGGTGGTGAATAGTCAGCCCCAACGGAGGGAAGTCCAGATAAATTAAGAGAGGTTCGGGGGTACTGTCTATATGTGCTTCTATGTGATATGAGGCCGGACAAGTGTAGAGCGCGTGGTTGTCAGCTGGTGGTGAAATGGAGTCTCGAGGGTTGTCTCAAAGACGAAGTGCGCAGCGCAGGCCCAGCACAGCGAATGGTTCGTGATCGCGTCAACGGGGGATGGTGAGAAGGCTAAAGACAGACAATGTGCAAACGATTGTGCAAGAGAAAAGCAGGCGCGCGAGAGGGTTGTTAATGTGGCTCTTGCAGGGTGGTGAAGAGAGAGACGTAAAGGAGATGGTGGTGGTGTTGGTGGTGTTGGTGGTGTTGGTGGTGTTGGTGGTGGTGGTATGCAATAGCGAGTGTTTAGTGATGGATGGGTTTCTGTGCTGAGAGCCTGATTGACTTTGGACTTGAGTTGGACCGGCACCCACTGGGGGACAAAGATACAGTGGCACTGGCAGCCGCAGCCGCAGGAGACACCTAAACTCCCTTGCCCCCGAGCAGTACTAACTAACCCTAACCAAGCTTAGAGCAGCGAGGGTCTAGGGCACAGATATAGGGCACTACGGAGTACAGGCTCAGGCTAACCCCCAATGACATGTGCGGCTAGGCTAGCTATTTCTCCCAGGTATGGGCAGCCGGGGTGGGCTCCGTTGAAATCGACAGTGGTCAGTCTCGACTCTTGAGTCTCCAGACACTTACTCGTAAATGCCACCGAAGACGCTGAGTTTTGGAGGCGTGAGTCTTGGTCGTCGCTTTTGGGACCAGTTCTAGGGTCCAGCCCACCGCCCACTTGGATGTGTTTGTTAATGGGCAGCCCATTCCACAGTGGATTGGCTGACGTGCTGGTTTGGACAGGGGACGGCTCTAGTTGTAGAGAAGTGGCTTTCCTGGTTCATTCTAGTCAACTAGTCACGCCTATTCGCCTCGAATCACACGCATCGCCCATCGCCTTGCAATTGTGCTGCTCGATGCTAGCGTGTGTCGCAAGCCTAAGAGGATGGAGAAGGGCATTTTTAAGGGGCTACTACTTTACCCGGACGGGCTTAGGGCCCCCTCGGCCTGGCTGCAGAGAGTTGACTCCTTATTTTGGCTGCAGCAGGTACCCAATCCGTCTTTACTCCAGGCCCTTGAGTGCAGAGCTGGTTCGTGCAACATACGCAAGATTCCTCCTCCAGGAAATTGCTGAACGGCATGGGTAGTGCGTAGTTTGCACTCAGGAATACGTTTTCCCGACCCATCGCTTTTCTGCTTCTAGGTTTCCCGGACCAGTTTGCTACTCCTCCTGTGGCTTGGTTATGATCTTCCGCCAGTTGTGGGACTTGATGGACATCTGAAGCACGTCTGCCGACAGCCGTGTCCCCTTGTCCGCGTGTCACCACACTTTGCTGGCTTCCCCTTTTCGTCACACGTCACACGTACCTCGTACACATGCTGTGCCTCACCATGTCGAATCCACGTGGTCCGTCCATCATTTGGAGGACAAGAGGGCACAGCTTTTAAAGGTCCATCACTTGACTTCAATCGGAACTCAACTCGTAGGTTAGAAATTGGAGCTGGGCGTCTGCATACGTTGGTTTCCTGAGGAAGGTTCACTTTTCGTCGTTTCATCTGTCCCCTTGGATCAACACATATTTCCTCTTTCAAGCACGGACACTGTGCTTGCGTCTCTGTTGTAGTCAACATTTACACGAGGTACCGAGTGCGGAGCACAACTTTAGCTAACCGCATCAGATATGCCCATGCAATAATGTGGTGGCTCTAATTAGGTACAGCCCATGTGCTGAATACCTCTGAGCAGGGGAGACCATCCCTGAGTCCGCGACCCGAAGCGAAGCGGAACGTCTAGATAATTCCTCGTAAAGATCAAAGTACGTTACTCATCGGGATTTCGGAATTCAAAACTCAGCACCAGAGTGCACCTCGCAGCAATGGTCCTGGCACAGGCCCAAGTGAGCAATGGCCTGCGGTCGAGCTCCACGCCAACGACCACGGAATCTCCATCGTAGTAGTGCCTATCCGATAGCCTGAGCAACAATCAACCCACTAAATCTGACGCAGAGCACTATCCAGTCTCCATAACGAAGTATAAGAATTCGTTTACCATGAGCCGAATGTAACCTGTACCCCCGTACCCGGTAGATCAATAGTGCTTGAAGAGTCGACTTGACTTGAAGAAAGTAGTCGTGAATGAGAGAAAACCCCTGTCAATTTTCCGAAACACGCCATCCTCCGCCTGGATTGAAATGGCTCCCGCGACTCTTCCGACTTCTTGAAACGTAGTATAATCTGGATTTCTCCACCACTAACTGGTGCATAGAACACCGACACTGCACGGTAGTCGATCACGCTTATCACTTTGTTCCGGAACACGGTCACTGCACGAGAAGCAAGAGGGAAGAGAATTGTTCAAATGAATCTTCATTGACTCTGTTCTGTAGGCCCTAATCTCTAACAATAAAAATCAATAAACCTTTTGGACTGGCCTTGTGAAGAATCAATCTCTACCATACCCTTCTTGTCCGAAAGAACTTTCCAATTGCAATCAAGACACTTTCCAAATGAATGTTTCCCAATGGGTGAGTACAAAAACAATAACTCGATTTCCCCTCTGCAGTGTGCTGGTGTCCTTGTGAAAAGAAACGTCTTCATCACATCGTGAACCATGGTCCAGCTTTCACACCGACGAACATGTTGATAACGATAAAAATACACAATGCTGAATTCCTCGACTTCAATTTCAATATCAATGTGTTGTGTTGTGTTGTGTTGTGTTGTGTTGTGTTGTGTTGTGTTGTGTTGTGTTGTCTCTAGACATCTGCTGTGGTGCCGAGAACTTGCCAATTGCTTGAGCCCTCCGAGGCGACCACCTCACTGCCCATGGAGTCGAGAGCACTGGAGGTCGAGTGCTCAAATCCCGGTGTGACATCACTGTGCTTGCTGTCACTTCCAACCATTTTCCAATTGGCAGAAACCTCCGAACCTGGATCGAAGGTGGAAGGTTCTGGTTCCATGTAGTCGACGCCTGTGTCAGGCATGACAACTCGACCTGTGTTTCCTAAGGAGCCATAGAGACCACCTGACGCGCCAGCCACGTAGTAGTGGATGAGGTTCTTGTCCGACTCCTTGCTGAAGTAGTTGTAAAATCTTTTTTCTGGCTTGATAACCGCATGCAGTGCAGTGCAGTATTCCATCACTTGTCTTTTGATGAGGGACGTGTACGCTCCAAGGAGATGCTCAGCATATGAAGCCAGGCGGTCCTCTTGAATTGTGTAGAGGCTCTGACCACAGACGCTGAGGCGTTGTAGGAGAGCGTTGAGGACTTTCAGTCCAAAGGACATAACAATAGGTAGTCGGGTTGCAAACTTAGGTCGTTCTGGCCCAAAATCAGAGACAAAGCTCTGAAGGCTGTTGTGGAACACAGTGGTGGTAGATTTAGGTGTAACAATAGGGTCATTGGTGGTAATAATGTATTCGATTTGTTCCAGAGTGTCTAGGACTGCGTCAATAGTTGGTAAGGGGTTCTGGGAGTGCGTACAGAGGAGGTACGCGGAATCGTCAATCGCCTGCAAGACTGCAACGTAGCCTGAGCTATGATTACATCTGGCGATGAGAAGGGCACAGAGAGTCATACCCGGTTGTGGTTCAGGCCACTGTGGATACTGCTGGAAGAGATCGATCAAAGCGACCAGCATGGTGTGTCGGTTGTAGGCAGGGTGGTTGAGATTTTGTCTTTTGTCTCGAGATTCGGTGATCTCATCAAAAGAGCCCAGATTTTTTATGAGTAACTCGAAAAGCTCATCAAATTGTACTTGACGAGTGATGAGAACATGTGGATGACTTTCAATTAGCTTTCTAAGCCTGCGAAAACCCAGTGCGTCAAGTGTACCATGTCGGAGGGACTCGATTGTTATTCCAAGTGTCCTCTTGGCAGACGAAATACTAGTTCGACGGCGGGGTGATCGTTGCTCTGATCGATCGGGAGAGTGTTGAGGTGATCGCGCTGGTGATTTCTTCTTACGCGGCCTCATGACGTTGGTGTTCTCTTTGCCCACAGCAACGTGTTGACCTGCAGTACTGGTGTGCTCTTTGCCCTCAGCAACTTGTTGACGGGTCTTGTCGACTGGGCGTTCAGCAGATGAAACGTTCTGTTGCTCTTGTGCAGTCGGCCGCACAGGGCGGAGAGGGAGCGACTGGGTGGGTGCGACATATTCTGAAGTCAGGTCTGATTCCTTTGCCGTCTTGGATGTCGTCGGAGCAGAAGCTGACCTGTCTTCCAAAATGACTGGAGTCTGACGTCCACTCTTCTTGCTGCTCTGTGCTGATGGAGGAACCTGGGGCTCGTCTTCAGCACTGGCTGGTGTCTGTCTTCCATTCTTCCTGTTCTGGGTTTGAACAGTTGTACCTTTCTCTTGAGCTATGATCGCTTCCTGCCTACTCGCTGTCTTGCGGTGATGGCTAGGTACAGAGGAAGGAGCGTCCTTTTCGGTATTAAGGACTGGTGTTTGGCGGCCAGAGATCTTATCTTTGGTTTCTGTCGGCTTCTTGGTGGGTTCACCTCGCGAGCCAGGACGGTGGCTGGTGGTGGGTGCCATGGGTGTGGCAACGATACGACCTCTGCGGACTGGAGCAGATAGAAGTGGTCGAGCGTCAACTTGTGAACTTTCAGATTTGGTATCTTTGGAGTCAACTTTGTTGTCTCTGGAAGGTACCTTTTGGTGAGTGGGACGAGATTGGGTTGATACTCCATGACGTGAATAGGCGGAAGCCTCGCTATAATGACTGGACTGGGACTTCTCGTGCTTTTCTCTTGTTGGATCTGCAGCCGGTTTCTTGGACGTCTTTTGCGGCTCTGGGTTGACGTCTTCAAGAGATCCAAAGAAAAAGTCGTCTGGTTTGACTGAAGCAGGTGTAAAGCCACGATGTTGCTGCTGCTGATGTATACGTTGCTTGCTTTGTGCTCTGATTTGAGCAAGGGCAGATCCTGGTCTGCTTGGGGCCTTGGTAGGCTTTTGGGGTTTGTCAGGGTTGTTTGGATCATCACGCAACGCATTTGCGGCGAAAGTGTTGAGACCACCCATGATCATACGAGCTCCCTGGGCATCGTATTTGTGGTACTCCCAGAATGTTGCACGTGAATTCTCTCTGACTTTGACTTGACCATCCGTGAGACCTTCATAAATGGCCTTTCTGGCGGCATCGCCGTCCTTGTTGTCATCCATCTGACCACGATAGGTTTTGATGAGAAGACAAAGCCACTCAGGTGCATACGTGCGAGGGGGGATACGTTTGTCCCTAGACGCAGCACAGACATGGTAGAAGAGGCGGTGATTGTACCCAGCATGTTTGCAAATGGCGAGGATTGCTTCATTTGCATTCTTCTGGTTGACACCTTTGGTGGAGCCACAGAGAGTGATAAGCTCGGACATGATAATGTCGAGTTGAGGTTGAACCTCTGTTTTCAGATTTTCGATGACAATTTTGGCGGTACGGCATGCTTGTCCAGACAGAGTGGTTCTCTCTGAAGCCGTGGCCTTGACGATTGCTGGTAAAACGGTTTTGGACTTTTCGACAAAGTCTCTTGGGAGAGTACTGTCTTCTTTTCGTTTCTCCAGGATGTCGGAGAGCTTGGCGAGGAGATCTTGGCGTTTCTTCCAATTCTCCTCGGTTTCCGTTTGATTGAGTTCATTGTGAAGTAACGTGAGCACATCTACATAGCTATGGCCGAGCATCTTGGCTCTAAAACCAATGATAGTGAGGTAGATAGACTTTCCGGCAGCGGGAATATAGCTGTCGATTGTCTTGACTGCAAAAGAAAAACGTCAGCATCGCACGAGTAGAGAAATTTGTAGCATCTCATACACAACTCCATGTTGGACAATATAGCCAAGGTTAATTCCAAGGGTTTCTTGATGACAACACGGCAGGATGCTTTGAGCATGCACCAGTAGAGACTCGTAATGGTGCAGAGCAACCACCAATTGAGACTTGCAGTGGTGCGGAGCACGCGCCGACTGAGTCTTACAACAATGCTAAAGAGCATTGAAGCAAAAATAACAGAGGAATGGTGTGAATGGGTACAAAGAGTATCAATGGTGGTAACTGAGTAAAGCTATCACGTGATGGAGAGATGAATCGAAAGGTGGAAGGCAGACAAGGGAAGGACACAGGCGAACTCAAGTTATATAGACGAAAAGTCATCGTACCTGTTCAATAGAGACTCGCTTTGTTTTGTTCTTGATAGAGAACGGTTGCCTTGAAAGAGGATCATAAAGTGGTTCTAAAGCCGTAGAGAGAAGAAACTTTGGAGTTGTTGTGAACAGGATGTTGTTGGACCATGGTGTTGATGTTTTTGCCCCCTGCCCACTATACCCAAAATGGAAAGGTGGAATTTAGACTTGGCAACAGACTCACATTGGCTGCATCAGTGATTGGCTTATGCTGAACGTCTTCTGTTGTTTCTCGCTCGTGACTTAACGTTAGACACTATCAACTCTATAAGTCCCATAACCCTGGCCTGATCGGAGAGGCCTACAAAGTAATAACGCTTACGATCAGCCACAATCCACCTGGGACTTCCCGACTGCTGCCTAACTCGCCAGACGTCCCTACAAACAAATTTGCAATTGTTGGAAAGCCCCTTCCATCAACCAAAGATCTGCACAACATTCTCAAAACATGTCTCCGATCCCTCCGTCAACCCAGCATAAACCCACTCTGCGTCTTCATCTGGATGACATTACTCACTCTGCAACACAAATCACGAACGCTTCTCTTGATGGAGGGCTCTACCTTGCACGAGCCATTGACCATGTTTTGACCCACCTCTACAAACCCCATGGATTGAGCGAAATACCTAAGGTTAGATCTGTGACTGTTGTCTTGCGATCAATGGGCGGAGTGGCATATACTACTGGCTTGCCGCTAGACGATCTCCATAAGGAGATCCATCTATCATTGGACTATGTTCAAGCTGTTCAATCTCGAAACTCAACGGGGATCCGCCATGAAATCGCTGGAGTCGTTACACATGAGATGGTTCACTGTTTCCAGCACAATGGGCATGGTACTTGCCCGGGGGGGCTAATTGAAGGAGTTGCAGACTTTGTTCGGCTAAAGGCCGGATTGGCACCACCACATTGGAAAAAGTCCCCAGAGACAAGGGGTGAGAGATGGGACGAAGGATATCAGAAGACAGCATGGTTTCTGGAATGGCTGGAGGACAAGAAAGGTGCAGGCACTGTGAGCAGGCTAAATGCTACACTGAAGACAGAGAAATACGACGAGGAGAAGTTTTGGAAAAACCTGGTTGGCGTCTCCGTCGAGAAGCTATGGAGTCAGTACAAGGAGACTTGGGAAGAGCAGAAGCCCAAGTGGGACTGTGGCAAAGCAGGAGGTGAAGTAAATCGAGCCTCATGATCGCTCAGACACTATTCGAAAGTAGATCGAACCGGTCAGAATCAATGTGATGGAGCCATTCAGAAGGAACACCTTGGAAAACCATGCAGGATTATTTGGCTGTGCTCTCGATGTGGGAAGCAGTTTGTTGAGGACCTCTGCTCGTTTTGGGAAATTGTGGACAGATGCCTGGACAGGGCATCTCATCTTCCTTGGTCGAATTTGGGGCTCGGGAACTTCCAACAAGAAAACAAAACGTCAAAGCTTAAACACGCGACGATGAATCAACAGGCAAAGAACCCGCAAAGTCTCAAAGAAGGAATAACTTCGGAGACTTTGCTCACCGCGTGCGCCGCAAAATGGGACTTTCTGTATCTGCTTGAGCGTTTGGCACATTGGAAGGTGGGCAACTCTTTGGCAGCAATAGTATCACTTGAATCTGTATCATATCTTCGGCACTGGTCAGCACGAGTTCGAGAAGTCGAGACGAGTAAAGATATTTGAGGAGATAAGGGGTCAGTAAAAAATTAGAGTGTTGTTGCGTAGTTTTCTTCCTCAAAGAACATGGGTTCTAAGTGTTAAAAATTGTTCATCACGCCGAGGGTAAAGTGGAGGAAGACGCTGGGTACTTACCAGTAGTTAGAAAATAGTGACGTGGCGAAGGCGCAAAAAGTTGGGATCACAAGTATTTTGGGCAACCCCGAAAAAAGGCTGAAAATTTCGTGTTATTGCACCCGTTTGGGCTACTATCTCTCTAGTTGATTTCGCGGCGAGAAACGGATTAAGAAGATCTGTTTCATTGTAACAATCATCGTGCCTAGTCAAAGAGGCCACCGAATCCTAGGGCGATATTAGCATGTGTCTGTTCGGGGAAATGTCATCACTATCTCACCTTCATCATCACTCTCTTCCTTCTCCTCTTCCTTTTCTTCTTCCTTGGCAGCTGCAGGGGCAGCCTCAGAGGTAGTGGCAGCCGCAGCGGGGGCCGCAGCAGCATAAGCCTCAGGGTTGGCGATGCGGTCCTTGAGCTCATCAATGGAGTCCCAGCTGTAGTCTGTCTCAATTGCAACCGAAATGACGTTCTTGTAGCCGTTGAGCAAGCTGTGAATGACCGAAGGAAGAGTTGGGTAGTTGGCGGCAAGGGAGATGGTTGTGATGGTGGTAATGGCAGAAGACAATGTCTTGAGCAATTGGCTCTCCTCAATGTCCAAAACACTTGGGTGGAACGTATTGCCCTCCTCATAGACTTGTTGAACCTTCATGCCGTATGTGAAGGGAGAGATGTTCAACATGTTGAGAAGAGTAGCCTCGGAGGCACCGACCTTTGCGCCAGCCTCGACCAATTTGAGATCAGTTGTGATTTCAATGGTACCACGAGCAATCTTGGTGGGGACACCGAGAGCCTGGAAGAAAGAGGTCTTTCCAGGTTCCATACCAGTGTTTCCGGCAGGGACATAGACATCGAGAGGTGCGACAGCTCCAGCACGCGCAGGGGCCGCGACTTTGTTGTCAAGAATCTTGTCACGGATGGTCTTGAGGTCACTGTTGGTGAAGATGAAACCAACATTTCCTAGGCCGAGTCAGCACGATTTTACTTATTGTATCTCTGGAGTCCTGCGTCTCACCTTTCACATGCGGAAGAAGGCGTTCGTACTCTGGGTTATCGGTGATGAATCCCTTGAGAGCACGGCGCACCATGGTGTTCTTGCCCATCAGAACAACAGCTTCACCTCGTAGCGAGGACCGAATTTCGTGCATCTGCTGGGAGGAGACATTATCGACACTGACCTGCGGGAAAATTAGCAGTTGCACAAAAGGGTTCGGTTCGGAAGGGAACTTGCGATGAAGATCGACTTGTACTCGTCGAGCAAGGCCTTGAGCTTGTCGAAGTAGACTGCTTTTGTGCCTGATTTGCCCCCCATGACTTCTTAGGGATGAAGTTAGGATGTTTAAGGGCAAATGATAATAATTGTATTTGAAGGTGGTTGTTGTTGTACCAATTGAACTTCGGGCAAAAACTTGACGATATTGAGGAGCAAGCAAGAACCACCTCTGTGTGGCCTTGGCGCTACCCACCCCATTGGCCGGGCGCGCGAGACTAGGGTCGGGCAAGTAGACCCTTCCCGTAGTAAGTAAAAGCATTTCTCTGGTGAATTACTCTTCGTTTTAGATGAGTGTTTAAAGAATTGGGGTAAGACTCACAGAAATTCTGGACTTGGAAGACAGGCGCTATAACCAGGCTAGTTATTTCACGTTGACATAAGCAGCATCAAGTCAGCAAGTACAGTAATCCACAAATTTATGAGTCTGCCAAAAGTACCATATCAAAGCTTGCTATTATGCCTAGCTATCCGTTTCAAAAGTTATGCTGTGTACACCCAGTCAATAATCCGCAGCCGTTCTTGTTTGCAGCATCAGGACCACTCATCTCCTCTTTTGATCTCAAAGATGGGTCAGTTTTAAGCCGGTGGCCGAACCAAGACAGCACAGCCCGAGAAGAGAGCTCTGAAGAAGCGACAGGGGACGGGAATCGCTTGAATAAACGCCGGAAGTTGGACACAGAGGACTCGACCTGTCTGTCTCGCCAGACATCTGAAGATTCAATTGAGATCATCTCTGAGCGGAAGAAAGAAACGCGGATAAAGCCGAAAGTTGAAAGTGCACAGCAACCCAATATTTCACATCTGCTTGCCACGAGCGATGGAACTACGGTCATCGCCGTGATGGCTGAGGACAAGTCGGTCAATGTATTCGAAGTGCAGTCTGAAGGTACCCTCAAATTACAATCCAAGAGGTTCGTACTGGTTCTTTGATCAGGCTACGCGAGGCTGATCCAAATTACAGATGTATGCCAAAACGAATGTGTGCAGTGGTCTTAACACCTGACGAGAAGACCATTCTGGTCGGAGATAAATTCGGAGATGTCTACACATTGCCATTATATCCTCTAGCCGATTGGGTACCTCGAAAATCTGAGGAACCGGCAACGTGGACTCCATCCGCGACGGAACTCACAGTCCATACTAAAGGTAATCTTCACGCGCTACGACAGCAACGCGAGCAGCGAATTCACAATCCGAAGAAAGAAGGTCTTGAGTTCGAACATAAGCTCCTGTTAGGCCACGTTTCTCTGTTGACGGATGTTGTAATCGCTGAGATACAAGACGGCCCGAGACGAAAACAATACATATTAACATCTGACCGAGATGAGCATATTCGAGTCTCCCGAGGCGTCTCCCAGGCTTATATCATAGAAGGCTATTGCCTGGGTCACCAAGATTTTGTCAGTTGCTTGTCCATATTGCCTTGGGATCCGAAATTGTTGGTGGCCGGCAGTGGGGAGCCATCTTTGAAGGTTTTCGACTGGCAGAGTGGTCGGTTGTTGGATGATGGATTATTACAAAGAGACGTCCAAGATGATATCACCACGGCGTTGGCCCACAATCATGAAGGGCGTACCATCAATCGCCTTGTTGTCTCTGGAATCTGGCCTATCCACCATAACGTCATCCAAAACTCTTCGTGTGCCAGTCAGCCTCCACACATTCTCCTGGTGGCTCTAGAAGGGTAAGTCTCTATTCCAAATGAGGTGTGCAACTCTGACGAACTCTCTAGTCTACCAATACTTCTGAGTTACATGCTTGATGATGGTGGAAAGCTACTGCACCATCAAACCTTGGCCCTATCAGGAAATGTCTTGGATGTAGGAATTCGGCCAGCTCAATGGGAGGTCATCGTCAGTCTCGACACGGTGCATTGTCTTGGCTCTCTCAAGACATTTGCTCCGCGGGAAACTCCCGCGCTAAAAATGTTCGAAAGTTTTAAGTTTCCCTATATTTCCGGCTCGACTGCGCAGCTGAAAGATCAAGTCGAATTGCAATGGGAGTCTTCAAGCTTTGCGATGCAGTTAAATGATGCAGCATCAAAGATTGAGAGAGCCGAGATCCCAGCCGAGCATGCTACAGAGGTCGCAGGTACATACAGCGCGCTTGGAGAGATGTTATATGGATTAGAGAACTTGCGAAAGAAACGGTGGCAAGAGTTGACGAACGTTGACGAAGAAGAGCCCCTAGAGGAAGCCATCGTCGAAGCAGAAGCTCACGTACAACCTGAACAAGTTAATGTATGAAACGTAATGCGATAGTAATTAGCAAAAGAAGGGTTCCCAGTACGTCTAGGTCTCTACGCAGTTGGCTACACTGCCCTCCAAAGTCCAGCCTCGTGACACGGATAATCCTCGGTTATATCGCTGAATTCCCCTCCAACTAATTTTCTGACACAATGTGGGCATGTCCTCCCCGAGCCCCTCCAAACCTACGACTTCTCCCTGTTCAATCTGCTCCATATCCCTTGGAGGTCAACATGAAGGAGTTCGCACCTCTCAAAAATGACAGGCTCCTTCGAGCTGCTCGTGGTTCGTTCAAATCTAACCTCCGACTCAGTCCAGCAGCGTACTGAAATGACCTAGGCGAGAAAGTCGACAGACCACCAATATGGGTAATGCGACAAGGTATGCGGCGGTCAGTGCCTCACTGTCGGTATGTCTGTGATAGCACATTCTAACCTCGACCAGCTGGCCGCTATCTACCGGAATACCATGAAGCAAAAGGAAAACATGACTTCTTCGAATGCTGCCGGTCTCCGGAGATCGCATCAACTCTGACCCTGCAACCGATCGATCGATACGCCGGTCTTATAGACGCCGCTATCATCTTTTCTGACATTCTGGTCATCCCACAGGCTTTGGGAATGGACGTCAAGATGGTGGACGGGATTGGTCCCAAATTCCCGAACCCCCTGCGCTCACCTTCGGATCCGCAGTATGAAGAGATAGTCAAGCGTGAGGTAGATGTAGCTAAAGAGCTCGGCTACGTATACAAAGCAATAACGTTGACAAGAACGAAACTTGCCGGTCGGGTCCCTTTGTTTGGGTTCTGCGGAGCGCCGTGGACTTTACTTTGCTACATGGTAGAAGGCGGAGGCACGAAGCTTTTCAGGGAAGCGAAGACCTGGGTTTTCAAACATGGCAAGGAGAGTCAGATACTGTTGAAGAAGATCTCCGAAGTCTGCATCGAACATCTTGCGTTGCAAGTGGCCGCGGGAGCACAGATTGTCCAGGTCTTCGATTCATGGGCCGGTGAGCTTTCACCGTCCTCGTTCAAGGAATTCGCCCTGCCGTGGCTACGATATATCGCCGAGCAACTGCCCAAGCGTCTTCAAGAGATGGGCGAAGACGTCGTCCCTATGGTTGTCTTTGCCAAAGGAGCATGGTATGCTCTGGACGAATTGGCTGATACTCCTTACGATGTGGTCGGTCTCGACTGGTTGCATGATCCGAAAGAGGCGGTCAAGACGGCAAGGGGACGGGTCACCTTGCAAGGCAATGCCGATCCTGGGGTGCTCTATGGCAGCCATGAGTCTATCACCGCGGTCGCTGAACGCATGGTCCAAGGATTCGGTGGAGGGAAAGAACGTTGGATCGTCAATCTTGGGCATGGGATCACACCAGGAGTCAACCCTGATGATCTGAAATTCTTCTTCGAAGAAATTCACAGACTCACCGCTTGAGCAAGGTGTGTGTATGCCCTAGACAGAGGTATCTAAAAGTTCTATAGATGTATTTACGGCTCACCAATGTCCTCATTCCTACAATATATCATTCAGTCAACTCGCGCCACTTGCTCCAGCCGGGGAATGAAAATAACACGTACCAAATATGAGGCTTCTCCTCGATGAACTTCCTCATCAGTTCTTTGCACTCTTCATTATCCAACACCACAACGTCAATTCCCTTCGATCTGAGATGATCCTCACCTCCCAAGAATGTCTTATTCTCGGCTATCACCACCCGCTCAACTTTATATAGAATGCAAGCTCCCGTGCACATATCACATGGACTGAGGGAAGTATACATCGTTGCGCCCTTGTACGCCGAGGCTGGAAGCCGACCTGAATTCTCCAGTGCTGATATCTCTCCCTACCAGTAATTTTCCATGTCAATTAGCATGTTCTCCTCAATCCGGTCTTACCAGCCTTGATAAACTCCCCTCATTCGCCTTTGGAGGCGTTGCGACTTACATGTAAAGTCGCACTGCCTTTCTGCACCCGCATATTATGCCCTTGACCTAGGATCTTCCCGTCCTTGCTGACCAGGCATGCTCCTACCAGATTATAATTTAGACTTCGAACATTTGCTCTAGGCGTGAGTGGGCATATCAACCGATAGGAACACCTCCCTCCGCGTATCCTTTCTTCGCTTCTTCGAGGGCCGCTATGAAGCCCGGATCCGTTTCTGACATCGTCCTTGTGTCTCCTGGTTTCACAGGGATTCTAAAATAGTTGGCCTAAAGAATAGAAGTAGTGATTGCACAACCTAGAGAGCATTACAGTACAAGTTGGGTTCGTGGGAGAACAAATATAAAATGTTGAGCTGGGTACTCCGCAGCGCTACCCGCTGATGTCCGACACGGATTGAAGCCCAAATAAAATAATCAAATTTAAAATCACATTCGGCTACTTATCATCGCGGTTGTCAATTTCTCATGTGTCAAAGAAAACTGAAGGAGTCTACACAGCAATGCACCGAGATTGGCTTATATACCAAAGTCGAAGCAGTACTGGGTAGTGGTACACCGCACCTCCCTTCATTTCACCCACGATAAGATGTTATTCTTTTGGGTAGTGACTTCGACACATTATGGCACATTACATCGTCAATCAATACCCCAAATCACGATGACCAACCTCGTCGAATGAAAGTCTCGCTTGCGATGTTTACGTTTGATGTATTTGATTCAATGGACGCTGCATGAGAGCGTATCCAAACCTTGCCTTTGAACGAAGGCGGAAAAACAACAACCAAAAAAAACAGACTCCTCAAACGCCTCCGTCCAAACCGACCATTCCGGCAATCCCAAGGACAGTGTCAAAGAACTATGTCACACAATAGATTCCTCAGCGATGGTGCAACTGGTTGCATTCGACAGAGGGCGAAACCAAAACCTTCCTTTAAGAGACCATCCTTCTATCATCGATGGCGGTTCCCACCCAAACGCTCTCAAACGCAACAACTGCTCCTCCCGCATTTTGTTTGTGCTCATTCCCGCTACCTAGGTATGCTGGATAGCACGAAGAAGTTCAAATATCCAGAGCCACTCTATGAGGACCTCCCACGAAGCTATTAGCTCAAGCCCGAGGAATGTTAACACAACCTCGACAACGGTGATGGAAGAAAACAGCAAGACCGTATAGATCTGAAGCAGGACACACCAGAGGACGAATTCATCCACATCGGAAAGCTCCCGGACCCCATCAGTAGTATCGGCAGCATCTGTGAATGTTTGATAATGCTCAAGCAAATTGGCAACGGTGGAGTACCCGCGAATAATAGCTCTGTCGAGAGCAGCTGCCTTGATTGCCGCTTGCTTGGATATTTTCTGCCATTGCCGCAATTCCACCAACTCCCGTCGCAGCCGGACTTCAAATTCAAGCACCGAGCCGTTGATCTTCTTCGCTATTATTGAAGGCTGAGCGGCCATAGCGACCAGGCAGGAGAAGATAAAGTTGATCATTCGTCGAAAGAGTGACACCACCGAACCTGGGCGTGCTGCTGCAATAACTTTATCCATACTGGTGGCTACCACGGTGTGCCAGGCGACCGATACGGGACCGAAGATATTCCCACTCACGAGAGTATTCTGATCGGCTTGGTGAGCATGAGTCTCAGCCTGGGTCTGAGTGACAGCTGCGGAGACAACAGAGGAAGTTGAGGACTCGTTTGCATTGCCGTTTGCGACCTCAGAGGGTGTTGCAGCTTGAGTCACGATAGGATCGGTATGGTGAAGTGCTTCCACTCCTATATTCTCTGCACTGTGATCTTTAGTAAGTGTGGACTCTCGCAGACGATCTCCTGAGGATGGGTTCGGCAAGTCTGAAGTGCCGTACAGGCTAGCTTTGGAACCACCCTCAAATTCATGATCATCATTATCGTCTTGAGATTCTGCAACACTTTCGGATTCAACCCATGAAACAACATCATCGAAAGAGATATAATCATATGAGCATCCCATTCCTGTATCCTTATCACTGCCATGATGTCCTGCAAAGTCAACAACATATTCACCGTCAACAAAGAGAGATCTGCAAGGCATGGAGTCATATCGGTCACGCAGCTCGACCCATTCAAGATAGGCTTCACAGTAGTGGGTGTAAGAAAGATTTTTCCAAGAGGGGGGAGCCCGGACGCCTTCGCCTAGATGGCACAGGCAGCAGCAGGCATTCTCGTGGCTCCGCTGGCTAAGCCATCTATCAACTTCACAAGGGCAGTCTGAGGGACCTGTGATCTGCAGATCGTGTTTGGAGAGGTTCGTAATCAGGTCGTTGACCGTGAGCTGCGCGATGGGTTGTTTGAGAGCTTGATGTCGTTCGAATTGCTGTTTGCAGTTCTTCTTGCCCTTGGGGCTGGTCGGCGCATTTGACTTGGCGTTCTCATTTGTTGGTATGAGACTAGGCCCCAAGACAGCCTGATGGCCTTGGCTCATCCACGCCGCCTCACCCAAGATGTTGGAATGATATTCTTCTGGGTTCGAGTCAAATTTGGATGCCTGAGCCATGTCAGATGGAGCCGAGCCAGTTTGTGACTTCGGGACAGTCTTTGGTTGGCGACTCTTGCCGGCTATTCCAAGGATAGCAGGGCCGACTGCATACTCTATGATATTTTCTGATGGAAATGGACTGCTGGTGTGGAGCCGAAGTTGTCCAGGGAAACTGCACGAGGTCGAGATCCAGGGGTTTCCCAGGGCTTGCCCGCACAGATAGCAGTATGGCGACGGAAACCCTTCGATGAGAAGTAACTGTCGTCAAACGCAGTTGGCCAATCCAGGAACTCTCGAATCTCATCCCAGAAAGGCACCGGGGCCCTGTTTCCTACCAGATGTGCCGGCGGTGCTTCCCATTCTCGTGGAGGAGGCGCCACTTCATGATGATCGCTTCCGGAGTCTGGATCGTCCTCTCCCCATCGAGACCAACCTGAATAATCGCCGCCGGAGTTTGAGTCGCCGCCAGTCGCCATTAAGTTGGTTTCTGGTTGAGAGAAGATGTGGTGGTGCTATATCTTCGCATTCGTTGAACAAATAGGTTTTTGATATCGCGCTCTTGTATCTCTCCTGGTCTGCTTGATTCGAGGCTAGGTGTTTATGTCAGCGTCCTGAAATGGCGAGATATAGGGATCTAGAGTAACAAGGGTCAGTTGATCGAGAGGATAGAGAACGCACTTGCATTGAAGGCTCCAGCACACACAGAGATATTTATCTTTCAGCACTCACTCACCTTGCCTGCCTCTACCGTACGCTAATGAAAGGCAGTTGTTAGTCGCAGGTCGACGGACTGCCTCGCATCCTTCACCCGTCCCAGCCCAGCAGTCTGGGCCAGCAGTGCAAAGCAGAAAAATTCGCCATACACACACATACACAGAGGGAGCATGTGAAACAGAGCCAGACACACGAACAAAACCGACGCCATGAACTGAAACCAAAGAAGCCACCAACAGGCCGGAATAGTCAATCTTTTTCTTTTCTTTTTGCTTCATGTGAGAGACCTCATCCCATCCCATCCCTTCATCGTCAGGCTTTGCACAAAGACAAAGGATGCCTCGCTCTCGATCCCCCTCTCTCTGGTTCGCCGTATCCCTATCTACCAGCCTCCCTTATGTCTCTTTCACTGTGAGTGGAGGCGCCGAGCCAGCAACACCCCAAAGAAAACTGGAAACGCCAACTGGAATGGAAGATGTGCGTCAAAGATAAACAATGACAATAACAATGATAGTGTTGTTGACCCCAAGTGCTGTTGTGACTTAGCTTGGGTGCGAGGCAAGATTCTCGTCAGAAAGTTACATAAACGGGGGTCCGGGTCCGGGTCCCGAGATGTGGAAGATCCATAGTATGCGGAGTGTACTGTATTAGGGGCGGATCGAGCGTGACACACCCAGCCACAGATCAGAAAATTGGATGAATAAGGTATGGACTGACATTATCTATCTATTCGGCATACACACACACCCATACCCATATTCATATGCCTGAACTGGTTTGTTTCTCGGTTGACCCCCGACCCTTGCTGTCAAATCCTAACCTAGCAGAGTAAAGGTTCTTACAAATAAAAGCTCAGCTCGTCCCGCTATATCGGTGCCACACCTCAGCGGATCTACGACTGGTGTGACAGTCTGCAGAATACACCGAGAGACGTGCCGAAAAGGAACAGAGATAGCTCAAGCAAGTGTCTCCGAGAGACACCATCAAAGGTCCAAGCACGCAGCACGAAAGGTATCACAATTGATTGAAGCTAGAAATTTGAACTGATTGATCGTGGAATCATTTCCGCGAGAAAAAGAAGCATCTGATATCGTTTTCATTGTTAAGAGAGATTGTTTGTCAGGTCATTCCAGGAGATTTGTCATCGGGTTTAAACATTTGTATTATGCTTTGCCTTTACAGCGCAATCCCTGGTCCTTGTGAGCTTGTGCCCTGCCTCAGGTTCGAAGGGCCTGGGGGAGTGTTTCGGCGGTCTCTAACGTTCGCAGCGCTGGCGGAGTTGCTTCGTCGTCGAGAGTTGGTCCCACCCATTGGAGGTGGACCGCCACGACCTCCATATGGACCCGGTGACATACTTCGGTTTGACTGTCGAGGCCCTGGTGAAAGAGGTCGAGGTGCTTGGTTGTAGGGGCCGGGGCTCATGGCTCGCGGGGAGTTCATTCCAGCTGGGCTCATGGAACGTTGACCTGGTCTGCCAGCCGGACTCATGGGGCGTTGGCCTGGTCTACCGGCGGGGCTCATTGGGCGTTGACCGGGACGACCTGCAGGACTCATTGGGCGTGATGGAGGCATACCGGAACGCGGTCCACCGTTGGCAGGGGACATGGGACGAGACATAGGACTTCCAGGGCCTTGGATTGGACGGTTTGGTTGAGGGCTATTGGCGCCGTTACCACGAGCATACTGATTCAAATGAGCTGGCTTGGGTTTGGATGGCTTAGCAGCCAAACAGGTTCGTGGAACAACGCCCTGTTGAGATCGGTCGAGTTTAATGCACAAAGCCTATGATCAGTGTCAACAGGAGTTTCTTTCAATGACTGAAGTTTGTTCTTTTAAACTTACCCATCCATCATCATACTCATGAAGCATACGAACCAATTGTCCGACAACCAATTCGAGCTCGTCTTCCATCGAAGGCTTGAAATCCATCATAACGCGATATACATTGCCTTGAGCGGATTCGGGACCCGGACCCGTCGCAATTACTGGACCAGGAGTAACAGGTGTCGAAGGAATTGAAGCAGGGACGGCAGATTGCATGGCAATGGGTTCTGGAGCTGGAGCTGGAGCCTGAGAGCGAAGGGGTGTGGGAGTCTCGACTTGGGCCATTTGAGGAGAAGCGGTGACCGCAGCGGGCGAAGAAATCGCGGTGGCAGCAGGTACAATGGTGGCAGCCATGGGAAGAAGTGGCGCGGGTTTTGTGACAGCAGAAGAGAGGGACAAAGGCGTTGGTGCTTGAACCGGCTTCTCAGGATCCGCAAAGGGGTTTTGAGGATCTGCAAAGGGATTCTCTCGAGGACGTTGGTGAGAAGGACTGGGATCACGAGGCTGAGGCGATGGGGACAGGTTCCTCTTCTGAGCAGGTCCCTCACCAATGGTGTTGAGCATATTTCCACTGCTCAATCGACCTTTAGCAGGAGCCATGAATTCAGGGAGCATTCGTGAAACAGGGCGGAGACTCAGGCGAGGGGCTGTTGCATTGGTTGGGCTCCTGTTAAGCATCTCTGTAGGAGGAGTGCCAGCAGCGGCACCAGTACCATAGCCAGATTTCTCATTGTCTTTGTTGTCGAGTGCTTGACGCTGCTTCTTCTTCTTGCCGAGAAGCCATAGGAGGATGATTGCAACTACTCCCACGACACCAATAACACCAATAGCAATGCCGGCTTTGGCCGCTGTTGACATGCCTTCACTCGAGGAGCTCGAAGAAGCAGCAGAGTTGGCAGAAGAACCGCCCGTAGCAGCAGCAGGGGCCACAGAAGTATCGACACTAGTATTTGCATTGGAGAAATTCGTGGGACTGGACAAAGTTGGTTCTGGTGTTGACGTAGTTGCTGGTCCGACAACGGTTTCAGTAGGGGCAGTGGTAAAATCGATGGGTACTGAGGTCTGGGTATCGGTAGGGGCAGCGGTCTCATCAGTGAGAGTAGTAAACCCGCCAATAACGCCAGTAAAGGTCGGTTCAGCAGTCACATACACGACTGAGTAGACGGTGCCTCCATCCGTACTGACGTCCTGACGCTTGGCGAGGTTGGCCATTTGGTTATGGAAATGTTGATGTGAGTGATCCATTCTGGCTGTCGAGGATCAATTTGCCAAAGAGTAGTGAGATAGGACTTTGCACAACCAGGTGTATTAAGGAGAGGAGTTTCGATGTGCGATTTCTGGAATCCAGCACGCTCGACTAAACAGGGTTCGGGTTTGGGAGTAGATTAAGTCTGGAAGGGACCAAAAGAGCGACTTGGTGGGTGTCAAAGGAGTGATCGAGTGATTGTCGATAAAAGAAGGGCGACAATCAACTCTTGAACGTAGAAACAGGCGAAATCGGGTTGAAGAAACGAAGGTAAGGAGAGGCGCGCGGTCGACGAGCAAAGGTTGGGAAAGAGGCGTCAACAACAAGCTGCGAGAGCAGGTGAAGGTGAGGAAAAGGATTGTAGGATGGACTGACGCGGTTACTGTTAACGGGGAGATAATTGTGGGTAGGGATTGAGGCTGTGGGCAGCGCCAATATGGACTGCGTGGACTGCACGAGCAGAGATGGAATGATGGGATGATGGGATCGATGGATCGAAGGTGGAGCGGATAGATGATTGTTCTTCTCGATCGGGGACGTCGAGGGCGTCCGGTGGAGCAAGATTAGGCTTTTGATGGCAGGGGTTGCGCAGGCCCAGGATCGCCGTTATTGGTGTACCTGAATTTAGACCCGGGGCGCCACACGGGCCCAACCCCAGAAGTTGTTTAGCCTACAAGTACCTGCAGCGGTCACCACTGGCCCTAATCACCCTGACCGGCGCCGGGGCCTCCACCTGCGAGATTGCAATGAGTGAAAAAACGCAGTCCAGAGCAAGGCCTTGATAAGATGACGCTTTGGACACACACACCGCACAACCTGGGTTTTATGCCCGATGGGTCGCACGAGGAGAATTGTACTGTACTCGTAATTGAGACGTGGACGGCATATGCACACTGTGTCGTGGCTGTGTAACAGTTGAATTGATGAGAAGTAGTACGGAGTGCGGAATACTCGTACAGATGGGGAGTTCAAATGGCTGGGGGCGTTGTTGTTAAACGAGTGGGCTGCATGAAACCCCCCAGAAGCCAGCGGTACCAGGCTCAGGTAGCATTCAGGGGCTGCACCGACTATCTCCAGGCGGCGTGCCATGACCCTGAAGAACGAGCACAAGTACTCATAGTATCCGTATACTCGTGCACCCTTCAGCTGCAAAGTCGTCATGCTTCGATCAGTCTGCTCGTGATACTCCGTGATCCATCAAACAACCGTCTCGCTGTCATCCAACAAATTGGCCTCTGCTACTGCGTACTCTGCACAAATCACTTGCTCCGGTGCCCACTGCCCACCCTCTTTCACATGTCCCACTTTGAACGATGCCAATCTGTGCTATTGATTTGCCCTTCTTAGACCACCGCCCACAAGCCATGGTGATTCGTTAGGCAACAATTGCTCACATGTCCAACCACATGGTTTCTACATGCCGCGTATTCTTATCTCCCATAACCGATCTACTGTTCAATCGCCAACTACCTCTATCTATGTGTGCCCATCATCCTACCCAAGGCTGAAGCACACGGCCGTTTTAGATCTTTGGACCGTTGCTCTTGGTAGGGTTCTGGTGGCAGACGCCATTTCTCCATATAGAGGCTCCATGCAAGATTAGTTGTTAGCAAAGCGCCGTTGATATGATATCATCCTTAATTGGCATGTCACACGGGCTTGACCAGGTTACTCCGACCTCTGTCCTACCTGCCCTGAGGCTGCATGCCAACAGTGATGATGACCGTAGTTGACAGGACAGGGTGCTGGTCGTACCGAGTACACAACACAGCTAGCCAACTGCCAATCTCTGTCAAACCGAGCTGTCACAATTGTGCTTAGCGGACGCTTGAATCCGACCCCTGCAACTAATTACTTGGACAAGCATTTTGTCGAGAACTCGTAGCAGGGCTATATCGTCAAGGCGTATCTTGCCTTGATATCAGATATCACTGCTGCCACCGTAAGATTGCCCTGAGCTTGACTGATGTTGGACTAGATTTGTCTAACCATAGGCTTGCGAACCAATCTTAACTTCCCAGCTCTAGAGCGAGGAACGAGTTTGATAGTACAATAGTTTCAATGGTGTGGCCGTCGTCCCTTGCTCGGTCTGTGAGGCACTCTGGGGAGTCGCCCAGTATGGTGCTTCCTTTCCAATCTTCAGTGTTGCCTTCGTTGCTCTGTACTGTACCACTCTATCGATTGTTGCATCTTGTTTCGCAAGTGCGGCCTGGACTTGCCGAGTGCAGATATCGCCAAGACAGATCTCGCTATTTCTCTTCCTTGAACACTGAAGGAAATATCATATTCTTGGGCTTTGCATTATGACTGGATCTCTGAAGCCAAGACATGTTCAAGTGCCTGTGACTGGTTAGTATGTTCTCACAGGCTTCTTAGAATGCAGTACCTCTCCAGCCGTCAACCGGTGACTACTCTCATAGCAGACGGTGCTTTCCACAAACGATATTCCTGCGTCAGAGACGCCAGGAAGCAGATCTTGCCATGGCTGCGGCGGGAAGTCCTTGAACCGCATCTTGCCCCAGTCCGGATACGTGTGTGCTGACTAAAAGGGATTAGCTGCGGCGCAAGTAAAGAGGATGAAGCACGCTCACAGGCCAGGAATCATCATTCGGTGTCCCGAGTGTCGAGAATATTGATTTAATCAAGCTCAGCTCGCTCCCCAAAGGCCCGGCATCAAACAAGGGATGGTGACCGTCTTTGAGTAGTTCTGCGACCACGCAGCCTGCTGCCCACATATCCAAGGATGTGTCATATGCCTTATGACCGAATAATAGCTCTGGTGGGCGGTAGCAGGCCGTACCAACATCAGTGATTTTCAAATTGGCAGGTTCAGAATCTCTGTCTTGAGGCGACCAAGCGATACCAAAATCTGCTAGGTAAACTGGTCCATTCATGGTTTTGAGGAGGATATTTGCTGGTTTTACATCTCGATGTATTATGCCCAGGCTGTGTATATGAGTGAGAGCACGGAACAGGCCCAAGAATACCATCCGCACCTGACCTTTGTCCAAGCGTCCCGATCGAAGCAAATTCTCCAGGTCCTGAGTGAGGAACGGTAAGACGAGCACAAAGACACCACCAGATTCGCGGATTGTTTCGATAAGCGGAAGGACATGTTGGTGTTTTGCCTCCGTCAGAAGTCGTGCCTCCCTTTCAGGATTGTGCGGAGGACTTGTCATCGCTGGCCGCGTAACCTTCAAAGCAACTATCTGCACGGCAGCGCTCTCGTCCTTGGCCTGGGCCTTGAAGATGGTTGAAAATTGCCCGTCTGCATGATATGTCGCATACTGATACCCGCCATAGCTTGGACCCTCCACATTCAAGATCTGCGCTTCTTCTGGATGATCTGCTGGCTCTTCAGGTAGTGAGCCAGACACGCCCACCTCCGCAAGTGTGGAGCTGCATATTTCCTCATATTCATCCAGGGATCCAGCGTTGTGCAAGATCTCTTCTTCAAGCTCTTTGGCCGCATTTCGAGCCGCGACTGCATCCTTTCCAGCTGTGATGAAAGCGTTTGTAAACCACAAAATATTAGTCAGCCTCGTAGAGAAGCTGACATCGAGAGGCATGTTCAGCGTTTACGCATGAAAACGTTAAATAACATCCGATACGGAATTAGTCAGATAGTCGCTGGTGTGTTGAGTTAGGAGAATTGTTGGCGTTGGACGATCAAGCAGTCATATCTGTGTCAGACTCTCTGCAGCATTACACGAGGCTGATAGATTAGTCGTCCGATTGGGATCCAAATACATGGCGTAATATGTTGCTGGTGTTTATTTCTTCCAAGAGCGTTAGCAATATCAGGCTTTGGCTGCCCACAGGCTGAGAGTATTTGAAGTGGTGTTGTGCAGCACTGTTGTGGATAGCAATTCTGAGGATCTGAGCGTTCGAGGTAGGGATCCTCGGTAGCAGTTAGCCCCCCGAGCGGCTTAGGAGGGGATGACCGGGGGTTTGTGTGCCCCATGGAACAAACGGGAGGCTTGGAAGGGATGGCGAAGGAAAGGCTCTTTTCCCTGACAAAGATTCTGGAATTGTAACCGGATAGTAATATGGAGTATAGATGTATCTGTACATACGATTACATACTGTATGTACATACTTCTGTGTGGAGTACATAGCCACGAGTAGACGGAGCCCTGCGTACGAGCCATGTACCGCGTAATCCGCAGCACCACGGGCACTTTCCTAACGACTCCGTACCCAACTAGAAATGCTGCGTAATTTTGATCCGAGACCAACCGCTTGGATGTCCCAGCGACCGCTTCTTGCTGGTCCGGGTAATACCAGCACAGTACAGACGCAATACTAGTGCGGCTACTACAGTACTACGAGTCTACGACTTGTTTGGAGCTCTAAATACCCGTCTCCTACTAATTGCCTGCTTGTCGTTATCGTGTACGGATATCGAGTAATCTTTTCTGCACCACACGTATAATTCCTCTCGACTGGACTCTGCTGGCCTACCTCACTCTTCCTCGTCGCACCCATATCCTCCTACACTTGAAGTCCTACCGTCATATACTCCGAATTCGAATGAAGCCTGCGGGAACCCGACATGGACTCTCAGCGAACTGAGTATCCCACTCTCCTGGTAAACTTCCACCACCAACCCTCCGCTGGCCTCGACCTCCATCACTGACTATCCCTCGCGCAGGCTTCGGTCCAACCCGAGCAGGCCATTACACTGCTTCAAGACCGCGTCTCCTTAATCGCTAAAATAAACAACGACATAGCCGATTGGTTGCAGGTCAGTCCAACAACCTAACCTACCTTTCCTTGGGAAAGCCATGTTAAACAGTAGTATAGGAGCGCAGAAAGGTCGAGGAAGCATACGTCGCAGGGCTTCGGAAACTTGCGCGAAAGCCTCAACAGGACGCATCGGCAATCCTCGGGTATGTTCTAGGACCTTGACTGTGCTGCTTGCCTTTCCACTAATCATAGTTCTACTTCAGAGTTTTCCAGACATCCTGGCAGCGCATTGTTTCTGGAACCGAGAATCTAGCCGCATCCCATGAGATTCTCGCCAACAAGCTCGAAACCGACGTCGAAAGCCCGCTCAGGTCTTTCGCAACCCGGAACAGAGATTCACAAGCTTTGAGTTCGACCCAGGGAAACCTGGCTTTGCTTGCTAAGGACATTGCCAACGCTCAAAGAAAGGCCGCAAAAGGAGGTAAAAATGCCGCAAGTGCTAACTCGGTAGTCGCAGAGACGACCCGTCAATGGGAGGCACAAGCTCCTTACATCTTTGAGCAGCTTCAAGCCCTGGACGAAACGAGGGTCAATCACTTGCGGGACGTCCTCACTCAATTCCAGACCCATGAGTTGGACGCAATTGAGAAGAGTCGCGCGAGTGCCGAATCCATACTGAACGCTCTCCTCAATGTCGAAACAGCAGACGAGATCAAGACATGGGCGGAAAGGGCAACCACCCAGCGCCCCAGCCTAACTACAAGGCGCAGTTCTGCCACTCCGAGCGCAAGACCTGCAAGCTCTCATTTACGTCCACCACCAACACCTCCGCCGCCTCGTCATGCTGATGACAGAAGAAGCCAGCGGTCAATTTCAACGGCTGGCCAGGATAGATTAACTCCATGTAAGTGTAGCGGCGTCACTCTACATCTTGCGCCTCTGACCTCGGACGTTAGTACCGGATGCTACTCCACAGAAAGAGAAAAGTAAATTGGGTGGACTGAAGCGCCTCGGCACCGTCATGAGCAGAAGGAAGAGCACAGCACCGCCCGTACCGCACCAGACCTCCAACGAGGAGAAGAGAAAGACACGGTCGTTCGTACCATTCAGGCGAGGAGACTCGTCCCGTAGTTTCCAGGACCTGGAAGCTTCAGGTCCGGATTTGACACCCAGCGCCTCTCAGGACTATCCCGTCGCACCATCCGAGGGAAGGTACGAACCACCTGCACACGTGCCAGCTGAGGACCCTGTACCTGCTGCCCTCACGAACGGCACTACTCCGCCGCAACCTACACAGGACTCTCAGATGGAAATGGCGACGTCACAGCAATCACCACCTGAAACTCACCTTCCTCCGCCATTAGAACCTGCATTTCAAGAACCTCCGGCTCCTGCAACACCTGCAAAGGATCCTATAACTCAAGCGCAACGAGATGCCGCTGCTGCAGCCCTGGCTGGGGATGAATCATCCCGCAATTTTCAGATCCGTGATCAACCAATTCAAGAAGACGAAAGTGAAGCTCAGCTTGCCTTGAGCAACATCGCAAATCAATTACGGACTCAGGCACAAAGCTCCGGTATTAATCGTGTCCAGGGCAGCATGAGAGGTCGACGAGATGTGCGAAACACTATGTTCATTCCTAATGATGCGCTAGACTCAATCCCTGCAATTCCGCAGGGTGGACCTGCCCTGGCCACTAGTATTCCTGCGGCCTCAATGTCCAATGAGAATGTTCTCGCATCACCAATGCAACGACTCCCCGTTGCGCCGGCTCTACATGAGGACCATGGCGTTGGATCTGACACCACTTCAATATATTCCTCCCGAAGTTTGGGCGCGCCTAGTAATCATGCAGATTTGCACGAGCCTGGTCTTAACGTCTCTATCCTTGAGACAGTCCACTCTTGGTTCACAGATTCTGGTGTTAGCAAATCATTTGTCCTTGGGGAAATCGCGTTTGCATACAACCTTACAGGTAGCACTGACCCAGAACACGAAACAATTCGTCTGCAACATTTTGAACTGCTTGACAAAGTGGCTGCTAATCCTATATACCTGACACAAGCAAAGTCTGGTGGCACAGCCTTGTCAGAGGAGCAAGCAGGGACGTACACAATTGCGACCTCACCCATTCGGCGATCTTCACCTCTAGTTGGACTGAAGTATCAACTCCACCTTGAAGATGCGAATCTGGCGCAATACAGCCCAGTCTTGATTACTCCAGCATGGCAAATCGTTGAGGGTCAGGTCAGTGTGATCGTGTTGTATAGTCTAAACCCCCTCTTCGGCAGCGATTCAGTGAACCTCAAGAACGTTGTCATAAGCGTCAACCTTGATATTTCGGGGGAAGGGACTGGAAAGCCAGTTTCAGCTATGATGTCCCCAACCGCTGGTGCCACTTTCAAACGGAAAACGTCTGCAGTGGTTTGGAAACTCAATGACCTTACTGTCAAAGCCGAGCAAGAGCGACTTCTAGTACGGTTCGTTACCCAAGGCGGTCTAGCCAAGAAGGGAACTGTCGAAATGAAATTCGAGATCCCGGGACGGGTCGCCTCATCAATTGGCGTGGAGAAGATCCTCCCGCCAAATGGTAAAGAGAGAGAAGCCGACCCTTTCGCAGATGATGGAGGTGAAGGCAGCAGCGCCCGAGGTAGCGCTGATGAAAAGAGATGGGAGTTGCTCTCCACACGTAAAAGGCTTGTCAGTGGCCGTTATACCGCTAGCTGAGCATCATTTCTGCTTGATACCCACGATGAAGCTGACCATGATATGTGTCGTCGCAAGGAATATGGTGGCTGGCTAATCTAAGACTTGGTATATTTGGAAAAGGAAGTGAGACAGAAAGAAAAGACCTGATTTATTTGTCTTTGGTAGGAAGCGTAGCAGAGGATGAGGAGGGTGAGAGTTGCACATAGGGAGCACTGGTCATTCTTGAACCTTTTACTACTGGGTTCAACTAGGCAGGCGTTGCCACATTCCATTATCATTTGCTTATTTAGCCTGTCTTTCAGCGAAATTTACATACTAGGTATTCTTTGAGTCGAAGAGAGAAAACATGACCTCGGGAAAATGACATGGTGAACCAATTGCACGATGTGCGGCGACTTGGGCAGCTTGCCCACCAAGACGATCTCAGATACCAAGGTGGGTACCGAGTCAGTGAGATACCTGTACGAGAAGACATACAATTAATGTTTATATATTTTTGCTGGAGGGCCAGAAATATCGAAATGTCGGAATATCGGAATATAGCACCCCCGAGATATTTATAGTATCCTGCAGCACATCGTCAAAAGCCGCGTACATCAAATAAATGAACCAGATGAGCAAAAACAAACAAAAACCAAAGCTAGACCCGAGATCCAGACCGGAACACGGGGCCCGGGCGGATTGAGCTAGATGGAATTACTTGTACACGTATATCATCCTCGTCGACATCGGCAGGCAAGCAGTCAGTCATTGTCGCATCCTCCTCTGTCCCATTATTTCATGCCCGGAGGGTATTGCATTGTGCGTGTGGGGGAGGGGTGTTGCTCTGGTGAGTAGTCGCACGTAGTTGAACCATGTGGGGTATAGTATTCAGGAGGAGGAACGTAGAGCCAAGGAGAAAGATCGGATGTGATGTTGTATTGGCGTGGAAATGGTCGGCGGGAGCTAATGAGTTGGAGAGTGGTTGCGTGGTTGGAGGTGTAAGATATAGGTGAGGAGTACATAGTAAATAAGGATTGGAACTGATGGCGTATTTAATGTATCTGAGGACCATGCCGTGGCGCGTGACTATATTCGTGACCAGGATCATGATGGGATGTCCTTGAATTTGACCGTCTTCTTCTGGCATGTCTCGCCCTCTGCATGTTCGTGGTACCTGCATGAGTTGCCCTCGGTCGGGTCGTCAAACAGTGAACCTCCAGAGCCTTGCTTGATCGCGTTGATCACGTCAACGGCAAAATCGGGCGAAACAGCGAAGCATTCCCTGTAAGATGTTGCGTTCTTTTCCGAGCCGGGGTCCATGATTTGTCTTGCGGCGATCCTACTCACGAGCTTCCGAAAGGGCGAGTTGATGTGGGTTTTCTCGTAGATGGGTTTCATCTCGTCTGGGCCCGGCACCAATCCGGCTTCGTGGCAGCCGCGGCGGAATTGGTCAATGGCGAGATTCTTCAGGTCATGTAGACCCAGAGTGTCGCACAGGATGTAAAGCTTCTGGCACGTGAAGGCGTAGTCCCACTTGACATCCTTGGGCATCCACGACACATCGTCGATCTTGCCCTGGTACAGCCATTTGATGAGGAGCTCGAATGCAGCGGGATCCTCGTTGCGCAGCTCGAGTTTCCCGTCTTTTATCCCCTTTTGCTCGCCGTTGATCGTGAAGGACTCGTCGAAGAATTGCGCATGGTGAATGAGGAGGTTTTGATGCAGAGTCCACTTGCGCCCGTCGGCGCCGACGTAGATGTCGAGCAGAGGGCCGGAGAGTAACCTTTCAGGCGCATTGTCAGCGCACCCCGCGCACGAATCCAGATTGAAATGGTTTGTAGATGATGAAATGCGGAAACTTACTCCGCAAAGGTCTTCGCAGATGAATCGCCGATGTTCTCTCGGGGCATGTCTCTTCGAGGGGAGCAGAGCAGCGGCGTAAGGGACGAGATGATTAAAGTTGAAGCTGAGGGTGGGAGGGATATCGCATTCGCATCAATGCGCTCCTTGCCTTTGGATTTTGTTCTCGCCTGCGAGCAGTTGCATAGGCCAAGGACATTTCCCATGCGACATTTCTGGGGATGTTTTCAAATGCGACCTGGTCCTCGACACATTGATCCGAAGCTGACCTTTGCTTCTGCAGTTGCAGTCCCATACGGGTCGACCCTCGGTGCTGGCACTATGTAGTTGGTTGGTGACCTTGCATTGCTTGTTGATGCTTCCTGCAACGTCAAAGAGGGGCAAACCCGTCATCTGTCATTCGTTCCAAGCCCCCAAGCGAGCGAGGGAGGTGTGCCGACCCACCTACAACGGTGGACCATTGCTCGATTGACGCGGTCGCGTAGGTGGGGAATACGCGTCGCGTTTTGCTTAAGTGATTGACCAGGAAGGAGCACTACCTCGTATACACCTCCATGCGCCGGATTTCCATCTCGATGTGCATGCTTGACAAGGCTGCAACTGCGTTTATTCATGAACGATATCGATGACTAACTACGGAGATATATAATTCATTCTATCCGAATCTAACGACGTCGACCTTGAATCTGCCTATCAACTCGACGAGTCCAATGCCAAAGCAAATTTAGACACAACGAGCAAGCGAGGAAAGACCCTCTCGACCTCCCTTCTAGTCTGACCGACCTAGAGCTCGATTATTTCTCTACCGATATGACGTTCTCATCTTCTCCGGTACTGTACCCGGCAAGTTCATCGCCACCAGCAGTTGCTCCTACTAAGAAGCGCCGACTATTCCAACCATTCCCTACAGCGCCTCAACCTCTACCGAAGAAAGTAAAGATCGTGGGAGGCTTCTTGCAAGACAGTGATGATGAGGATGATGATGATGATGATGATGAAGAGGATGCTCCTATCGCGGAAACATTTTTTGTTGAAACACTACATACAAATGGGCGAATCAATAACCTACGACAGGAGGACCTGCAGAAACCCGATAAAGCACCCCCGACCAAACATGGGCACCAGGTGGAATTCCCTAATCCGCCGCTGCCTCCCACTCGTCTACTGTTGAGAAAACTGCCGGCAAAAACAGTCCGTATGCAATTGGCCAGCGGTGGTGCGATAGAAATTCCGATCCGACAGAAATCTGCTCCTTCATCGTATGAGCAGTTGATAGCTCAACGCTCGATGACTGCTCCGGGACTCGCGAAGAAAGCCTACTATGGAGTTGACATTCACACTCTTATGGATGATGCCGAGACTCAACGACAACTGGATAAATTTGCAAAGGAGAGTGAACAGCAAAAGCTTGACCTGATGCCAACTGTGGAAGTGGCAGACGAGACTCCAGTGTCTGCTGGAAAGTCGACTTACACCCAAATGTGGACCGAAAAATATCGTGCGAAGAAGTTCACAGAACTAGTTGGTGATGAACGAACTCACAGATCTGTCCTTCGCTGGTTGAAGTCCTGGGATGATTTGGTATTTCCTGGGAGTAGTCGGACGAAACGCATCAAAGTATATGACGAGAAAGATCAATTCCAGAATCAACAGAAGAAAATACTTCTTCTTACTGGGCCGCCGGGCCTTGGTAAAACAACCCTAGCTCATGTATGCGCCAAACAAGCTGGCTACGAAGTCTTGGAAATCAACGCGAGTGATGATCGAAGCAGAGATGTTGTCAAAGGAAGGATAAAAGATGTGCTTGGTACCGAAACTGTCCGCGGGATTAAGGAGCCGGGCAAAGCCCGAAAAGCTGGGCGGCCTGTCTGTGTCGTCGTGGATGAAGTCGACGGTGTCACAACCGGTAACAGCTCCTCTGGCGGAGAAGGCGGGTTCGTGAAGGCATTGATTGATCTTGTCCAACTGGATCAGCGGAATTCCTCGAAGGAAGGAAATTCCCAGAATAGCAAAGGAGGGCAGAGAAATCGCGACAAGTTCCGGATGCTTAGGCCTTTGATCCTGGTTTGCAATGATGTGTACGCCCCTTCACTACGGCCGTTGCGAACATCCTCAATCGCTGAAATCGTCCATGTTCGAAAGGCTCCTATCGACAAGGTGATTTCTCGCATCAAATTTGTTTTCGAAAAAGAACGCATTGCGTGTGACAACGATGCTGCACGCCGACTTTGTGAAAATGCCTGGGGCCTAGCAATGCGAAAGCAAAGAGGCCAGGGATCTCGAGGATCCGGTGAAGGCGATATTCGTGGTGTCCTTGTTCAAGCAGAATGGATCGCACATAAGTTACGAATGGGAGGAGAAAATGGCAAACTAACGCGAAAGTGGCTTGAAGCTCATCTGGACAATTCTCAGCAAGGGCAGAAAGGACTTGGACGGGGTGGCGTTCGCGAAGTTGTGGAAAGAATATTTGTGGAAGGCGCTGGTTTGCCGAACCTCCCAACCTCTGTTTCAGCCGATGATGCAAGACTTATCGCAGAGTCCAAGTCAAGCCCAACAGGTGTCTCAGACCTCCGCAAGCGTGCCGCCATAGCTGCTCTGCGGGAAATGGTCGATACTTGTGGAGACCATGACCGATTGATGACTGACTGTTTCGCGACATATCCGACCCGAGTCTTTCAAGATGACGTCCAACTCTCGAAACCTAATACCAGCTACGAATGGCTTCATTTCCATGATCGTCTCTCAAGTCGCGTTTTCTCTGGACAGGAGTGGGAATTGACTCCATATCTGAGCACGAGTGCTTGCGGATTCCACCATTTGTTCGCAGCAATGGATAAGGACAATAAAGCGTGGCACGAAGACAGCAAGCTGGAAGATGAATCAGAGGATTTGCACCCCTTTAGTGGGCTCAAGGCCGATTTTACCGCCTATGAAGCCGAAAAACAGAATCGAACACTCTTGACAGAGCTCCAATCGAAATTTTCGGGTTCGATGTTGAGACTCTTTAGCTCCGTGGACGCAATCGCGACAGAGCTGCTTCCAAACATCGGAAGAATGCTTGCTCCAGATGTAAAGCCTGTTGTAATTGGCGGCTCTGCTGGGTCTGCAAGTGTTGCAAGCGTGAGAAAAGAGACGGAAAAGCAATGCGTTAGCAATGCTGTCAAGACAATGCTCGCTCTCGACGTCTCGTTCGAAAAGGTGAGAGTGGAGATCGAAGGCGGTGGTGCGCATTCGAATGGCGGGTATATATACAGGATGGAACCGTAAGTTACCTCTCTTGCCTCGATCTACCAGAACTGTACTAATAAGGCAGCAGTCCACTGGATAACTTGCTTAATCTTCGGCTTGAGAAATCGACTCGCCCGGTGGCACCAATACGATATGCAGTTCGTCAGGTTCTCGACCAGGAATCCAGAAAAGAGAGACTGCTACAGAACAGCCTCGCGCGGCATGCTCGAAAGTCCACCGGGATCCTCAAAGATCTCGACGCTGATGAGAATAAGGAGAATTCGGACTCACTCAAGAAAGCGGCAACCTCATTCTCTAGAGACGCTGGTATGAAACGCGATTTCTTTGGTCGTATCATTAATGAGGCTAGACCAACATCCTCTGGAAAGAACACTGCCAATGTCAACGCATCGAGAAAGGAGGACAATGGTCGTGTGTGGCTTTCATTCCATGAGGGATTCTCAAATGCTGTCAGGAAACCGATCACATTGAAGGAGCTTATTGATAGCTTTGCACAATGAGACGCCGAACGACCTCAACGGCCAAGGTGAGAGGCAATGGAGCGCAGTCATGATCCCAACGAGTAGTTCGTGGCGACAGTGTAGATAATGATTCATGTGGAAGACAATGTTACCACGATTCACATTGCCAAGTCCGATACTTTCGTTCAAACACAGAATGTCCAAAGCTGAGGGGAAAGAAATTATTCATCGCCGCAGGTATTTCTTCAGTGGATTAGATTCAAGAACCTATCCTGAGTGTACTGGGGCTTGGATTTGACGCCCAACCACATACAATCTAGCCTGGTTTAAGGCCTTCATGCACCAAGGATACCTTCCACCTTGGTCCGAATCGATCTGGGCCAGGGACTTGGTCTATCTGCGTATCGAGGCCCCTGAGCCAAAGCTGTCTCGCCTACGTCGTAGAGGAGCAATCCCGCCGTAATACACAAATGAGGCAACAACTTGAGGATCTGTACCATTGGACTAGTTTACTATCTAGGCACTTCGAATGTGCCGTGCTCCGTACATCCGGATGTATTGCATTTTACGAATGACTACTCGTGGTCCGACTATCTGGCGCTCGGAGGCCATTCCGTCGAATCTCAGCCGAAGACCTCGGCGGAGGACCTGCTTGTCTTGCGAATCGGTGCGATCATGGAAAGATTTGCGAGGCTGTCTAAATTTTGGCCTTGCCAATGAATGCAGGCTTGTTGTCGAATCGTCGACTATAACGGAATATCGAGGTCCAGTTCCAATACCCGCTGTGTCCAGGTCTAGACAACCGCCAGATCGATCGGCGAGATACGTGAATTCCTTCAGCCCAATCGATTCTATCTTTGACTCATTGCAAATACGCAATAATAGTTTCTCGTCTCATCTCATCTCCGGCTCAAATCCTGAAGTACTGGCAAGGCCTCTAACTAGATCCGAGGGAGAACAAGCGCCGTAAAGGTTCCGCTCGACATTCCGCTTCTGAAGTTCATCTACACCCCGGGCCTCCTGCGGCCACGGCCACGACTTGATGTATCATGCTGTTCTCAGCTAAGCATTTTCTAAACCATATCTGTAAAGCCTCTTGCAATGGCGACCAAGATTGAGCTCGACATGGCAGCACTCGAGAATGCCAAAGCTGAAGACCACAGGGATGTGAAAGATCTTACTGAAACCATTGAGGACATCTCAGGGATGCTTGATCCTGCTGTCGAGAAGCGATTGGTCCGCAAGATCGATCTCCATTTGATTCCAATATTATTTACACTTTATCTCTGCGCTTTCATTGACCGGTATGTTTTCACACCACTGTTTGCAGAGATTCTTGCTGACGCCGTGAAGAGTTAACATTGGTAATGCGCGGATTCAGGGCCTTGAAGCAGATTTAAACATGACTGGCCAGGATTACAATAGTATGATTACGTCCCCCTTGCCATTAAGTCACCTTGAAAGTGATTCCCTTGATTCCGGGAGTGAGGGTCTTCATGATTTCTTCTGCTTATCCAGACGCTTGCACAGCGAATGTTCAGGCACACGATCACTAATGCAGTTCATAGTCGCCTTGTTCGTCTTCTTTATACCTTATATCCTGTGTGAGGTGCCGTCAAACCTTCTACTCAAAAACATGCGGCCATCGTGGTACCTCTCCGGTATCATGTCAGCATGGGGTGTCTGCACCATCGGAATGGGGGTGACGCACTCCTTTGGCGGTCTCGTCGCTTGTCGTTTCCTGCTGGGCATATTTGAAGCGGGCTTCTTTCCTGGCTGTGCATACTTAATTTCTATGTGAGTAGACCAGAAGATATTGGCGTTTACAGCTGATCTTGTACAGGTATTACAGACGACTTGAGCTTCAGCTCAGGATCAATCTTTTCTTTTGTGCATCTATTCTCGCCGGGGCTTTCTCAGGCCTGCTAGCGTATAGCATCGCTCATCTCGATGGCCGCGCAGGATACAGTGGATGGAGATGGATATTCATTATCGAAGGTTAGTGCGTCCTGTTTCTCCGAAGAGTCGACTCCTGAAAAGTTTTAGGGGCCGCCACCGTACTCATTGCATTGGCGGGAGTCTTCATTGTACCGGATTGGCCAAACACAGCCAAGTTCCTAAGCTTCCAAGAACGGACTCTTCTAGCCAACCGCCTTCGTGCCGATGTAGAAGGGGTGACAATGAACAGGCTAGACAAGAAGGCAGCCAAACGATCGTTCGGTGATCCCAAGATCTATTTTGGGTATGTTCCATCCTCTTCATATTCTGATTATCGTAGCTAATAGGTCTTCAAGCATCATCATGTTCGGCGGAATCACGGTCACCACCTACAGCTTGGTCTTCTTTTTGCCTACGATTCTCAAACAGCTAGGATGGACCTCCATCCGGGCCCAGGTCATGTCGATCCCAGTCTTTATAGTGGCGGCTGTTCTCACGCTGAGCGCGGCTGTGCTCTCCGACCATCTGAAAAGGAGGTACGAGATACTCATGGCGAGTTGCCTCCTGACAATAATCGGCTATGCGATTCTCTTCGCTATGCACAGCGTCCCAGTAGGTGCGAGATACTTTGCTGTATATCTTATGACCGGGGGTGGATTTGCCGCACAAACAATCAGCATCGTCTGGCTGAGTAATAACATGGGAGGTCATTATAAGCGTGCAATAGGAGTGGCAATGCAGGTAAAGGCTCCTTTGCCCTGTTCATCCATCATTGATTTAATTTTTGTCTGACTCCTGTCTCAGATCGGATTCGGCAACATCGCGGGCATCATTGCCAGCTTTATCTATCTCCAATCCGAAGCGCCCACATACCACACTGGATTTGGCACCGGTCTTGGTATGCTATTTGCGGGAATCCTCGCGGCTACGGGCTACTTCATATACCTTCGAAGGGAAAACGCAGCGCGCGACGCGGGTAGGAGAGACTGGAGACATACCCTGCCAGCCGATGAATTGGATAACCTGGGCGACGATGACCCAAAATTCCGGTTCATTCTGTAGGACCTGAAGAGCTTCGTTAGAGAGCTGGCGGCTGTGGAGTCAAAGGGTCTTTGACTCTTTGTGAGCAAGGAAATTTGGAGTCACTATGGAGTTCAGAAAGCCCAGAGTCTAATACACGAGAGCTAAAGGCTTGTCAGAGCGCGAAGGTGTCATTAGTTGGATGGCCCGGTTATCTGCCCCTTATGTGATGTAGTATAGGATACCCACACACGTAAAAATGGCTAGCAAGACAGGAAATGTTTAGACTAACAAATTGGACATCCGATATCGCAACAGAGGACCACCGCAGCGCCATTGTGATATGACATGGTCAGTCGTCCCAAGTAGTGATCAAAATGTTGTCAAATACCGTGAAGCCGTCGAATCGCGATTAATGATATGTCGGCCTCCATTGCCATATTTCATGAGCGCGGTATTCTACGCGTAATTACTATGCCCGCGGAAGATGATCACTTTCAAAACGAGAGGAGAAAGATACTAACGTTCTGATAAAAGTTTTCATCATTTGACTTGGTAGTTCAGAGAGAATGTTATTCAAGCATCAATGGCCATTCACATTCGCATGTCCATTCGAGTCTGAGCCTCTGTTCAGGAATGGTAAGTTCTCAATTGCGCCCTCCGGCTTCTTGAAATGACTCTTAAGCCCCAACCACGTCTCAGCATTATAGTTCAATTGCTTCTTACTCGACTTCGACCAGGCCCAGTCACTCAAACCAAGAATCATATTCGATTCGAGCACAAACGCCATGCTGCCTTCGCCAACCCTTTGCGGCACAAGCTCCATCTCCGACGCGCGGGCATGCGTCGCGCTGTCCGGGCCATGGCCAACCATCACATTGTGGAGACTGGCTCCGCCAGGACGGAACCCCCCGTCCGTTCTAGCGTCGTACTCGCCATGAATTAGACCCATGAACTCGCTCATGGTATTGCGGTGATACCACGGAGGACGAAACGTATTTTCCATGACCAGCCAGCGTGGCGGGAAGATGGCGATCTCCGCCACACCTTCGGAAGAAGCAAGCAGGGTGAAAATCGACGGGTCTGGATGGTCGTAGGAGATGCTTCCAACCGTCATAAAGCGGCCAAGATCGTATTTATATGGGAAATATGTGCCGTGCCATGCGACGACGTCGAAGGGCGAATGGTCCTGCTTCGCTTCGAAGAGTCGGCCGTTGAATTTGGTGATGATCCGGTGTTCGGTCTCTATTTTATGCTCATATGCCGCAACGGGGATATTGAAGTCCCTTGTATTGGCACAGCCAAAGGATCCAATCGGTCCAAGACTTGGGAGCGTGAAAACTCCTTGATGCAACTCCAGTGCGTATCCCCGGACAGGGCCTTCAGGCAGCGAGACGTGGTACTTGATGCCTCGTGGAATAACACAAATCTCTAAAGGTCTCACCAGAAGATGTCCCAGCTCGGTCTTAAGGTCGAGAACACCAGTCTGGAGAATGATCAGAAGCTCTCCATCGGCGGAGGAGAAGGCGGACTTAGGATCCATGGACTGTCCCGCTGTGAAAATGAAATAACCCATCCCGGACTTGGTCGATACGTCTCCGGCAGCACACAGCAGGCGCATTGAATGCACCCAGTCCAGCTTCTCATCGATATCGAACGGGTCCCAACGGACCTGGGTCGGGATGTGTACAAGATCGTGATAGGCATTGTAGTTGGCGACATGCTCACCGTCGTTCAATGGTTCTGGTTCAAACGGCTCATGCGCTGCTGACGGGATGATGCGATACAGCCAAGTCTGTTGGTTTTCAGGTCGGGCTGCTTGGAAAGCACTACCTGAGATTCTTTCTGTATATAGGCCTAGTGGTGGACGTTGTGGCGTATTTTGCCCAATTGGTAGAGCACCCTCGATAGCTTCAGACCTTTCATAGTTTCTCAGATCAGTTTGAAACGTTCGATTATGAAATCAACAAAGCTAATTACTTACTCTTGGTAAGATCCGATGCCTGTGCTGTACCTGTACTTTTCAGGTGTTGTGAACTTTGAGTCTGGCATTGTCCTCGTCAGTGGATTTAGAGAGATTCTGAGGGGGGCGGTATGCTATGACCCGGTCGCATCTGCGAGCGTTCTTTTAACCGTTACAGGCATTCAACGGGAAATCTAATATCACTAGACTATGGTATCGAATGGGCCAATTCTCAATATTGGCAACTACACCTTATGCTATAGCAGATTGCTCTCCCGCCAGCACCCTCTGTGACAAGGCTCGGAAATTTCCGAGGACCTCCGAGCATTGGCTTCCCCTATTTCTTCTCCGTCTCCGAGGGTTACCCCGCCCCCTCACTTTCCATACAACAATTTGACTCTTACCGAGGACGATCAATTTCCCAGTCAAAGAGTGAACGCAGAGAGTGTTTCCTTCGATGGACTAGGTGTCATTGGAGAACACTTTGCAAAAGGGCAAGACTTACGAACTCGGAATTTTTAATATATAACTTGTAGACTTCAGAATGATGCCAAGATTTGTGGAGCAGGGCACAGTTGTTATAGAGTCAAGATTCCAAGATCGGTCTCTCGACAGGAATTTAGTCGTAAAACCTATGTTAAAGCGTATCTAGTCCAATCTGTATGTGAGCTGGAAGCAGCACACCAGCCGCATCGCCAAATCCCACGAGTCCGTCTTGCTCATTTCCTGCCCAAGCCTTCAGGATCACCTCATCGCCGTCTTCCAGCCAGAATCGTTTCTCGCCCCCTTCTAAGTGGATCGGCTGCTTCCCATTAAGGGTTTGTTCTAGAAGACAGCCTAGAGAAGAGGTGGTTTCACCACTAATCGTCCCAGATCCGAGAAGATCACCTGGCTTAATGAGACAGCCCGTAATCGTATGATGGGCGAGCATCTGAGGAAACGACCAAACGAGGCCGTCGCAAGCATTCGTCGAACAAATCCTCGTTGTGCTCTTTGAGCTGCCACTCACAAGCTCCACCTCTAGGTTCAAATCATAGGTGAAGTCTTCGCGCTGTTCCTGTAGATATGGCAACAGCGGCCCAGGATGTTTTACTCCGGCCTTCCGAAAGGGTTCTAAAGCGTCCGCCAATACTACCCAAGCACTGATTGTGGTCGCAAAGTTTTTGCCATTGAATGGACCAAGGGGCACATATTCCCAGCGCTGTACGTCTCGCGCCGACCAGTCATTTAGCAAGACAAAGCCGAATATGTTGTTTTCGGCGTTTTCGATGGAGATGATCTCAAACGGCGCGTTACCACCACATACGAAGCAGCCGAGTTCAAGTTCGAAATCCATGGTGCGACATGGAACAAAGATTGGTCGCTTCTCGGTCGCGGTGAGATCTTCTACTATCTGGCCCCATGGCCTTCGTACCGGGGTTCCAGACACGAATATCGAAGATGATCTACCATGGTACGCCATGGGGAGATGCAAGTAGTTTGGTAGTAGTGCCCCATTCTGGCCCCTGAAGAGGGCTCCTGCATTGTATGCGTGGTTGATACCTCCATAGAAATCGCTGAAACCTCCGATGTCGAACGGGAGATGCATTTGAATTTGACTCAGTGGGACGAGACACTGGTTTTGTAGGTCTTTATCTTCTTTGAGCAGCTGAGGGTACGGCGTCTCCGCCTTGAGGATATCTTGCAAGTAGCGGCGCACTGCTCCGGAGAGTGGTCGTCCCAGGGCTGCAAAGGCGTTGAGCGTTGGTTGTTGAAAGACGTGAATATGCTTTTGGATCAGTGGCATCTTGGAGAACCCATCGTTTGAGGCGAAGACTGCTAGATTAAGGGCATGCTCTCCTATGGCTACGGCAATTGCCTCTTTGTCTGAGCTTGGGAAAGTAGCGATGCCAAAAGGTATGTTCGCGAGGGAAAATCGAGAATCAGGTGCGATGTCCAGCCATGATTCTGGTGCCATTGTGTGAATTCCTCTTGCTTTTTCAGATTGGTCTATAGTAGTATTTGTCTTGTCAAACGATACTTGAGGTATGTATTGAGAAGCTCAAAGATCAAGAACGATCTATTGTTATCTACTTGACCAGCTCCATTGCATTTAGCTGGACGTATCCGCACTTGGATTCTGGTCTTCCGAATGTCTCGGAAAGGCTGCCGCTTGAACATGGACCGCTTCTCTAGCCTCGAGCCCTCTGAGATTTAATTTGAGAGCGCGATGACATGGCAGCGAGCTCAGAATTTGGGAAGACTTGAAAACTATGGGGTTGCTTAGACTGGATATATGATGTATCCTCGAGTTCTCGCATCTAGTGTACTGCCTGCCAGAATTTCTCCACTATCACATGTTATCGTTTTGATATCTGCTCTTTGCAGTCCGCATATCTAGGCCTGGGTATTTCGAAAGCCTGCGTGACTCGGCCGTACATTATTCCTCCCAGCCTCGCAACCGGACGCAGCACAGCTGGATCAATGGTCGCTTGGTCTTCACTGAGAGCGTCTTCCCGGACCCAGAAGCGAACTCCTTCGATAATAGCCATGGAGCCGGACTTGACGCCTTTTTCAAACTTGCTTTCAAAATCCTTGATCTCGAGTACGTTTCCTTCTATGCTGAAAATGCTCTCTGCTACTCGATCTACCTTCACTTGCCCGCAACGCGCAGGGGTCAATCCTGTCAACTGCCATTCGCTCATGCCATATGGGACGTCAATGGCAGCCGCGTTGGCAGCCTCAATAAAATGCTCACTGATGATGTTTATTACACACTCGCCAGTAGCCTTCAAGTTCTTCAGCGTGTCTTTGTCATTCGAACCGGCAAATCCGACCACAAATATAGGAGGATCATGATTTACCACTTGAGTGTAGCTGAATGGGGCCAGATTTTGTGAGTTTCCATCTTCATTTCGAGTGCTCAGAAATCCGATCGGTCGGGGGATTATGCCTGAGATCAGTAACTTGTAGTTGCTCATGGCTGATCGCCCAGCGGCATTGGGATTGATTTCGACGTGTCTCTTCGCGAGGCCCGCGCCATGATCGTTAGCAGCGTCGCCCCATTTCCAATCAGGTCGTGCGGTCTTCGATAAGGTGAAATTGGCAGAATGGTCAAAGTCTGAACGGGTCGACTCGACCTCTGTGAAAGATCTCCTGGCTCGGACCATGCTTGTATCCCTGGTCAAGGTCTATTGCCGAAGACAACCTCTAGGTAATTGGTTCAAAAAATGTCTATCACAGAGAGCTTGTAGATCTGCGGGGTTCCCAAGTGGTCCCTGGAGCGTAGTCTTTTAGGGACAGGGTAGGACCAACTAAACAGACGTACTCTATCTATACATAGGCATGGGTTGGCCGTGATGTCCCTCGGCGTTGACTAGGCTGTGGCATTGACAGAACCTTGTACGGAGTACTTGAGTATCTAGTAGGCTTCCCATCCGCTGGTGCTCCGTTCAACTGAGTGCAATTGAATGTGCGTGTCTTGAAGTTGAATGATCGTTTCCACAAGTCGCCACATATGTCTACTGTGTAGTTCAAGTGTGGTAACCCAACAAGAGACTTAAAATCATAGCATGGAAGCCGCGACTGCAGGGTCCGGGACGGAATCAATCCTGTAAAGCCCTACCGAGGAAAGCGGAATCTCGGAGGATCCTCCGCCCTTCCCTATTAGCACGCAATGAAAACGCAATGAAATCGAACGCTTCACAGTCGACAATTTGTTGATTATGCCATTGGTTGATATATTGGATTCGGAATGCCAGGTATGTACAATAACGAGTGATCATTGCAAAGATCCATGTTATCTTGTGAGCAAGGGCACTATCTGTTTTCACTTGAGAATTGGCAGCTGGTAGAATCTGAAAACGTTACCCGTGAAGATGGCGATGTCAACTGTTGCCAGCCTCGCTGAGGATCGACGGATCATACCTATTCTCCTCCTCACAGCGACCGTTCTCGTGTTTGCCGTCTATGAGATCGTGCGCCTATCGGCACGCTTGCCTGGCTTTCAAGGTCCACCTGGCAGGCCGATTGTAGGCAACTTATGGCAGATTCGCCAGAAGGACGCACCAGAACAATATCGGAAGTGGGCTAAGAAATACGGACCTGTATACCAGATTCAGCTGGGAAATATTCCAGTTCTCGTTGTCAATTCGGCAGCTTCAGCGAAGACGATCTTCAATCAGAACTCGCATGCGACAAGTTCGAGGCCAGAGTTTTATACCTTTCACAAAGTGAGCCTAGTTCCTCCTCTTTAACGCTGAACCTGTTTATGCCGGAATAACTAACACCGTGCCAAGATCATTTCAGACACGGCTGGGACAACCTTGGGCACAAGCCCATGGTCAGAGTCTACGAAGAGGAGAAGGAAGGCGATAGCAACAGCCGTCAACCGACCGGCTGTGGCGACTTATATTCCTCATCTTGATCGAGAGACTCGGGTGTTCCTTTCACAGGCGCTCAATGACGGCAACTGTGGCAAGACAGGCATCAATCCGATGCCGTTGTTCCTCCGCATGAACATGAGTATCGGTCTCACTCTCCACTGGGGAACCAGGATGGAGTCGCAAAACGACCTCTTTCATGAGATTGTCCACGTCGAAGATATGATCAGCAACTTTCGAAGTACAACGGGTAACTTGCAGGATTATATCCCGCTTGTCCGTCTGAATCCTTGGAATACTCAGTCCGCAATGGCCAAGGATATGAAAGTCCGCCGAGACAGGTATATGCAGCACCTGGACCAGGACCTGGACAATCGCATTAAGGCTGGGACTCATAAACCATGCATCAGAGCGAATGTGCTTGTTGACGAGGTGGCACGGCTTAACGCACTGGAGTTGAGTTCTCTGAATCTCACGCTGTTGGCTGCAGGCCTAGATACCATGAATTCTGCTGTCTCATGGGGTATTGCTAAATTGGCAGAGCGACAGGATATCCAGGATAGAGCACTTGCAGCCATTCGTGAGACCTATCCTATTGACAGCCCTCTTTGTGACGCGGCCGACGACCAAAGCTGCGCATATCTTGTGGCAGTCATCAAAGAGATCCTCAGGTTAGAGACATCCTTTCTTACATCAAGATGCCCCGTTATACTGAGCTTTAACCTCTAGATATTTCTCGGTGACGAGGCTCTCGTTGCCCCGGTGTACCATACAGGATTTTGTGTATGACAACAAGGTCGTTCCAAAGGGGACAGTTATATTCTTGAATGTCTGGGCTTGCAACATGGGTAAGATATTGATGCTTAAGGTCTCCCCATGTTAACTTGTCTAACAATTTGTCGCCCAACAGATCCAAAGCTTTGGGACGATCCGGAGGTTTTCCGTCCTGACCGTTGGCTAGAGCGGCCAGAGAGCCCCATTTTCACATTCGGTACAGGATCTAGAATGTGTGTGGGCATGCAGCTGGCATATCGAGAGTTGTATGTTCTTTTCTTGCGAGTCCTGAACAGTTTCAAGATTGTTCCAGACGGGTTCATCGAGACTCGTCCGATTGAAGGGGTCGCAAACCCTGCATCCCTGACAACGCAACCAAAGGAATACAAGGTTCGCTTCATTCCACACAAGTTGCCACTCTTGGAGAAAGCCTTGCAACAGAAGCATTAGCCATAAGGATGAGCAGGCTCCCAGCGCCTAAGGTTGAGACGGGGGGAAGAGAGAGCTAACGCAGATAGCAAATGGAGCATTTTATACAGTGTCTAGTTAGGTGAAGAACATCATAAGTACGTATCTAAAGGTTTTGATAGGGCGTAAGGCTCAGGTACTGCGTATCTCGATACGGAGACGCTTGGTTGGGATCTGGTTAACAGCTTTGCAGCGAGGGCGAGGGCGGGCCAGCCCTCGTTACCATAGACTAGGCGTTTAGACGCTAGGGGCCCCGCTGCGGCCCCCCGCCAGAGACTCCGCACTTCTAGGAAGATCCCATCCACGCCTTTATTAGCTACACCCCCCCACCACCCAATATTCGTGTGCATAGGCAACTCAACTTTTTACCTCCCCTCTTTCTGTCCTCTGACACTGTGTATGGCCTGCATGGCCACCTCATAATGATTATGACAGTCCATGCAGATCCTGAAGATGCCGCTCAATCTGGACGTAAACGAAAAACCCCAGACAGCCCGGAGCATGCGCCCAGATCTAAACGACATCACTATGTCTCAAACGCCTGGTAAGTCCGCGTTTTACCACTCTTGCCATTAGAGTGGCATTAAATTTCGTTCCATTAGCAATGAGTGCAAGCGGCGCAAAATTAAATGTGACGGAGAAAAACCCTGTCAGAGATGTATGAAGAGCATGACGCTGTGCAGCTATCAACGTCCATCCCGAAATAAGGACGGTAGATCTGGGCAATCGCCTGCCACAGATAGTTTCTCAATTCCAGAGCAGACACAAAATGTGCTGGATAGAGAATTGCGTCAAATGTCCGAACAGTTACGGACGGTGATGGCGAAAGTGGATAACTTAAACGAGCGACTAAGTTCGGTATCCCCTCCCGGCCAATATCAGCAGGCTCAACAGTCCGTCGCTGGTGTCAATGTGCTCCAAGAGCGAGCGATCCAACAGTGTTCGCCAGGAAATGCCCTACAGCTGACCAGCCCAAGGCCACGCGAGCAGTCGATGCAGCCCAGTGCGATGCATGAGCCAGAGACGATGGTCCCAGAATACCATGGGCCTACTAGCTCAGAGTTCACATTCGAAGTGGCAAATGAGAGCTTGACTGAGTTGAGGGTTGGATGCACAGCCAGCAATTCAAATCAGCCTGTCGAATGTTTTCCTATTCCTAGAATTCCCCAGAATCCTACGGCGGATAAAACACTTGTCCGAAGGCTTTTGGGCCGGAACCCATTGTGGACGGTTGCCCGATCAGATGCGTTGAGATATCTCGAGCTGTACTACAATACAGTAGGGGCAATGTATCCTGTTACCGATGGTCCCCGCCTTGCTTCTAAGCTACAACTCCTATTTGACTCTTTGGATATTGCCAAAGCACAACGATACAACGACGGAGTTGGCAGCCTCGTGGAGATGATGTTCAGCGTCGACACAGAGATTATAAAGATCCAGGTTGCGATTGGAATGATTACCGAGCTGGGCGTAGCGGGGACAGACATTGCTAGGGAGCTTGTGCAAAGTGTGATTGACTCATCGGATGACTCCCTGATGAATCTGGAGGGACTTCACGGTGTCCAAGTTCTTGTCTCGATCGTAAGTACCTACATATTCCACTTTTGCACCCCCTTCTTTCGCCGCAAGTCTGACTTTGCTATCCCCCTTCCCAAAGGCACTGTTCTACTACAACCTGGACGAAGAGCTCAGAGCTAGCCGGTACTCTTGCCTCGCGTCAAGGCGATGCTTAGAAATGGGCCTTCATCGTCGCGATACAATTGTGAAACACTATCCAGTGGAAGAGGCGCGTAAAGCGGCCTTGAGGATATTTTGGTCAGTGTTTACACTCGATCGCCGATCCAGCCTCGGCCTGGGAGTTCCGTTTGTCATTCAAGATACTCTGGTGGATCCGGCCTTAGCTTCCCTTGAGTTTGACCATCTTTACTTGCGCAGCATGATCACATTTGCGAAGATCTCTGGGAGAGCCTGGCAGATGAGTAATGAATTTTCCAGCAAGGAACCCGACGTGGTTCGCGAAGAGATTGACTACCTCGATTACCAAGTTCTACAATGGCAGAAACAGATCCCAACTTCGCTCCGCTATTGCTACGGGTCGTCTGAAATTCCCCAAATGACGAGCGGCGAGGTTGACGGCCTGCGACGATTGTATCTCAGCGTTGCCCTCTTTGTCCGCGCCAACCAGCTCCGCAATGTCATTTACCGACCCCTCCTACAATCAGCATCCCGTATCAAAAACGACCCAGAGCACAGCCTCGCTGCCCTCCATATCGCCAAAGAATCTATCAAGGCATTTGTCGACCTCGATGCAACCACAAACCTACTACAAATCCACGCCACCTTCTTCAAGCACTTCATTGTCTCGAGTCTGGGAAACCTCTTACTGATTGTGGTGCACGCCACAACCGAGTACTGGACCGAGATACAAGACACATTCCACGCAGCTTCGACGCTCTTGAGAAAACTGAGCACCAGATCTGGTCCGATACTGCGGGCTTGGGACAGGCTCAAAGGGCTGGAGGACTTGCAGGCCAAAATTTTGAACACAGGCCGACGCAAGGCTGAGACGCAACAGCAGAACTTGAATGACTTTGCGGGGATGGGCGTGAGACCAAGTGAGGAATCTGCCAGTCTGGACAACAATTGCGAATTAGGGGACTTGGAAATTGGCGAAAGCTTTATGCTGTTCGACTCGCAGATATGCGACGAGTTCGCTGGATTGTTTGATCCATCGTATAACCTTGCGGATTTCTACGAGTTCCCTTAGCTCTGTAATATCAATAGGGTTTGATTGACCATCTAAGAATTCCAACAATGGCTACCTTCGAGATAGCTGTTCTCTGAAACCGAAATGCTGTCAGGGTGTCCAAGGGAGCTGCAACTTCCCTGGTCTTATGTAGTTCGCATCAACGCGCCCTAAACATTAGCTCGACAAAAATGCCAAGCCTCATACACGTGACTTCGTCGGAGATATTGTGGTGACGTCGGAGCTCTGACTTTCACATGGGTTGATCCGAGGCAACTTGAACACACTACACAACGTGACATGTCCTTGCAGATTGACTGCTGTGCGAACAACATGTGCTTCCTCCAGGCTCAAATGATAATGCCGTCCTAATAATCCTCTAGATATCTATCTCATCTCTGACACTGCACAGAGACGGTGTATCATGGCGGTGCAATCCAAGCTACTACCCCCGGCACGGACGGTTAGGCAATTGATCTTTGAGATGACCTCTCTCTACCTAAAACATCGAACAAAGATTTCGCGAACCGTCTACATAACCTTGGTCATCGCGCTCATTCACCGAGTCTATAATGCCATCTCCGAACAGAAGGCCGCGCTTCGAAGGCAAGCCGAATTGCGAGCCCACCAAACCGCAACTATTGGAGATGCGGACGCCGCGAATACAGAGCACAAGAAGAAGAGGGTGGAGATAAACAGAGAATTCTTCCGCAGCCTTCTGCGCCTACTCAAGATTGTGATCCCGGGTCTTCGGAGTAAGGAACTACGTCTCCTGATCAGCCACAGCGTGTTCCTGGTTCTGCGAACACTCCTCTCATTATATGTTGCTGAGCTGGATGGCAAAGTCGTCTCTGCCTTGGTCAAAGGCCGCGGTCGGGATTTTATATTGGGCCTTGTATGGTGGATGTTGGTTGCAGTGCCTGCGACGTTTACCAATTCGATGTTACAGTACCACCAGACGAAACTCGCTCTCTGTTATCGCACCCGCCTGACCAACCATGTTCATGAGAAGTACCTGGACAACATGACCTTCTATACACTCTCGGCACTGGATGACCGGATAAAGAATGCAGATCAGCTCATTACTGTGGACGTCTCACGATTCAGCAATTCACTGGCAGAATTGTACTCGAACCTTGCAAAACCAATACTCGACATGGTAATCTACAATTACTCCCTATCCAAGTCTGTCGGCGGAGAAGGCCTGTTTGCAATGGCATTGCTTGTTCAGGTTTCTGCAAACGTGATGCGAGCTCTTACACCTCCCTTTGGAAAATATGTTGCCGATGAAGCCAGATTAGAAGGAGAATTCAGGTTCCAGCACACCAGACTTATCGACTATAGCGAAGAGATTGCGCTTTACGCGGGACACGAAGCTGAGAAGGATGGGTTGGACAAAGGCTACTTTACCCTGATCAAGCACGTCAATCGCATTCTTCGGAGGAGGTTTTACCATGGGTTTATGGAGGATTTCGTTATCAAATATTTCTGGGGCGCTCTTGGCCTGCTCTTATGCTCACTTCCAGTATTCTTCAAGATTCCTGGCCAATCGTTGCAAAACACCGGTGATCACACTGAAAGCTTTGTCACAAACAGAAGAATGCTGCTTAGCAGTTCAGATGCCTTTGGACGCCTGATGTTCTCTTATAAGGAGATCACGGAGCTAGCGGGATATACTTCTAGAGTCTCTGGGCTCCTGGACGTCATGGATGAAGTATCGGCTGGCCGATTCCAGAAAAAGCTCGTGAGCTCAGCAAGCATCGAAGAAAATGCACTTGTTCTGCAGGGACGTGGTACAATCGAAGAATGTGAGAACATTGAATTCACGGATGTGCCCATCGTCAGTCCGAATGGTGATGTTCTCGTGAAGAAGTTGACATTTCATATCAAGCCTGGAGACCACCTGCTAATTGTTGGCCCCAACGGATGTGGCAAGTCGAGCTTGTTCAGGATCCTTGGTGGACTGTGGCCCGTGTATGGTGGGAGTGTCAAAAAGCCCAGTTTTGAAGATATATTTTATATTCCCCAGCGACCGTACCTTAGCAGAGGTACTTTGCGAGATCAAATTATCTACCCGGATTCTCTGTACGAATTTCGAGCCAAGAACGGCTCAGAAGAGTTTCTAAGAGAAATCCTCACCATCCTGGAAATTGAGTCAATCATTGACCGACCCAATGGATGGGACGCCATCGAAGAATGGAGGGATGTCTTCTCCGGTGGCCTACAGCAACGCATTGCCATGGCCAGACTGTTCTATCACAAACCGAAATACGCCATTCTCGACGAGTGCACAAGCTCGGTTACATTAGAGATGGAAAGGACCATGTATGAAACAGCCAAAGGCCTGGGCACCACGCTCATGACTGTGAGCCACCGCAGAAGCTTGTGGAAGTACCACAGTGTGATACTTCAATTCGATGGTCAGGGAGGTTATGTCTTCAGCGAGCTTGATGCCGAGCGGAGAATCAAGCTGGAGGACGAGAAGGAAGAATTGGAAACAATGCTGCGTGGTGTGGAGGGCTGGGAAGCTAGACTGAAGGAGTTGGAGAGTTGATCGCCATCTAGCATCATACCGAAGCTCCAGTCACTAAACCGGAGCGCATGCTTCACTAGCTCTCACGCCGGACCATTCGACAACAGCTTGCAGCATACACACATACAAGCAGCTATTGCTGTCACATCTACTGGGGTCTCGGTGTCTCCACCGAAGTCAAGCCAACTCTTCACGTTTGGCTCGACTTGTTCCTGCATGCATATCTTGCGGTCGAAGATACTTTGATCACGAGATGGCGACGGCTATATGTGTCGACTTATGGTTCAAAGCTACACCAGTAAACTTCTCGCGCGGTCTGTTGTCGCATTTCTTGGAATGAACTACTGCTGACTATGGTGCTCGAACGAGCGGAGTAACGAGCAGAATTATCGAGGCCATTTATGCAATGCTAGTGTGTTTCACATGAAATGGTAACGAATATTGATGATGATGGGCTCGGCGTCAGTGGGCAATACAAACTAGGAGCTAAAGAAGCCGGAAGAGAACAACTGAAAAGAATAGCTATCGAACGTGTGCAAAGGAGACGTATTGTGAAGTACATAGGTGAGGATGAGGTTCGAAATGCTCGTAGAAATGAGCAAGCCAAATCTACCAGATCAATTGCCAGGGTTCATGATTGTTGTTCTCTCCAAGATCTGCCTCAGTGTCCCAAGGTTAGAACAGATATTACCCCTTATTCTGGGCCGTCATCGGAACATCACATGACAATAAAGCCTCGCGGCATTTCAACGCTCAGTCTTCATTACTAGTAGTTACAGCGTGTGTCGTGGTCTATTCACTTAAATGACAGTTGTAAGATATGAATGGTGTTCATTTATGCTTGCTACCAACTTCCGCATGGCCTGCTAAATGGCCATTTGTCATCTACTCATTCAATTTTCGTCCTTGCCACATCATCAGAGATCACTCTTTGGACTCCTTAAGGTGGCAACACTGTCAGCACAGGTGGCCGACTGGTTGTCCTGGGAAGCTCGGGAACCGCGATTGTTGGGACACAGGCACAGGCACTGCTGACTTGAGCAATTAGAGCCTCTTCCCCGCCTTCTCCCGCACAAGCCTGAACAGCGAATTTGGGAATCTCACGCTGGTCATCAACCTGTCGAATGGTGAAATTATGGCAGAACTCCTGGCCCTCTTCAAGGCGGCCCTCAATACTACTGGCGCGCAGCGACGTGAGACACTCACTGGGTTCACAGGTCTTGGGAACGGGGCATTGCTTGCTGGTCATCTTGACGACGAAGGTTCCACGCTCGATGGTGTGTACGAGGATGAATCCAGACTTGAAATAAGCGTATGAAGACCAAGACCCTAAGAACGCGACCGTGCCGCCACCCTCTAGTTCGTCGTCTTCCGGATAGATATCAAAGAATCCAGCTTCGCAGATGCTGCCGCCACTTGGGTCTTCAGGCAACGAGCGGATATCCAAGACATTCAGTCCATTGCCGTAGTTAGACTGGTAGCTGTAGCCGTCAACGACATATTGATTATGGTCAATAGAACGGGTTTTGCCAGCGTAGTATCCGGTATAGTGTGGATTCTCGAGGTCACGGATGTCAAAGATATGCGTTGTCGGGAGACCCCGAGTCATGGGGCCGACTTCTGCATCACGCTCGTCAAATTCATCATCAAGAATAATATATTCTTGGTTCATCTCGTCGTTGACAACACCTTGATGAACGTATTCCGCACCAGGGAAGGTAGTAATCGAGATGATGCTTGTAGTGTTGCCGACTTTATTAGTCACGTCGTAGATCGTGAGCGTATCCTCGTTGTAGCCGTAACAGATATCGCGGCCCTCGTATCTCTTGTCTGGCCCACGATAAACTAAGCACTGTGCATCATGGACATATCCGTCACCAGCTGCACAGCCTGGGCTAGTTGGATTGGATGGGTCAGTCATGTCGATAAAGATCAAGCCACCACGACAAGGAAGGTCGCCTCTAACTCTGATGGTTTCGTTGCCGCCAACCGAGCCGGAAGCAATGGCATAGTTGAGCTCCTCGTTGATGACGATATTGTGCGTTCGTCCGACGGGGAGCTCATCCCAATGGCCTGTCAGATCTTCCTGGGTAAAGTTGGTGGGGTTCTCTGGGTCGAGATCGAGGAGCTTGCGCATATCGAAGATCTGGACACCGTGATTAATAGCCTCGGATCCGATAACAGCATACCCTCGGAGCACTCGAATTTCTCTCCAGTTTGAGCCAATGGGATCGTATTGAGGCACCCGACCGAGATACACTAGCTTGCCCTCACTACTGATTTCCGCGAAAGCTGTTCCGTCGTATTGTCCAATGGCAACAAACTCTCTGCCGTCATCAGAGGTCCATCCCCACGAGGATGAGCCTCGAGCAGCAGAGCTACCCAGATCTGCGTGTGACAAGAAGTGATAGAGGTCAATCTTGGTATGTCAGCTGTTTCGGTCATTGACACATTGCCTTAGGGAGAGCCTACATTGTTACACCTGAAGGTGTTATTCTTATCTCCAGGGATTGCCGCAGCAAATCCATTCTCACACTTGGTATAACCAAGCTCGGGATATTGAGAGCTGTCCATTTGACCGGCCGCGATCTCGGCGTCCCATTGTGCCTGCAAAGACGTGTCAGCCTTGTGCCAAGATGGAAGGCAGGACATCTAGGGAGTTTACCATCTTTATGCCCATGATATAGGCGTGGACTTCGCCAGAAGCATATCGCTCGGCAGACCCCAGAGCAGCTGCTCTGCTCATGCCTATCAAGGCTGAGCAGAGAGGGACGAGAGAACTGATATGAACCATGGTGGAGAGTCAACTAAGTCAACGCAACAAGCAAGAACACTTAATGCATGAAATACTTGCCTCGCGATTCCCCGAATGGCTGCAGATGACACGACAGTCTTTTCGAAAGAGAGTGGCCGATCCATTTAAGTACATGATCTTTACTCACCTTGATCTATCTGCCGTACGGCATCTCAGGCATCCTCGTATGTGCAGTTCCTCAGTGCAGATATCTGGGTGGAGGCAGCAAGGCTTGGTACCAGGTTTATGACGACTAATACTACAGCAGATGCTTGGCCGATGAAACCTGAGAAGATAGCAGAGCATAGGCAAAGAGGGTGATCACCTTGGCGTTGTTGACTTCCGAGGCACACAAGAAGGACCCGCAGGGCCTTAAGGCCTCAATTTGCAGCGCCTGAAACAGTAATCTCGAAGTACCTTTATAATATGTGACGAGCAACTTGGATCTCAACCTTTTCTCGCTTGAGTCAGGCTTTGCGCGTTCTGAAGATCACAAATATCCCTAAGCAACCTCAATGTTGCTCCTGGTTTGATAGGGCGAAAAGCCAAGATGCGCCAAGCGATATGCACACTAGTCGAGTTCACTTGTCAGTATTCCGCTTAGAACATATTGCCAACTTCTCCGCGACTTCTCCAGATCAAGAGGCAAAAGTTTTGTCCCTGGTAACTTCAATATCTTGGATGCTCGGCATTATGCCCTTGGCTACCAACAAAGGCAGGTAGATGTTCTTCTCAACCTCTCAGAAATACCTGTCACCGCCCTGCTACAGCGTCTCTGGAATAGTACGCACCTTGAGGTTGCAGCGGATCTTCCCTTATCCTCAAAGAAAGTCTAAATCCAGTATCATCGCCGGTCCGATGCAAAGCGCTCCGCGCTGAGATGCGGGCATGAAGGTTACGGAGTACAGCGTGCTATCTCTGAACCCTTGATACCCTGGTTTGCACCGCCTTGTGGCCTACGACGTGGCTGGAATTGCTATGCTTCGGGGCCGTATCGAGGCTAGGATTCCATCAACTTGCCGTGTTGTCATCAACTCGTGATGCGGCCTCACGGTCTGGATCAAGCTTTCGTGGGAGGAAGCTGGGCCCGAAGTATTGTCTGTGAGGATTATAGGCAGAGTGTATCTCCTTGGCTATACAAGACCTGATAATGTTTTGTTGACGAGGCGATTTACTCTAACTATAGGTAGAAGCCATTCTGGGCTGAGCTCTTTGAAGGGACGTCGAGATACCAGGTTTCAAGGAGCCCGTGGTAAGTAAATAGCAATCATTATCCAAACCTTGAGCAAAGAGGCCATTTGTTTTCCGGTGCCGGCGATGGAAGGCTCTCATCAGCACTCTCATCAGCGCTCGTTCTAGAAGTAGAGTGAAGACGCTGGCACGACTTTCGACGACTCTAGATTGACTGGTATTTTGTGGCAGCGTGCATCCAAGCAAACCGGGTTTCGGTGGCTCCGTGATTATGTGCACGTGATCAAAATCGCCAAGGCCCATCCCAAGCGAAACTCCGGAACTAAGTATCTCCAGAGTCCGAAGGCTTCCCTGTAGTATAGAAGTCCCGAATTATGACGGGTGTTTTTCACGCTCGATAATATTATCTTAGCAACAATTCTCCTCCGATAATCACGAAATGCTCTTGAAGACAGTTGGCTAGTACTCTGGGGAAGCTATTCCGGCTCGGAATAATATCTCTAGTGCGCTGCAAGTCTAGAAAGATCAAGCTCCACGCTCCGTTTCGCGGCGATCCGTTAGTCATTTCTTTCAGCCTCGGGGCCATGCTGCATTAGATGTGAGTTGTTTTACCAACCAAGCTGCGCCAGCCCACTCATATAGCGACGGGCTATAGGGTATGGCATTCTAATGAGAGGACTTCGGCTCGGTCATGAATCCAAGCGGTGAGTATTCCGGCATATCTCACTGCTCAGCGACCTTGTCTAGACCCGTTCAGTCTCCAGCCGGATCCTTGCGAGAGGACTAATGGTAGCACAACTTCCATCTTGGGTCAGGATCAAAATTGTGAAAGCACTGATATTCTCGGAGAGGATACAAACAGTCTTCCCTACCCGAAGGAACTCACGATCATCTTCTAATGCATAGGGTTCTTGCGCGTTGACGCGTCTGATATTTCACGCAATCGTCCTGCCCTCTTTCCTCGACACTAGGACCTCGAGAGTACAATGATCCACATTTGGCTTCTTGTGTGACTCTAACCAACTCTGGCTCAATCAAGCGCAGGCTTGGCTTAGCTTTGCTGCATAATGTGGCTTGGCCTAATGCATGGTACTGGTCACAGGGCTGGTCCAGCTCTCCTTGGATCTCAGCTCCACGCAAATGATAAACGAGTGACCCCTCGTGTTTTGTCTTGGTATGCGGCACACGGGTACGATGTCCTGTCCAGATGTCTTGGACGTACTTGCGTACACGAAGTTGGAGGGGCAGAAGAATACAATATTAATTCTCAGGACACCCGCTGTCCACTTTCTCTCTATCATTTCCTGACTATCGTCTGGCTTGCAAAAGATCCAGGCGATCCAGACGTGACCCGTTGTGAGTTTGATTGCGACCCAAAAGATGGCGGAATATGTGACTGCACTGCAAGACCCACTCATTTCCGCTCATGTGCAGCCAGGCTATGACCCAAAACCATTGGTGTCTGCACACACACACACTCCCATTCAGCCTCAATCATCACCGTTACCTCCAGGATGGCTGGAGATGGAAGATCCATCTGGAAGAACGCTTTATTGCAATCCGACAGCAGATAAAACTTCTTGGGAGAGACCCATTTCTCGTCAATTGCCGCCCGGGTGGATGAAATCGCAGACCCCTGATGGCAAGACAATTTTCATTCATCCAGAAACGCAAAGATGCTCATACCAATTTCCCCCACAAGTTCTAGCACCGATACCTCCGCAAAAGCCTCCGGCTCCTCAGATGCCTCAGATCACCAGGTATACTACAACGCCTGGAGGAGGCCCAAAGAGTCAGACGCCGACCCTGGTTCGAAGTCAGACTGCCCCAGCCCAGCCGGCCCAGGACTCGTCAATGTCCACGAATGTCAATACGGCGGTTATGAGGAAAGCGGTGCCCGGTTTCGGAGAGGCCCTAGCGGTCCACCAGCTTTCGGAGCGTAACAACAGTACAGTCCTCACCAAGAAATTCGCCTCCGACCTAGCACTCACCACTACTGCCATGAAGGATGCAACTATCAGCGGTGCAAGCCTCGCAACTCGACAAGCCAAAGTCGCAGGACAGATTATGGTTGATCCGAAGAAGATGCAAAAAATTTCCAGGAAAATGGTTGTCAAGACAGGCGCTGTTGGAATCAAAACTGGTCGAGCTCTCAAAAGTATGATGGGTGAAATGGTCGAAGCTGCCGACAAGAAAGGCAAATATCAACCAAAGAATCGGCAATTCATCCCATATGATGGCCAGGTTGAATACCAAATCAGAGTTCCAGTTCAACACCCAGCTCAGCCAACTCCTCAAGGTTCAGGAAATATTCAGGAGGACGAATATCAGCAGCAGCAGGACGCACTCACATCACACCCTCGGCCAAGTTCCGCAACAAACACGATTTCTTCTCAACTTAGTACGATGCCAATAAGGATAAATGCCGGGCTTCCATCACGTAGGCCAGTTCGCGCTCACCCGGTCAGCATCGATGGCACGCTTTCGTTAACTTACGCAAACCAGATTCAGCACTCTAACCAGGTCAACAAGCCCCCTGCACAACAATCAATCCCACATCCTGAGCCAGCTGAATATGATGACTACAACACTGTAGAGCTACAGATTGACGTTGGCGCCCAAGTCAGTCAGGCTGGAGCAAGCCCGGCAATCATGAAGCCACCAGGGTCGACCCATCAGTCGACTTTGCCGCAACAGAACACAAGCGAGTTGTCACAAACAACTACATCTCTAAATCTCTCCTCCCTTTCAGTTGTTCCGAAACCCACCCAGACGAGTTCACTTTCACTCCAAGCGCAGGGGAGTGTCACCATCCAGGCATCTGTTGACACTTCAGACCCTCCACCATACACTCAGACAGTCCAAACCAACGAGCCTGCTGCTTCCAGCCAGGCTGCACATCGTCCAACGGCTCGAATACAAAGTGTATCGTCTCGAAGCCGACCGCCACCACGCCCAATGTGTCCTCAACAACAGCTCGGCCCGCATTATGTAAGCTCATCACAAGAACAAGCCACGCTTCTAGTTGGTACAGCGGGTGCTGGTGGCGTTGTAGGCTACGAAGCGTACAATATCATACAGCCACAATCAGGGGCTATGATATACCAAGATACACAAGCGATAGCGCCAGTTTCGCAACCTATCATCTTGGCACCCCAGAAGGAGAATATATATATCGAGCAGAATCAGACTATTATTCAGCAACAAGTCATTACCAACAACGAAACAATGGTGGTGCAGCAATCCGGGAGTTCGGGTCAGGAGTATGAGGTGTACATGCCGCAGGACATGGCGTACACTCAGGCCGAAGGAAGTCCTGATGTAGGGGTATATCCTGAATATGCAACATATGAGGAGGGTGTGGCTGCTGGGGAGATGATGTATGTGGAGGCTTATGCGGGAGAAGTTTATGGGTCGGGGGAGTTCGATGCCCAAGATGGGCTTGAGTATGAGAATGCGGGTTATGGAGATTGATACTGAGGTGTGTCCATGTTCCTTGGTGGCATTGACGGCATCTAGATGCCACAATGCTTCGAAAGCCAAAAGACATCTAATTAGCCATACCTTGAGAGCCACTCCTCGGTCCCCGTATGGGAGAGCATCTTACCAGCCTGGGCAATAGTCAGCTTGTCGGCGACTTTCAAAATCATGCTTGCCGACTCTGCAGGAGTCAGCTGCCGCTCTAAATCTGGCTTGACCTTCCTTAATAGCTGCCGTTGATATCCCAACATCTGTTTCTGCTGTTCCGTGGCTGGAGTATTAGAAAACATTGGATCAGCCGAGTCACTCCCTGGCAACAGACGCCGGGAATGTGGAGATATAGATGCCTGGTTCACCTCTCGATACCTATCCAGGGCGACACACCCACCATAACTATATCTTACTTCTGCAGATCGATCGCCAGTTTCGCAAGTACCACATTCATGGCTGCTTTGGAAGAGCTGTGCGGGATATGGTGACTCATTCCCGTTTTTAGAGTCACGTCAATATCAGCCAGTGCTGTGCTCAGGACGACGATCCTCTTGCCCGCTCCCCTATGGATTAACGGGAGAAGGATGTTAATGACAGATAGCCTAACTATGACGTTGTGATCGATAGCGTCGACTAATGCGGCTCTTATCATCGGAAGATTGTCCCCGTCGCTCACGGCGGATGCCGAGAGGGCAGCGGTTGCGTCTGTATTCCAGCCTGCATTTTGGAATAGGACATCGAGGGACCCTCCCGTAGCGTCCGAGATGGTGGACCTCGCGCATCGCAGTTGCTCTGGGTTCGTGATGTCGGCGTTCAGAACGTGGAGATTTTTGCGAGAAGAGACTAGGTCCTACAGGGCGTCGGGGAATCGTCTCGTTGCGGATGATAGCAAATACTTGGTCAGATGCATTCTTAGACTGTTCGCAGTTCTGTTAGCATTACTTCTTGTTCCTGAGTGTGGTTCACTTACCAGCTCGGCTGTGATTGCCAGCTACGTAGATATATGTTTTAGCATACATTTGTCCCGTTAAATCTCCTAGTAAATATACATACCCCAGTGCCTCTAGAAGCACCAGTTATTGCGTAGAAAGGCATAAGAGCATGTATGGGTAGGTCCAAGTAGGGAGAGCAGAGGGTTTATAATCGTATTGACGTTGACGTTCTGACACGGGGAGAGTGCGATAGTAGGACATTATTAGGTCTCTGAGAGCCGGGCAGCCGTGCCCATATAAATTGTCGTGGACGTCGGCGCTGCGCATTGGATATACCCTAAGTGTAGCCCTGATGTTCCCCAAAAGCGGGGCCGGTCGATGTTGGTGACCAATAGTACACAACTTTGCACGCGAATGAGGCCATATCCTATCCAATTTGGGTTAATGTGCCGACTGATTAGTGGTCGATCCCGGCATAGACCCGGCCACCGGGGGATGTTGGTTCTTCCGCGGTTGAACTGATATTCCGAACCCTGATCATGTATCTGGCGAGGAGAGGTTATGAATCTCAGCACATGATCCAAGTATAAGCCATTTCTATCCCAGCGCGCAGGTATATAAAATGTAAATGCTCGCAACATTGAGAATTTTCGATGCACATCGAAAACCCTCATAATCTTCAAAGTTCAAGTCTTTGAAACAATACAAGTCCACCAAATCATGTCAGACAAAGCCAAATCTGCCTGTTCACGGCCCAGTCGCCAAACGAGCACAAAGTGTCAATTATACTCGAAAAGCTGGGTATCCCCTACGAAGTTCGACATGTGAGCCTGCCCAAGATCGAACACAAGGAGCAGTGGTTCTTGAACATCAACCCCAGTGGCCGCATCTCAACTCTCACAGATACTCTACCAGACGGGACTCCCGTCAATCTCTTCGAATCAGGCTCGATTATGCAATACCTCGTGGAAAGGTATGACGTCGAGCACAATATCTCCTATCCTCGTGGTACGAAAGAGCATTGGCAGACAAACAACTGGGTAATCGTGCTTCCACTTTCTCCACTTGAGAGTGAACCGTCGCTAATGCAGAAAATCTATTCAGCTTTTCTTCCAAATGGCAGGTATCGGCCCGATGCAGGGCCAAGCGAACCACTTCGTGAGGTATTCACTATCAGACTTGCCCGAGAAGTACTCGACCGATCGATACATCAACGAGTCGCGCAGGCTCTATAGAACTGTGGACAAGCACTTGAGCGACTCGAAGACCAAGTTCTTGGTTGGGAATAAATTGACGATAGCGGACATCGCTATTTCGTCTTGGGCTAACCTGCTGAGTAGGCTTGAGGAACTGGGACTTCCTTTCGTGGATGGATCTAATTTGTGGCTAGCTTTCAGCGGTTTGGATGCCACTGAATTCCCCAATGTCCAAGGATGGCAGGGCTGCCTTAGTCAGCCTGGAGCTTTCAGAAAGGGCTTTGACGTGCCGGTCAAAACAGATGTAGACGGAATGATGAATGATCCCGAAACTTTCAAAGCATACTTGAAAAAGAATGAAGAATGGACACGGAAGGGGATGGAAGAAGATGCGAAGAGATAATGGCGAGAGAACGAGGTCCTGTTCCATCATTGCTGAAATGCTAGGAAATCGCCTCGAACGCTTCGTCGTGGTCAATGGTTTATGGTGCCGGAGAAGGATGGAAATGAACTGGCCGCTGCAAACTCTCCACGATGTAGTAAGCATCTTTTAGCGTTACTGAGGAGACTGCGGTTTTATGGAAGGCTTCTGCCGACTCTGGATGCAACAACAGAGGCTGTGCGCTAGTGTTATGTCACTTAGAGGGGAAAGCCATCGTTTCCAAAAGTTGCACTTACGTAGTAGAATCTCCGGCAGGGTCCAGTAACGGCTGAGCTGCTTGAGGAAAAAGGTCAAAACGTTCCAGGAGCTTTCAAATTTAGCATTGGGTACGCTTGTTGTGGTATTGTTGGTCTCAAGCCTTGAGCATATGTGCAGGAGAGTCATGGCTGTAAATGCAATGTACCCAACTGCAGGATCTGTGATAGAGCAAAAGTTGGGATCCCAGCCGCGCACAATCTCGAGTGTTTGCGATAGAATGGGCTCGAGGTCACTCCAATTCGATGACCATGATGCATCACTTTCGCTCAGTTTTGGCATCAGTAAAAGAATCTCTAGTAAACACAATCCAAACAGATTTATCAGTCTCACTGCATGCTCATCTCGAGATTCATTCGAATCTGCCATAAAGATTGGATTGAGATAAGCTTGAGGTAAAGCGGCACAAAGAACGGTCAACCTGGTCGACAAAGAGTCCAATCGTAGGGTGAAGTTTCCATGTGGGTTTTCAATCGCTGCGCGGCGCACCTTACTAATCTTGCGGAGCTGATATGCGTTGAGGAGTCGGATGACGAAGCTACTGTCGACATCCGGTCCATTGCTTGGGGTTCGCGCCCAAGAAGCCGACGCACAGTGAAGCACCTAGGCGAGTGTGCTAAGATCACCACGTAGGAATAGACGACCTGTGGGCCGTGGTAGCGCCTTTCCACTGGTCCACTCCTCGATGCTTCCGTGGGGCAGGGCCACACAGACGCTGTCCCTATCAATGTTGGACGGTGTTGTAGCAATAGCAGTACAACAAGTATCCAACAGGAAGATCGACCACCAGAGATATCTCCAACCTTGGATCTCTTCGCATGTTGTCTCACCGGCTCGGTAGAAAGAGCAATTGGCAAGGTTGTCAGTTTGGTGAAGACCATACTGGTAGCACAAACGCACCAGCAGAGATACATTGTCATAAGTCTTCTTACTCGTGGTTCGACGGTAGCCGTGAAGGGAGAGGAGAAATAACGTCCGAAGATCGTCCAGATCAGCTGCGGCACCTGACAACATTATTGGTAGACAAGCATGTCGCGCAAACTCGGCGTAGAAATCACCCAGCTCTCTCGCGCCAAATGCTACAACCTCTGGGCGTCTGGAGATGCTTGAGCCAACAATCTGGGTCGAATCCGCTCATTGTCATATTGCTGAAAGAGATCCTGATATCTGAATAGCGGATAATGACATTGAACATTGGTTACGAAGACATCGAGCCTGTTTTGGTTAGTCGCGCGACCATGACAAAGAAGTATGATGTGTACAGGTCTCGTTCTGCCTCACATGACAGACGCATACAATTCTCGTCAGCCGGCCCAAAAGCCAGATCACCATGGCCATGAATCATCTGGTAGCCCTCCCACCTGCTTGGTGGGTTAAATCTAGCGCTGATGACCGAAAGGTGTCTGGTATCGTAACTTGTAGTCCTTGAGGCAATAAACCCATGGAGAATGTCAGAAGCGTGACTCAGAATAAGGGTATAGCTATTGGAAAGCTAGAATGGATACCTCTGCTTTTTCTAACATCCAAAAAATCACAGAGTTCTGCCGCGATGGTGTCTTCGACCGGAAGACATTGCTCCTGCCCTGTGTTGAGTGTTGAGCCGTTTTCTCATCGAGCCCTTTGCTGGCCCCGGCCTACGCTTTTTCTGCGTGTAAGTACAGTCGTGAAAATCCTCAACACAGCGAGAGCAACTTGGCCTCCCATGGTCACCTAAGGGATAATATTAAATCGACCCTTGAGAACGGTTGGCCTTCTTAAGGATATCGTACATTTTATTTTGCGACTGTTATTACGTCTTAACAATAAACTTAGATAGAGGGTGAAACGATTTCGACAGACCTTACGCACTGATCGCACACTCTATAGTTATCTGTCATTGGGAATGCCACTCTTTGGCCAGGATCTTTTGGTGAATATGGTTTTCAAAAGAAGGCGGAGGCAGAACGTCAATAGCTGATCAATGGAAAAGGGAGGAGACAGGGGACCTAACATCGGAAAGCCATCCCCGTGACCATGTCAATGATAGATCTTAGCTCTAACCAACAACGTAAGCTTCTAGTCCAGGTTTACGCCCAATAATAGAGGCCATAGCTAGACAATCAGACTCAGCGACAGTTGTAGGTCGTAATTAGGTAGACTGTAGGCAGAACATATTATTCACTAAACGACTGACTAGCTCGTCTGGACGTACTTACGACTACAACGAGCTTAAGGTTATTCACCTCTTCCTGACAACTATTTGCGTTGACTATTAATAGTATTGTGCTAAGTAGCTATCTTAGTTGAAATGTCACGAGGGAAGAAGTCCACAGGGTCATTACTTGTTTTTATTGCAGCAAGGATCTCTTCCGTCCATACCCACCTCAACTTTTGGCCGAGTCCCCTTTCCTTCCAGTTGTTAACCTGCTCTGGGAAGAACGGCACCTCAGGACATCGCAAGGATGGGTCATGAGCCAATATGACAAACACATTCCCATCTCCGTCATATTCCTGCATGCCCTCAATTGTTGTCATCACTTCTTCCATATTATGGCCAAACGCAGGCTGCCATAGTGGACCGGCAGGATCGCGATTGCGCGAGACCTGCAATTCATCGAACCAGGAGCAAGGGCAGACGGGCATGTTGCTGTTAGTAAAGCTAGCAGATTGCCGGTCCGCGTGCGTTGCCCTATTCAAAGTTGCAATGGATTGAGGCATCGGGACATAAGCTGACGGGCGGACTTCGCCACAATGGTGTGCGGCATCACCCCCTAAGAAGACAAACGTGTCTGGATTTGTAGTCGTCCGGACCAAGGCACACAGGTGGCCGACACAGTGGCCGGGAGTGTCTAGAAGATATAACGAGCCGTCTTGGAAGTAGTCGAGGGCTTTGAACCGGCCAATCGTGTGGGTCTTCGTTCCTTGGAAATCGATTTCACGGACGGTTCGGCCTCTAATCACGATATGTGTTAGTTTCAGAATGGTCGAATATCTTGGACAGATTTGGTTTTCTACGGGCATGACCTACTCCACGTCGCTTGGTTGGACACTCCCCAGGGTAGAGTTTTTGCCGTTCCCTTCACCCAGGAAAAAATCCTTGAAACCTGGACCAACTACTAAGTCAGTCTGCGGGCCAAAGGTGGACATATCCCCTAGGTGGTCCCAGTGGGCATGACTAGTTTTTATCCATGTTAGCAAGGACTGACAAGGCTAGGGGCATGATAAAGCAGGATTTTGAACTACGATGTGATGTGCCTCCCTCTTCGACTTACCTCCAGATCACAGCATTAATATTCTCCTTGCCAACGCCAGCCTCATCGAGGACTTCCGAAACGTTCTTTTCAGCGCTCGGCTGGTGTCCAACCTTCTTAAATCGCTCGACGATGGCCGGGGCAAGGTTCTGCCAGTCTTTGCGGATCCCGAGATCAAACAGCACCTTCTGACCAGAGGGGTGCTCGAGGAGAAAGCAAAATGAAGGTGCAGCGGCCGCTGTCGTAAATCCAGGGACCAGTGGAGTAAACAAAGCTTGAGCAGGCACGTTAGAGATGGTCGATGCGTCAATGATCTTGACCGATATCGACACAGATGAGCCAGGAATGTTCAATCTTGGCCTTGGCCCGCTGGGCACACCATTACTCTGAGTGGCAGCCATTCTATTGCTGTTTGTTCTTCTTTCCTTTAAGTAGCTTCTTCAAGCCTTGTAAGAGGGATTTACCGATTAAAGGGAAGATAGTGGTGTTTTGTACTATGCTTCGGTGCAAAGTCGAGACCTGAACCGACAGACACCGGAAACTGCAAGGAGGATATCAACCGAAAACCAAATTTCTCACAGTGCAGCACACCCGAGGTTCATTCATTGAGAGAGCATCTAACTTTCGTTCATCCTGGAGTGAATAGAAACGCCTTGGTTCTCAGAGGCAAAATAGCAAATGTTGGTTGGTACCCCCGGCCGTGATTGAAGTGGATGGGTCAGCTGGTTGTTCTTTCAGCTTCGGTATCTCGGCTCTATGATCCAATAACCACAGGCCTGCGGCCGGGCCCAGGGAATGGGCGTGGACGACAAGCCCAAGCCCAACCTTATGCTGGACTACACCGGTAAACCGAAAGATGGGACTACTCTTCGAGCGATTCCGAGAAAGCTTAGCAGGCTGTCAGGTCTATCGAACAAAAGCCCCGGGACTGACAGCCTCTCGAATTTCAAGACTTCTAATAAAAGGCCGACGTGTTGAATGCCGTCCTCCTTACGTGATCAATATGCCACAGTGTACCTTTACTGGATGTACGTTTTTTAGAGGAGACGAGAAATCTCAAGGATAAGTGCAGTCAGCTCGCTAAAACTTAACACCTGGAATTCATCATCATGGCCGCCTCTCCAAGCTCCCAATTGAATCGATCAGCGCAGGAGCCGGCAACCAATGGTCCTAAGGACCAAAAAGTTCAGATCTCGATCGAAGAAGCCACTCAGCTATGTCACAATATGCTCCAAAAGGCCGGATATTCCCCCGAGCAAGCATGGATCATTACAGATCACCTTGTGGACGCTGAGATGCGAGGCCACCCATTTGCAGGGCTTGCAAGAGCTCTGAGCATTGTCGAGCAACTACAATTCTCGGTCGCGCCGTCCGCGCATGAAATTGAAGTGACGCGATCCGGATTGACTTTTGCCCACCTCGATGGTCACGGCGCCGTGGGCAACCTTGTTGCGTACGAGGCTACGAAGATTGCCGTTGAAAAGGCTAAGAGCGCTGGAGTGGCCGTTGTCGGGGCGAACGGATTTTGGTACTCTGGAAATCTGGCCTACTATGCTGAGATGGCGACTAGGGAGAACTTGATCGTCTTTATTGCCTCTAACGGTACGCCCATTGTGGCACCACATGGAGGGTACGAACCGAAAGTCTGCACCAATCCCTTCTGCATCGGATTTCCCTCAAATGAGCTCGACCAACCCATCATCTGGGATATCGGAACGAGTAATATCATGTATGCGCAAGTCAAACTTGCCGAGAGACTCGGAACTAACATCCCAGAAGGATCAGCGTATGATAATGAGGGAAACTTGACGACAGATCCTCTCAAGGCTTTGCAGGGCGCCTTGTCTGTATGGGGAGGTCATAAAGGCAGTGGCCTTGCCATCATGGTGCAGCTTCTGGGCATTGCTGCGGGGAGCGCCGAGCCAACACCCCTGCTGTCTGATTTTGGGTACTTGGTTCTGGCTTTTGATCCAAGCATTCTTCAGCCTTTGGATCGTGTTAAAGGATGTGCGGACAAGTTGTCGCAGTCTGTTAGGGAGACTAAGATGCTTCCAGGCCAGGGACCAGCGAGAATGCCCCATGAACGGAGTAGCCAGAGCAGAAGCATCGCCAAGAAACAGGGTGTTTTGAGTGTCGAAGCGAAGGTCGTTGAACAGCTGCGCAAGTACTTAGAAGCGTGTATATCTCGGATGGGAGATCAATGACGTCTGTGACAATTGGTCTCTTAATTATCTAAGTTAGCCGCCTGCCAGGTCCAAGGGGGCAGACTGTCCTAGAATTCGAACGAATTGCTTTGATGAAGAGCGTGCCTAATGACATGCCTGTGAAAATGGCCGGGGGGTGCAAAGGAACTGTTAGCTTAACTACCTCTATAGTTAGGTAGTGCAGGGTTTGCGCTCGGGGTCAGGGAGTTGACGGCGCCTTTGCCCCTAAAGTTAGGCTAGCCAGCTAAACACCCCGCAGATGCGACTTACTTGACCACCTAAGGTAATGTCATTATGCAACAGCCAGTCACCCATTTTCTGCCAAGGTTTAGTGGTTCCAGGCTCTGAGGTACCCCAGGTTGGCTGGGACGCCCAACCTCCTCGGCAGTCCGCACACCCCCGCTTTGGATCCCCACCAGTGTCGCCATTTTAAGGGACCGTAAGGATGCGTGGGTACCATCTAGTTAGTTAATGGCTTCTTATGCAACTCACTTAGCTAGGTAGAGAAGTTAGTTTCTTGTTCTCCCACCCGGGAATTGAGATTCTAGGAAACTATGATCTATGACCACAAAGTACGCCAGCTAAGACCACCTCTGCTTAGCCATGACTCGAGAAGAGTCTCTACCGCAGCCTCGCAAACTGCGAGCCCGACGGGTTTGCCTGCCGTGCCATAATCGTAAGGTTAGTACACTCATAGAGAAATATGTGCCGACTGCCCGTTAGCTTACACCTCATCGTCTTGCAGTTGAGATGTGACCTTGAGAGCCGGAGTCAGCAAGGTTTGTCAAGCTGTGGTAACTGTATCGAGTCCTCAAGTTTCTGCCAGTAAGTTTGTATGCAAAGTCCCGGCCCTTGGCCGTCGAACATTGTCGTCCAAGCTGATCCGAGCCTATCTCAATACCAGGCCGAGATCCCCACAGCGAAGAAAAAGAAAGCACCAGGCCACTCAGGCGGATTCCAATGCTTCAGCAACTCGGCCTACAGTTCATCTTCGTATTTTACCTGCCATCAGCAATAGTTCTGATAATGGCAATGTCGATGCAAACTGGGAGCCGTCTGCTCGTCAGCCATCAGTACTATCTGAGACTCAGCAGGGCCTTAGGTTCCCTGGTGAGCCAACAAGTCATGACGAGCCGCTGCAGCATCAGCCGGCGGCTATGGAAAGCCTCCTATCCCTCACAGCTCCGCAAGAGATGACTCCCCCTCCGGCAGCAGAGGGACAAGCCCGCACTGGATTGTCTGCTTCCAATGCCCATCTCCATGAACCATCCGAGGTTCAACAGCCGACTGCTACGCCGGCCCCAGGGGCCAGCTACCTCGGAAACAGTGGCATTCTGCAGATCTTCGCTCGAGATTCTCAAAGAATTGCCGCCAGTGATCCAGGAAGCACAATGCCCGTGTTTACGGGCATTGAAAATGACCTCCCACCGCCTGAGCTACAGCAAAGTTTTGCAGACACCTATTTCGACTGGTGCTGGCCGTGGTGTCCCGTCCTGGACAAGGCCACATTTTGGCAGAATTCGGACACCACAATTTCCCCCTTACTGATCAACGCACTGGCCCTCCTAGGAACTCAGGTTCGTCCTCCCATCATGCGGCATGCAACAGCCGCTGAATACTACAACCGGGCCAAGATGCTTTTCTATATGGACCAAGACAGTAATCCAATTGTCTGTCTGCAGGCCATCATGCTATTCTACTGGTGGGCGCCACGTGGGTGAGACCTCCCAGCCCTTCAAATTTCCCCACCCCATTGGCTTCTTTCCAGCACGTCTATCAAGGAAGGTCGCAGCTGATTGTTATTCCCAGACCATCGCAAGTTCACAAAGATGCCGCGTGGTGGTGGACTGGCATTGCTATTAAGTACGCTCAACAAGCAGGCCTGCATCGCGAGCCCAAAAACGTGCAAGATGTTGGGGGTGAGGTAATTCAAGGACTGCGGAGGAGGATATGGTGGACTCTATTCGTATGTCCGGAGCACATTGTCTGACTTAAGGTCTAGTCGAGCTGAAAGGTTGTTGCGTAGGCTCGAGAGCGATTGACAGCAATTTGTCAAGGTCGACCCTGTTCGATCAATCCTGAAGATTGCGATGTCCGCGAGCCATCTATTGATGACTTCGGTCCACCACAGTCACGAGATCCTCGAGCAGAGATCTTTGTCCACTGGGTTCGCCTCTGTGGCATTATCGGACGCGTCGGACAGCATTTGTCTCGTCATCCCGAACAAGCCGCTTTCCCTGCCACTCTTGCTGAAGAACTCGTAAATTGGGTTCGAAACCTCCCACCTCATCTTGGCTTGTCTAATATGTCTGATCGTGTGCGAACATTTGACAGAGATGTACTGGCATTACACCTGCCGTATCTGACCACAGTCACTATTTTACATCTGAACTGGTCCTCTCAGCACCCATCCCAGCCATGGCCGGAAGCCTACACAGCTGCGGTGCTGTCGGCGTCCTGTGTCACTCGCATTTTCAAAGACTTCCTCGCCCGAGGTGAGATTCGATTCCTAGGTGCGATATCATCCTGGCATGTTGCGGTTGCTATTGTGGCGCTCCTGTACACGCAACGGGTTGAGGGGTTAGCAGAAAGCGGAGCCGAGGATATTCGAATCCTTAAGCTGGCTTTGAGCGAACTTGCACGCCTTTGGCCTACGACGGAGATCTTTGTGAAGGGCTTCGACCGCTTAAAGGCATTTGAGAATCTACGAAGCGGCAGGCCGGATTTTGAGTCTACAGCAAGTGCTACCGACCATCCTACTACCTCCTCCACAGTTTCAGACGTGGATTGGTTTCACGGTATCGACTGGCGGAGCTATTTCCCACAAATCACTGTGCAAACCTCTGGTTTAGCTGCAATTTTGCTTGCGGGGCAAACTAACGAAGGTCTATGGGATGACATGTCCTGGTTGGCCGATCCCACAGTACATTTCCAGAACTTATTTGATATCACTGATGCCGCATTGGACCCTTTTATGGAAAACTTGTCCGCGTTAACTGGTTGGGAGATTGAGTAACGCTATCGCATACAAAAGGCTCTTTGCCCTTATGAAATTCTCATGACGATGCACTCTCAGCCAAGATCAACTCCACTTCTTCATCCGCCGTATCCAGAATGTGACTGGCTGCGTATTTCGGTGTCCAGCCGATGTCTGACCCATGCTTTGCCGTGAATGTGCACCTGTTTCAAAGTCAGTCGAGATTCGAAGGCATACAAAACACAGCTTGTAAACTCAGCGTCATCCGTCTGCATTTTTCATAACCGAAAGTGAACCTACATTCCTCCCAACTGCAATGCGACCAGCTCCTTGGTACAGCCTAGAGCTGTAGCCATATCACCCAGCGCCTTATCTGAAGCTGGGGCCACGGAATCGTTGTCAATGATGCCCCTCTTGGCGAGGCTGGTCGCCATTGCGGCATAAAGATCGACCCAGGCGACACTGCCAGAAGCTGCGAGATAGTAGCCCTGCTGTCCCTCGCCAGGATTCTCGTTGGCCAAGATGGATCGGAGAAGCTCGAGGTACAATGCGGTATTGTCGAGCACATGGCACACGGGCCAAGTCTGTCACGAAAACATAGGTTAACGATGATTGAGTGCCAGACGGTGTTTAGTCGGTTCCACCTTTGGGAACAAGGGGCCTATACTAACCGGCCGTCCAGGATCAACACTGAGCATTTGCCTTGTTGCTTGTGCAGCTCGAACTATTGCGACGGTCTGAATCGAAATCCGATTTCCGAACCCTTCACCTTTGCCATCTACTTCCATTAGCTCCCGAACCGCAGATAGATGGTGCAAAGAGTTACTTACACACGATGCATGGAACAAATATGTAACTCTTCACCCCAAGTGCCGTAGCGTCCTCGATCACGGTGTTGTTCGTGTTGATGGCCTGGCAATTATTCACTCTCCATGGTTAGATAGCTTGCTCATTTAATCTCGGCCCCAAAGAGGAACAGCGCAAGGAGGACCAAGAAACTTACTGTCTGGGTTGGAGGAATTAGTGGAACCTGTGCCTTTTGAATATCATATAGCTCTTCTTCAGTATCCAAAAGTGGCCTATCGATAGGTGCACCAGCATGGCTGGAGAAAATTTTCGCTCCACTCGTCTGGTAATGAGAAAGTTAACACGGAATGTCCATAAGACTCATACGTCAACCCTGCGGTGATTTTCTTACATGCAAGAAATGGACATCAATACCAGTGACCTTCTTCACTTGGGCCAGGGCGGCAATGAAATATCTCTGGGAATCCACCTGGAAAGCATCGACTAGGAAATATACAATGGTGATTCGATTGTCCACAACTGCAGATCGCACGGCTTTTTCATCTTTGATATCGAAAATTAGGGGCTCGGGCGCGGCGGCGTATTGCCCGACAGACTTGGCCTGTTCTTCCGTCCGGACAAGCGCATATAGCCGTTCGTACGGTGGGAGGTTGACGCTCGTCCAGCGAGCAAGGAGCGTCCCTCCAAGATAGCCTGAGGCTCCAGTGAGCAGAATTCTGTGAGACATCGGTGGGAATACTAGTTTACAACTCTCGCGCGTGAGAAACAGTTCTTTATCATACAGATTCAACAATTCTGCAGAGACAGCATGGCAATGGGATGACGTTGAGTCACATACCTGGATAGCAATGTTGATTTAGGCCGATTGAGCGTCATCCATGCGGAGAAATCCTTGATCATTCGAGCACACGTTGCGGAGTCTGAAACTGAGAAATTGCTGGCTTATTGATCTTCGACGCTATTGGTCCATATCAGCCGAGATGCCTAGCGAAAATCGGGGATATGCTTTCACAATTCTTCACATTGCAGCGGCTCCCCGGCTGCCATTGAGGAGGTGACCAGGATACCGGGCGATGGTGAAGCCTGAAACCCATATCGATTGGAAGGCAGAAGTCGTCTCGATACTTACAAGTGCCCATTTCAACAGCCAAAAATGACGAATACCGCAATATGCGTCCACCACAATTCCCACAGATGCGAACAAGATGGCTGCGCCATCTGCCATGGAAGATCGTAGACCGAAACCAACTCTAACTAGACTGGCAGTTGGTCGCCTCGAAAAGCTCCGAAGCTGCGAATTGAAGGCTGAAGTACGAGAAAAGGCTGTCCAATGCCTTATTGACTACTTGGGTGCTCTGGTCACTGGTCTCTCTGCCACATGGAGTGCTTCGCTGCTACAATATGCCGAGGTGGTAAGCCCGAGCAAGGGATCAAGCCATGTGATGGGACTAAATTCGACGTTATCGGCTGAAGTAGCCGCGTTTACCAATGCAGCTCTTGCACACAGGTAAGTCGATATTCGTCATCATCTTCGATGACCATTGCTGACGAGTCTTAAACTAGCATTATCCGAGATGATATGCATCTATCCGCAGGGGCGCACATTGGTGTGATGGTGATGCCAGCGGCACTGGCCCTCGCTCAACGAGAACGATGGACCGGTGATCAATTGTTGAGAAGTATAGTAGGTGGTTACGAAATGGCTGTTATGCTGGGTTCTTCGGTCCGCCACTCTGGTACGTGCAACCCGCACTTTCGTCCTAGTGGGATCATAGGTGCATTCGGTGCCACTGCAGTAGGAATCGTCGGAGACCCTTGCATGACCATCGATCAAGCTACAAGTGCCCTAGGGTTCGGGGCAAACATGGCCGCGGGGTTGAATGAATGGCCTTGGGCGGGAGGGCAGGAGATCAACACCCACATGGGTATATCGAGTCGGAGCGGTATTGCAAGCTACGACCTAGCAAAGGCAGGCATGGTAAGTAGTGGAAGCGTGCTAGAGGGGAAGGATGGCCTATTTCAAGCCTACAATTGCGGGCCTGGCGCTGTAGACCGGTTCCGGGACTTTGTAGCGGAATCTAGCCTCGGGTTTGGCATCATGGGCGTCAAATTCAAACCTATAGCAGGTTGCAACTTGATCCAAACCCCTGTTGCTGCTGCTCTGAGACTCTATAAACATTTAGCAGGGTCGTCACAGAAAATTGAGCGCGTCGTCATCGTCACAACAACCGTGGCAAAGGAATACCCAGGCTGTGATAGCCTGGGTCCCTTCGAAAAGATCCAGCAAACGAAAATGAGCCTACAGTACAGCGTATCGGCAGCGCTCCTCTTCGGCCGCATCGACGAGCATGCATACCGTCAGTACAACAACGCGAACTTGGAGAGGCTCATCCAGCGCTGCAACATCCAGACCAGCAGAGAATATGACCAGGAGCTCGCGCAAGGCAGACAACCTTGCCGCGTGGAAATTCACATGGAGGGGGGAGGCACCCACCAGCACTCGTTGGCGGACGTGCCTTGGCTGGACTCAAAAGCGGTTGAAGACCGTTTCAGACAAGAAGCGCCTGCTTTGTATGATGCTAGCATTGTTGAGAGCCTCCTCGCCGAGTGCTATGGCCTTGGGAGCACGGCGGACTGCAAGAGCTTATTCGAGCTGCTTGGTTGTAGGAAGACTTGACAGTTTCAGGGTCAGTAAAAGTATAACAAGCTAGAACGATGAGCTGCGTCGTCATTTGTTATTGATTCTACTTAGGCCTCTTCAGTTTAATGAGAAAGTGGTCAAAGGAAGTTCATGTCAGTGCAGTCGGGAAAACCTGAGCCGAGAAGTGCTCCTATACCACATTACACTGAGTTCAGGGGTTCATTGAAATTGGCCTTTCGTGGCATATGAGCTAAGGGAGCACGTGAAAACAATTAAATGGGAAACGACTTTGGGCAGCGCCCAATATCCAAATTCTACTGAGTCAAGCTGTTCGCCAATTCTGAAATATGCCTTCAGCGTCAGACTGCCGTGTCAAGTCAAAATTCCACCCAACTACAACAAAATTGCCGATCCAACAACAGCCCAATTGGGTCTAGAGATGATCTATCTGCCCAATACGATCAAACTAGACTTCTTCCTTGCGGTCGAAGGCATCCTGCTTTGGTCCTGCTCCAAAGACAGTCTCCAACTTTTCGTTCTCCAGGTGCACGGCCTTATCATAGTTTTTCTTAGCCGGATCGACATCTGAGATGCACAAAGCACTGAGGATGGCGAGGCAAGCGAACCCTAAAGCAGTGTAATAAACCACTTGAAAGGCTTGGATGTAGGCCTGTTTGACCGCCAGCTGAGCCGCGTTGATGATCTGGGTGGTGATTCCCGGGACTTTCGCGTATGCAGCTGCACTATTCACAGCTGCCGCCTGGACTAACGCGAGCAAATCATTGACGTCAAAGTTCGTGTCGGCGATGGCTTCTCGGACTTGCCCAGGCAGCCTTGTCGCGAATTGGTTGTCTACGATTGAGCTGTAGACTGCCGTTGCGATTGCACCCCCGAGGAGACGGAAGGTGGAGATGGCTCCGATTGCGACGCCCCTGAGAAGGAATATAAGATTAGAAAACGCTCGTTTTCCAGTTGACTACACAGTTAGGGGTGGGATGAACTTACATATCGGCTTGGTCGTCCAGGTTGAGGGACACCATGCTGAAAAGCATATACAGGGGCTGATTAATCACACAGGACATGAGGAAGACGAGGGCGATCGCTTTCCCATTTTGCCCAATATCCAGAGTCGACAAAGCACCCACGAAAGCCACTTGGCAGCAGATGAATCCCAGGATCTGGTATTTCTCGTGGCCGAATCTTGCACACACAACCCATACGGAGATGAGAGATACTGTTGTGGTGTCAGAATATCTTGAGCAGAAATTTGACATAGAGATATGTGTTGTGACTCACCCCATGTGCCCATAAGCGTCAGATTTGCGTATACTCCACGCAAGATTGGCTGGTTCGCCGGCACGTACAGTAATGCCGACTGGCGTGGCCAAATGACCTGCATGCTATAGTAGAGCATGCCGCAGCAGAAGCCGACGATGACAAGAACGTTGTACCTTTACACAGCTTGTTAGTTCGAAGCTTCCATCTTGTGGAGGTCTGGGGAGTTCTCATCCTTACCCTCGCCATTGTCTGAAGAGTTTTGGAGGAAGAAAAGGATATTTGAGGTTGGCGTTGAAGACCCAGACAAAGAGCAGGACCAAGAGGAAGAAGCCCACAATGATAGGTGCGATAACAGCGGCGTGCCTCCAAGGGTACTTCCTACCTCCCCAACTCAAGCCGACCAGGAATAAAACACACCCAGCAGTAAAAAGGAACAAGCCGACATAATCCATCTCTGAAACCAGCTTCCACTTCGAAACTCCATCGTCTTTATGCTTGGTTTCAAAAGTCGGAGGCTTGTAGAAGAAAAACATGCAGATGAGGCCAAATGCATGAAAGCCAGTCATGTACCAATATGCACTTCGCCAGCCGATGCTGGTATGTGCAATGAAGGCATAGGTGATAAGAGGACAGAAAACACACATAATTGCGCTAGTTCCGTAAAGTCCTAGATATCAATCAGAAGACCTGACACGATGATGTTTTAGGGCTATTGCCCAAGCCTCGACTCACCGAGAGCGGTCAATCGGTATTTGTTGGGAATGAATTCCATGATACAAGCAAATCCCATCTCCTGGAACCCCGATCCGACCCCGAACATGACGCCTGCTATAATCATCTGGGCAATGCTTTGCCCGGTGGCTCCAACGATGGTGCCGATGAATGATATGACTGCTCCACAAAGCATGAAATGTCGGCGTCCAAAGATATCCGATAGACGCCCTCCCACACTCACAAGGATAGCTGCTCCAAGAGTCCAGGTGATATTAATCCACGGGGTGTTCGGGCTGGGGCCCAGTTCGGCGTTGATGTAGGAAGCTGAGACGGCCGGGATGATCAACGTCAACTCGTATGCGCTCAATTGAGTGCAAATAGCCTGAACAATGTCCTCAGTGTCAGCCCGATTTGGATATTTGCTGTACGCCTCAGTTCGTCCAGGTAAACATACAAAGAAAGCCAACATAGTCTGCTTATTGATGCCTGTCCAGAGTTCGCCTTCGATATGCTCGACCACCATGACGTTGTTGTGTTGAGCATCATTATAGGTCGTATTTTCCACTTGAGCTTCCATGATGCTCTTGTCGTTGGAATCATTACCTGATGCCATCTTGAGTAAACCGGAGGGTGAGGCTACCTTGCTTGACAAGAAAGCTCAATGGTGCGTTGAAGATCTCCCCACTATCTGGGGTTTCTGGGGTTCTTATAACTCAGCCTCGGATGGCTAAAGGGCTCCGAAGCCTCTCACCCTACAAACAACGACACGGCCAGCATGTCTTGCTAAGGCCATGGATTGATCAGGAAAAAGTAATGTTTTCGAGAAATGGTGCATTTCGAGACTGAGAAGGTATCTCGGTTCTTTGCTGTCCAATCAAGGGTGACGCCGCAGCTTCAACTCCCGAGTGCCGTCCACGGCACTCTCGGTAGATTGGCAGTGGGCTTGGCCTGGAGCAACATCACAACGTGTTGCGAATGCAGTCCTCACCAAGATCGGTTTCAGCAACCGACGAGTGTTGACATCGAGAGAAGAACGTAAGAGATGGGAGCGCTGTCTCTTCACAATTAGCAATATATTATTGTTATATCATGCTGGTCGTTCTGCTTAACACAGGTTGGCCTTCTATTCCCGAGGGAGTCAAGGCGATTGAACCATAAGAGGCGGGGGGAGGTAGCACCTTGGCAACGTTGTCAAGGTTGTGCGAACAGGATCTTTAAGGAGCCAGGAGCTTGAAATTTATTAACCTCACTCTTTCGTAAGGATCTCACCTATGTATGCCTTATCCCTCCTACGCTCCTTAAAGGAAGATTACTGCTCAAATCTAATTAGCATCACCATCTCTCACCGAGGACCAAAGATATGGAGTCCAAGGTAGATATATGGTATGACGGATTGGCCATAATACTGTATGTACGAATAAGGCAAGTCCGAAGACCGACTGCCCCTTCTCGCGGCAGCGACGCTATCCCCTAATTAAATAAGCTCCCAATCCATCTTGTAGGGCGTTCTGAAAATGTGGGTGCCATGATTTTTGAGATATTTGCTGGGCGTTCTCATGTCGAAATTGGATACTTATACCCCGTCACTCACGCCTCAATGTCTTTTTAGGTTTGCTCACGACGTGTTGTGGCTGAACACGGATTCGGCTAGGTCGAATGGAGTTAATTGAACGACATCAGCCTCCCATGGTGCGCCATCACCTTGTTCATTGTAAACAATGTATCCGAGAGTTTCCTGTTTCGATGTCTCTACGATAAAAAGGATTTGCCCTGAAATAGAAGAAATGTGGCACAATCCTCTTCTTGTTTGGTCTATCCATCTTATCTCTACCAAGCCGAATACCTCAAATATTTCATAAAGCGAACGAAAGAATTCAGAAGCTTCACAACAAGTAGCCGTCTACGATGAAAACAAGCTGTTATTTCTCGGCGTTGACACTCAGTCTGCCCTTTGCCACGGCTCTGGCAATTGCACACCACAGCCCACTGACAGAACACCTCAAGCTGGACGATGGACTAATCCAGGGTTCACTTCGCGATGATAATAGTGTTCTCAGCTATAAGGGAATTTTCGCGAGACCCCCAGTTGATGATCTTCGCGGTGGGCTTCGGGAGCGAATTCTTGCGCGAACGAGAAGGCCACGATGGTAATTTCGAGTATACTACACAAGAAATCGAGGAGCGGAGGAGGAATCCAGAGAGGTATATGAAGCATCGTTCAACCCTCGAAATTGGAATGCAGGGCTGTTTCGCGCTCAATCATCGAGGGTCTGCGGACCAAACAGCAGCAAGGGTCACATTTAACAAGAACATGCGAGGACGACTGGACAAGAGAAGCTATATAACCGATCTTCTCATTCCAGAATTCTCCCCGCTATTTAAGCGGCTTACTCCAGGACCTGGGTATCTAGAAGCCCTAGTTGCGGTCGACGTTGACATTCATCTTGGCGAGGATCTCGTACATCAACGCAGCTGGAATCACAACGACCGAAGGTATTCATTGACCAGTGGATGCAATAATCACTGCGACAGGCTTCGATGCATCGTTTCAAGGCCGCTTCCCAGTTTATGGAGGTGGTATAAATCTACAGCAACAAAAAAAGATATGCGCGGAGACGTATGTAGGTGTTGCTGTCGACCAGTTTCCGAATTTCTTCCATTCGCTGGGTCTTGATTCCGGCCTTGGAAACGACAACCTGTTACTTGTTGTCAAATCAATAGCGAACTCTATTGGCCAAGTGCTTGAGAAGCTATCAAGAGGCAGTGTTAGGATGATCGAGCCTAAGAGGAAGTCCGTGGAGAACTTCACAAATTATTGTGATGCATTACTTCAGCGACTCTTCTTTTCCCGCTGAATGCGGTGGTTGATGCAAGCTCCCATTACCTGACGCCGATGCAAAAGAAAGAGAACGTGGGAGGGCGACAGTTCTGTGGCCTGGCAGTAGTATCCATGCATCATGTGCTCTGGAAAGGGTCATATTTGAGGATTACGAGATCACAGCCTTCGAAAACGAGTTTGGATGGATGGGCGGTGGCGGAACGGAGGTACAAACTTCACGCACGAACCTTTAAGGAAAATGGGCGCCCTAGGTACGCATAGTGGGAAGACAGTCAACGGAGATACAGATGGTATGGACAAGGGAGAGCTTAGAATGCCTAGCGGTATGGTTGCGATTTAAAGAGCGAGAGTTAAGAAAACTTTTTTATTTGTCTTCCACAAGTGGACAGCATCGTGTAAATTGTGAAATTCAATGCGGAAACATAAATAGAACATCCGAGGTGGAGTAGATTACGGAGCTTTTTTTTGTAAGATGGTGGGAAATTGTCAGACCCTCTAAGCTGGAAAACCTCTGTCGGCCAGAATATTAACATCTAACAGTGCTTCGGGAAAATACAACAAATAGTTCAAGGGTCCAGAAGACAGTCTTGTCCCGCAAGATTGACGCGGTGTAGCATTCTTTGAAATCAGCACGCCAGTAGACAGGACAGAACAGTTTCTCCGGAAAGAGAATTAGGAGCAAAGAGCTTAACCTGTATCCTTGACCTACTGCTGGTCTTAAATGGGTTTCGAGGCATTTGCAGGCGTGGTAGGCAAACCATGGTTCGTAGTAGTGTGTTTGGTCTCTCAAGATTGAGGCGAAGAGCCTTTGCAAGCATTCGGCTACACGATTTGTGGTCACCTATTGAATTCATGCTTTTGCCTTTAACTTATATGCGAACAGTCGGCTGCGGCCACATGAAGCCTATCAGCCCAAATAATGGGATAGCCTACTAGTTCTGGTTTGTGATCCACATTGCGGTTCATAAGCGGATAAGGAAATTACACTTGCCAGGTCAGGAAGGAACCCGCAACTTCATGCGACAGCAGATCGGCTCATCGCGTGCCAAGCAAATAGGAAGCACAGTAGGTCCGAGACAGCCTTGAGACTAGGATTAGGACTTGGTATCTGTCGGATATCCTATATACAAATGGGAGGATTTCAGAATCTGATGGTCGCTCTCCACATATTCGCATCTTCGATCAGCATCCAGTGGCTATGGCATTTTCCGGCATTCCGCGGGAATGGTAGATAGTGACTACATCTTGGACTACGCAACAGGAGAGCATTTTCGAACGCGGTCACATCAATTTTGTCAGGGGATCCTGCCAAAACTCCACACTTTACCAAGTACCTACGCAAGGAAACAATATGCTACATACAACTTTCTAGCTACAGCCTCCCGCATTTGCACTCGAGCTAAGGGGGAAGCATGGCAGAGGTGCTGGGAAAAACCTTGCATGGAGAGGAGAAATGCATAGCTATCAAATGCACTTCCCAATTTGCAGGGCTTCTTCAAAGCGATGGAACTTCTCCTCCAACCCACCTCGCACATTGGTGGTACCGCTGTTTGCTGCGGCAATGGACGCAAGTTCTTCGTCAGAGAGCTGTCAGATAATATCAACATCAAACAGCACCACAAATCCACCCAGACCGAGCCATGATCATTCCACCACTCCCACCACAACATTGTCCGCAAACCTTTTGATGGCCAATTTGTAATGAGCTTTAAGAATATCGTGAATATCACAAAGTATTCAGCTGCTCTCACTCAACTCAGAAGCAATGTTTGGCTGTGAAATATCTTCGCTACCTATTTTCAGTTCCTTACGGCCATCTCATACTTGCACATGTTTTGAGCTTCATAGGGCGAGAAGAATTACGTCTCCTCATTCTTGATGTGGTTAAGTGAATAAATTAAGTCAAAGAAATTGCAAGACGTAGGACACTTACGCGCATATGATCTTCATATTAAGTGAAATCGCGCCTTTCGATGGAGCAGTCTTCGATCACGCCATGCTGACTCCCATAATTGCGCATGGATCTGTTGGCGCCAATAAGGATCACAGAGTTAAGGACACCTATGCAGTGATATTGAAGAGTATGAAGCCTGCGAAATTTGCTCAGGACTGATAATAATATGCGGAGGTTACGTATCCGTTGACACTAATTCTGGGCGCACTTTAGCTTTGAGAATGCAACAGAGTCGTGACATAGAAACTCTCTGCCGGCGTCGCATGGTGCACGGTTGACCAAATCCCTCTTTGTTAGATCTCCGACCATCATCAGGCCTTTTGCCCCATCAAATGGCCCCCATTGTTCTGGACCGCCGTCTTCACCACGACCTCGTCTCTGTCGCGCAAGAAAAGAGATGGAGAAAAAACTACCAACGCCCCAACCGCCACCGCCATTGGTACCATATCCAAACCGATGAGAAATTTCTCACTACGCATCAAATGGCCATTCCATCCATCCGACAGCTCCACAATCCGGTAACTATTACGGATCAGTACCATCAGCGTCGATAAGCACATAGCTATCATCACTGGCCATCCCGCCACTGAGACCAGCGTTGCCCTCTTTCCTTGTAGACGGAGTATTGTACCAAGGACCAGCACCACGAAGACGGCCGTGTTGCTCATCTGGAAGATGATTCCTGAGCGCATCACGCCGGCCCCGTGTGTCAGTTGCTCGTAGTTCGTTGCACATGATACCAGGACACCCCCTACAGTCTGGATGACCAAAGAGACGATGTCGCAAATGATGAATCCGATCCAGAAGAATCTTGATCGAATGATGAGGAGATGGGGTCCAATCTTGTCAACGCTGCTTTATCAGCAGAATTTCTTTGCGGGTCGTTCAGTCAAAGTCCTTACAGATGGCAGAAGAGAATATAGTCCAAGGCAGAAATGAAGACGGGGCTGATGATGAGACTGCAAATTTGGATCATGAACGGCATCCAGTCCGTTGGCTATGATTTATTAGCAATTGGTGTTCTTTGAAGGAAGACAACATACTGCAAAATGAGCCCAAAGTCGACCTCCCCATCCGATTGATTCACCCAGAGCAGCAATGGCAAGCGTAATCATCCAGTAGTGCTTGTACCGCCCGAATATCATCTGAAGGATGCATGCGATCATTGAGATGGCAAAGTATGCGACGCCAAAAAGCGCTGCCGGCTCACTGGGTAGGTACCCATACATGTCGGGGCTCTGAGCCATGATGCACTATTGGTTATTTTGATTTATCTCCATGATTGAGGAGACCTAAGATGGATTATATAAGGAAATCCAAACGGAGATTATGATGCATCGGACTAGGCAACCGGATTCATCTGGTTCTGCATTGAGAACAGTAAGTCTACAGATTTCTGCCCTAAAAATTTCCCCAAAGCTTCCGCCTCCCAAAGTCTACAAAACCCCCGCGAAACCTCCGTCCGTGGTACCACGGACGAGGGTCAATGATCAGGCGGCAGCATAACCCTGTAAGATTTGTACCTGTCTAGGCCTAGTATGTACACTGAGTGCTACTGCACGCATGATCAATCCCAGGGGTTTGATACGGAAGCCGAGGCTTGCGCCCATATTAATGCCACAGTACCACCGCTACAGCCTCTTTTACATGCTTCACCCAATGCACCAAATTAGACGGAACTTTCTTTGGACAGTCTGCAATGCCGTTGAAACGAGGATTAGAGCGGGAATCGTGCGACTTCTGCTATCGACGAAAGATCAGATGTGATCGATCCTTGCAAGCTACACAAGGCCAGGCCACATGCTCGCAATGCGCCCGGCGCGAGGAACAATGCCGCCTCGATGACTCTGATGATATTCGTATTCAACGACGCCGCATTTTCACCGCTCATGGTGGCATTATGGACACCTGTGTCCGAGAATCAGAGACCTCTCCCGTTGATACATCGTTGAAACATCAAGATAAATCACCCTCTTCTGCTCCAGCATCCCGATCCAAATCTCTTCCACTAGAAGATGTCAACACAGCACCATCACAGTACCCAGATAACCTGGTTCCTGATGATACATTCTGGTTGAGTCTTGACAATATCCTCTTCCTCGACCAAGTCTTCATGGGCGACCCTCTACCAGCAGAATGGAATGGCAGCCAACAAATTACAACTCAACAAGGTCCATCTTCGGCCACGGACCACGGCCAGTCTGGCACCCCAGACAATCATGAGCAGAGAGCTACCTTCTCCGTTGAAACGCTCGATCAATCTTCCTGGTCGGGAGACTCTGCAGACTCGAGTACTTTTACTGCAGCACTACATTCCTACTTCAGCTTCGCGGCTCTATCTCTTCCAATTATTCTCGAGGACGCCTTCTGGCAAGACTACCGTGCGGGTCGATGTGGCCAGCCTCTTTTAAATGCCATTGCCTGCCGCGGTGTGCCCTTCACCGCAACTCTAAACCAGTGGGATCTTCAACAGCGCTTTGCATTCAAATTCCGGGAGGCATTCCTTAAAGCCCGAAGCACCGCATCTAGTGATGGAATTACCAGACTGGACGACCTTGAAGCTCTGGCACTTATGATCGATTTCGTATACGAGGATGCAGACAATCAACTGCTGCATTCAAGTCTGGGGAACCTCTTCCTAAAGCATGAGTCGCTCGTTTTAATGACGTTGCAGTCTCGAATCTGTGATCGCAGCTCGACGACTTCAAATTCGTCATCAATTCTGACAAGGGCTGGCGAGCGTCGCGTGCGTCTCTATTGGCATGTCTATGGACTTGACGCCTTTCACTGCCTTGATCTTAAACAAATATCCTATATTCCAGACGACCATGCCGGTAGTAATGAGAGACTTCCGCAAGGTGAAGCCGAGGGATACTTCGATGCTATACTTGCCCTGGCAATTATTGCGCGCAAGATCATCCAGGCTTTGTGCAGCGCCGCCGCTAAACGCCGAGGCGTCGATCCAAATGATGTGCATACTCTCTACGAAAAGATTTATCATTGGAGGAACAATGGTTGTCCAGAACATCTACGGAGGCATGAAGGTCCTGCAGGTAAATTGGCAAATATCTACCTCGGGGATTCCAATGCCAATACGTTGAAGAAACACAGTCAAATACATCGTGCAGTGTTATGGGCGCTCGAGATTAACTGTTTATTGCAGATCGAGCATTGTGTCTCTGAATATGGGATACACGACAGCAGAAGCTTAGTGGCAGAGACGACTGCAATATGTGTCGAATATGAAAGTGTAAAAGCGCTGAATGACATGATCGATATATGTCGGTGGATGGAGCAGTACGAGATCCGCGGTCAAGGTGAAAGACGGCACTCTTTGATTGATCTTGCACCATCTGCGTTGCGCAACATTTGTGCTGGCATGTGCTTTTGGTCGTGTCAGCGTGGTATTGAATTCTGCCGCCGTGATCCCCCAATTTTACTTCATTCCTCCTCAAACCGGGATCGTACAGGCAGGAGATGTGCCCAGATTGAGGATAAAAAGCGACATATCAACAGTTATGCCGAAACAGCACAGATATTGCGAGATGCGGTAGCGAGGGCAACATCGCACCATGACACGGCTCAGGTTCTTGAGCGGCTTGATAAACAGCGGGCCTTGCTTCAAACCGAGCTAGGTGATATATAAAGTATCCACGGGTAGGCTCATAGTTGTCTTCGCATATTGGACTACTCTGACATGTTTCTGCGCTTCTCTATAACCCGTGCTCACACCCCATGGTGCCAAGAGAATCGTTTTTTTCCATGGTGGCCTGTCTAAATTATTCCTAGTTCTTGAATTTTGATGGTTCAGACTATGGCTTCTATTCAGCACCTAGTGAGGATCTTCCATCTGGATCTTTATCTAACATCTCATAAGATATTTTGGGTAGCTCTAGCCTGGAAATAGGCTAGGATCTAAACGTAGAGCCTAATGTGCTCTAATTTGGACGATCTAAAGCTATTAAGGAGGAATACTGTATCTTAGAATCTATAGATCGAAACTAACCGCATTAAAACCTACGACAAGATTCTAGCAATAAACAAGAGTATTATTATAATCCGAGCTGTAAGCAGTTCTAACCAAGGTAGGGTTCCTTGATAGAGTGGGTACAAGAGTACTAACCAGGATAATAAAGGGAATACTTATTCGTCGGACTATATCCTAAAACGTAGGTATAGGATTACTAACGAAGTTAACTACGATCTATCTTAATATAGGTAGTAGGCGTATATATATAGTACTAGTAGCTCTCTTAGATCTCGTAGCTCCCCTTAGATCTCTCGAGATCCCACGGGATCTAGGGGATCTAGGAGATCTAGCCTTTCCTAGTTACGTAACTTAGCCTCGTTCTCTATCGGCTAACTTCCCTCCTAGGTAGGTGCCTTAATTTCCTTAGTAACCTTTTAAGTAACCTAGTTCGTAATACTATTCCCTCCTCCTTCTAGTCGTTATCCTTAACGTACTTAAGGTAAGCCTCCCTTATATTTATTTCTTTCTTCCTTTATAGCTAACTATATCGCCCGTAGGTATTATTAAACGTTCCGAGTCCTCTACTATTCATCGTTAATGTACTACGCTTAAAATTAAAACCCTTAGACGGAAATACGAAGGTATAGGTCGTTATACTCCCTACTAGAACGTAAATATTATTTATTTTATGTTAAATAGTTATACGCGCTATAATAATTTTACGCGTAATAACCGAAAAGACTATAATGAGGTGTTTTCTAATACCGAGTTCGAGGCCCTTTTAGCTAAGCGTAGCCGCTTAGCCGAGGCCGCTCGCTAAAAAGGCGAAGAGATTCGTTAAAAGAGTAAGGAGATACAGCGCCTACTTTCTTCTATTACTTAGGCTAACGCCGAGCGTACGCGTTTCGAGAAAGAGGCCGAACTACTACTAGAGAAATAAAAGAAAATAGTTATCTAGGAGGCTTATACCCTAGACGCGCTAGATTATATTAATCCTCCGCCCTAGGCTTCCTCTACTATTTTAGTTAGTATAGATAACGCTTAGCTTAAAGATATCTTTAACCTTTCGCCGGATTCCCTAGCCTAATTTCTAGGTCCTATTCCCTTAGATTATCCGATAGTCCGGTAGTACCGGACTATAAGTTTTAGGTTTAGGTTAGTTTCCGATTCCTACGTATTTTCCTCCTCTAAATATCTTAACTATTTAATTAGATATTTTATTTAGTTATTTTCTTATCTATACTAGAATATAGTTTCTATATTATAATAGAGTTCTTAGGTTTCTTTATCGATATATACTAGTCCTAGTCTAGCTTCGTCTAGTACTTTCTCTAGTAATAATTTATAGAATACTAGGTATATATTTAGTCCTCCTAGTAATTATAGCTTATAAGAGACTAGCCCTAGTATTTTCTTAATTCGGTATAGACTAATTTTCGTATAATCTAGTTTCTTACTTAGTCTTTATATTTTTATATTTTTTATATTAATATAAACTATCTCTCCCTCCTAGAAATCTAGTTCCTTAAATCTTTTCTTATTCGTCGTTTTTATAGTTATTCTTAATATTTTATCTAATTTCGTTTTTAATAGAAAGTATAATTTATATAAGTCTTCTACTTTTATTCTTACCTTTTCTACTATAGGTCTATCGCCTAATAGTTCTTTCTTAAAGTCTAGGTATCTTCCGTAGTTCGTAAAGAACGGTAATATGCCGGTTATCGATATATTATTATTAAAAGCGAATTAAGCTATTAGTAATAGCTCGATCTAATTCCTTTATTAGTAATCTATATAGTATCGTAAATATTATTCTATCGTTTAATTCGCTCTTTCCGTTTATCTATCTATCTACGGGTAATATAATGTAGATATTTTATATTTTATTCCTAATAGGTCGGTTAACGACTACTAAAACTATAAATTAAATAGTTTATCTCTATTCGTAATAATAACTTCTAGTATTTCGTACTACGCGAATACTATTCTTATAACTATATATACTAGTTCTTCTACTATTAATACTTCTTTATATAGTAGTAGATAAATATACTTTATTAGGATATCGTTTATTATAAGTATACTATTATATATTATATCCGTTATAGGTTCTTTCGATAACGATAGCTTAACTATAAAGTCTATTACTATCCTTAACTATACTTTATTTATATTTTCCGCTAGTTATAATAAGCTATATAGTTTATATCTTAAGTATTTAGCTTTATAGTATATATCGTAATTCTTAACGTATTCTTTAACGTCCTTTCTTAATCCTACCTAGGTAAAATCTCGTATTACTAGTTCGATTATTTTATTAATACCTAAGTATCCTACGCTTTTATTATTATATCTTACTTATATAATTCTCTATTTTTATTCTAGTATAAAATCTATTTCTAATATTATAAGTATTCTTATTTCTATCTTTCTATATATTAAGTAATTTTCTCTTTTTTCTAGGAGCGCCGCTAGCTCTAGTTCTAGTCCTTCTATATAGTTCGTTCTTCGACTAAGGGTATCGGCTATAACGTTCTCTATTTCTCGAATATATATAATTTTAAAATCGTAAGAGGCTAAAGTTTTAGCCTATCTAACTTATCTCCTATTAAGTTCTTTAGTTATTATTTAATATATTAGATTTTTATAGTCTAAGTATATCTACACTAGGTATTTAGCTCTCTCTAGGTATACTCTCTATATTTTTAGGTATTCTACTACTACGAGTAGTTCCTTATCGTAGATATCGTAATTCGCCTCGGGTCCGCTTAGCTTCCTTAAATAATATACTACTAGATAAAGCTTTCCTTATTCGTCTTTTTATTTAAGGTAGCCTCCTATTACTTTATCTAAGGTATCTATTTCTACGGTTACTTCCTTTTCTAGGTCGAAAATATATAAGATTAGCGCGGACGTTATTTATCGCTTTAGCTCTTTAAAGGTATTCTTATATTCTTCCCTAAAATCGAAGATTATTTCCTTCTTAGTTAAGTTAGTAACTAGTACTACGATTTTTAAGAAATTCTTAATAAACTTTCGGTAATAGTTAATTAATCTATAGAATACCTATACTTCCTTAACTATCGTCGGTTCTAGCTATTTATTAATAGCTCGAACCTTTTCTTAGTTCGGTACGAGTCCTTCCGAAGATATAATATAGCCTAGGAATCTAATACTATTCTTATAGAATTCGTATTTAGATAGCTTAAGTAGAATTTTATTTTCCTTTAGCTTTTCTATTACTTTCTTTATATACCCTACGTATTCCTCGTAAGTCCTTAAGAAGATTAGGATATCGTCGAGGTAGACGATAACGAATACGTCTAAATATTCTCTTAGAGCGTTATTTATAAATTCTTAGAACGTTAATAGTATATTAGTAAGTCTAAAAGGTATAACTAGGAATTCGTAGACTCCTTATCTTATTCGGAATACCGTTTTCTATTCTTCTCCGTTAGCTATTCTAATTAGGTAATAGATATTCCTAGTATTTAATACGGTAAACTATACTACGCCTAAGAGGCGATCCTATAGCTTATTCTATTAGAAAATAGGATAATAGTCTTTAATAGTTTTATCGTTAAGTAGTCTATAGTTAATATATAGTCGTAATAATCTATCCTTCTTTATTACGAAGAGTATATTATAGAATATAGATCTATATTTTCCTACTTTTAGTTAGCTTCTTCTTACTAAGCCCTTTACTTCTAGTTTCTCGATATAGTCCTTTAGGAAGTCTTCTTCTTTCTTTAAGAGTAACTTTAACTATTCCTTATAGTTAAGTACTTCTCCCTCTTTTATAGATATTCGATAATCCTAAGGCTAATATTCTAGAAGCGCTACCTTACCTTCCTTTTCTATAAATAGTTCTTTATATTTCGTATATTTCGAGAGTAGCTCTTCGATATTAGTTTATACTAATATTCTACCTCTCGGTCGTACCTATATCGCCTTTACGAAGAAAACCTTTAAAGATAATTGGTCTTCTATTTTCGTTTCGTAACTATAATTCGGAAATTCGAATTCTCTTATTTTCTAGTTTATTTAGGAGTTATATTTTTCTAGCTACCCTATTTCTAGTATAGCGTTATATTTTATCGCTATTATATCTAGGGTTATCCTTTCCTAATAAGTTTCTATTATTAGTTCGACCTATCGTAGTTCTTTTCTTATCTATCCGTCCTTAAACTCTATTAGTAACTCGTCTACTATTATAAGTCGGTATAGTTCCGTCTTTACCTTTACGTAGTCTTTTAACCTTTACGCTACGTAGTATAAGACGTAATTTTCGTTTACTCCGGAGTCTATTATAAGTCGTACGGAGAGGTTCTATAGAACGGCCGTAAGGACTATATATTCTACTTTACTTCTATTTAACTTATATAAAGTTTAAGGCTATTACCGTAGGTAACCTAGCCTTAATAGGTTATCTCCTTATCGTTTTTTAAATATACGTATAGTCTTAACTCTACTATATAAGCGCGTTCGTTATACTCGTTTATTAATCGATACGTTATCTTACTAATCGGAATCCGAAGTTAATTAGGGCTTATATTCTATAGGTATTAGTATATCTTAAAGTACTATTAATAGCTTCTTCCCGCGTAGCTAAAGTAACCGAATAGGTACGTCGGGTCTACTCGTCCGTCGATATAAGGTATATTTTCTTTTTTATCTTCCTATATCGTATATAAGTCCCTTATAGTCGGAGCTTCTATTTCCTAGATCCTCTTTACGTCTTCCTAGTCGAGGTTAACTATAATCTACTTATAAGTTAGTCCCTATATATATATATATACTATTAGTACCTAGTTATATTCGTAATTCTAGTAAAATAATATATTAATTTCGTTCTATTATTCTTATAGTTTTATTCTAGGATCGTAATAGATATAGAGGTATCTTCCGGTCTCGCTAGTATATCTCGTATATTCGTTATATTTCTAGTACTTTATTATAATCTTAATCTAATTTCTCGTAACCTTAGCTACGTAATATTTTTCTTCTTCTTCTAACGATACGTCGAAATCTTCGTCCGATTCTTTCGCGTTTACTTCCTCCTATTCTTCTTCTTTATTATCGAGGAATACTAATCGTATCTATATTCTTCTAATCGTTTATACTAGTAGGTTATAGCGTACTACTTTACCCTCTACTATATCGTATAAATAGTAAGAGGCTACCGCTAGATATTCTAAGTCGTAGTATCCGTTTAGACTAATTGGCCTTCGGGTTAATTATCTTGGCCCGCTAGGGTAGAATATTAATTTCTTAATACCGTCTTTAATACTTACCTAGTAGTAGTTAGTAATAAATACTATAAGATAATATTCCGACACTACTACCTTACCTTCTTCTTCTATTAATATAACGTTATCGAGGTAGGTATACGTTATTCTCTATAATCTTATTTTCTCGTATTCCTTTAACTACTATTATAATTCTTCTAATTAGTTATTATTTTCTCCTTCTCCGAATAGGAAAGGGAATACGTAGCCTACGTAGTCGTACGTATAGCTATTTTCTTTATCTTCGTATTTATCCTAGGTATATTTATAGATTATTATATAGATTCTTTCTTTCTTCGGTTATCCTAGGGGATTATACTATATTCCGGAGTTTTCCGCTAGTCCTACTACCTAGTAGTAGGTTCGGATAATTACTAGGTCGGGCTTATTTAGTATAATCTCATCCGCGGGTCCTTTTTCTATTATAGATATATTGTAATAAGGCGGTAGTAGCGTTACCGTCCTAAAACTAAATAGTCCTTACTTAAGCTAAACTAACTATCCTTCCGTATAGGTTACTCCTTTACCTAGTCCTTTAAAGGTCGTAAAGTAAGCTTCCCCGCTATACGTATCGTACGTATACTCGGCTTATAAGGAGTATTTCTAGTCGTTATATTTCTAGATCTATATATATTTTTATTCTCTTCTAGGAGTAGCGCCTAGATTATAACGATATAGGGTTTCTCCTTCCCTTCTATCCTAGAAATATATATAGAATTCTATAGAGTTTTTATATTATCGTAATATCTCGTCTATCGGTACCTATTCGTCTTCTTCTCGCTAGAGTCTTAATTAATAGGGTTCTCCTTCTTCGGTATATACGTAGGTATATCTATATTCCTAGTATTTTCTAATTCGGTACTTATAGATTAACGTCGTCCTAAACGTTTTCTACGTTATTCTTCTATCGGATACTATAACTCCGTTAACTATTTTCTAGAACTTCGTCCTAATCGTCGTATAGTTATCTATATTTATAAGTATTATTTTAAAGTCGGCTATTATTATAGCTAGGGTTTCCTAGACCCTATATTCCTATTCTCGGAGTTTTATACTTCCTCTATCCTTATATAGAAACTACTATTTTTCGGTCTTTAAAGCTAAATAGAGTTAGTAGTTATCCTCGTAATAGAAATACTATAATTCTTAAGCGTATTTTACGGTATTTCTCCTCGTATTATATATTACTTCGCTCTACCATTCTTCCTTTAGGAGTTCGTCGAACTTTTCTTTCTTCTAAGTCTTACGCTTAGGTCCCTTAGGTTTCTTAGTTTAATATTTTAACTAGAATTCCTCTCCTAATTACTTAGTATCTAACTTACCTAACCCTCGGGGGTTATCCGATTCCTAGTAGTCCTTCTATACTAGTTTACCCTTACCCTCGGTAGATCTTTAGGTCTCTTTAATAGTATCGGCCTTTTTCGCTATTAAGCCGTCTACACTATCGCTCTATATATTTATTATATATAGTCCTTAAGCGCTTTTCTTTTCTAGGTAATCGCGTATATAGTATCCGAACTTACTATATTCGTAGTATAGGTTTTCCTTCCTTTATCTTTCCTTCTCTCGATCTCGTCCTCCTATAACCTTTCGCCCTATATTCCGACCTCTACCTAGGCCTATTCGTTAAGTATTATAACGTTCTATAGCGTCTAGGTCTATAGGGTTTTCGTAGTCTCGTAGGCGTCTCGTATTAGCTCGAGGAGAATACCGATACTCCCGGTACCCTCGTCTTCCTAAGCTCCTTCCTTAATTATCTTCTATACGTAGCTCGTATAGTCGATTATTAAGTTTAATAGCCTTATCTACTATATCCTTATACGTTTCTAGGCGCTCTATTATTTCCTTCCTAACTTCCTTCTTTAATCTATTATAAAACGTATCCTTAAAGATATTATCGTCTATATACTCTAGTTTCTTTACTAGTTTCTTAAATTTCGAGTAGTAGGTAGCTATAGATCCTATTTATTTAAGGGTATAGATAGTACGAGAGGCTACTATAGCCTTATTAATCGTACTATAGATCTATTTAATTATTACTTCGAACTATATAAAGTTCCTAAAGTATACCTTAGTCTTATTATCGGGGTCTAAGGACTCGAGGTAGTCGTCCTATACTAGTTTAAATTAATAGAACGCTACCCCTTTAAGGTGTATTACTACGAATATAACCTTATCCTCTACCCTAGCGTACTTAGCTAGATTAAGCTTAAAGGTAGTCTTAAGTTATATAAGGAAGTATCCTAGCTTCTCCCTATTCCTATAGAATAGTTCTACCTTAATACTATCCCGAGATATATTAGTAAGTCCTAGTACGTTAACTATATCTACGTCGGAGTCTTCGTCGGAACTACTATCTTAAACGAT